>NC_090937.1:732833278-733136308 GCF_040938575.1 Ambystoma mexicanum | reverse complement strand
CACTCCTGTCTTTCTTGTGCATGCATTCCAGTTTACCCAGCGCATGAACTCCTGTCTGCCTACGCACGCATCCGCTTTGTATACTCAAACGCTTTCTATACACTCATCCGCCCTCCACATTCATCCGCACCCCACACTCATCTGCTCCCCGCACTCATCGGTCCTCCACATTTCTCCGCTCCCGCACTCATCCGCTCCCCAACACTCATCCGCTCCCCAACACTCATCCGCTCTCCACACTTGCTCTGTGCTTTCCACATTCAGTCGCTCTCCACGCTCCTCCGTTCTCCATGCTCCTCCGCTCTCCACACTCATCCGCACTCCACACTCATCCGCACTCCACCCTCATCCGCTCTCCACACTCATCCGCTCTCCACACTCATCCGCTCTCCACACTCATCCGCTCTCCACACTCATCCCCTCTCCACACTCATCCGCTCTCCATGCTTATCTGCTTTCCACGTTTCCCACCCATCCGTTCTCCATACTCATCCGATTTCCACGCTCATCCACTCTCCATGCTCATCCGTTCTCGGCGTTCATCCGCCCTCCTCGCTCGTCTTTTCAACATGCTCGTTCACTCTTACACTTTCGTCTGGTTAAACGTCGTCCGCTCCGCACATTCGTCCGGTCCGCACATTCGTCCCGTCTACACACTCGTCCTGTCTATACATTCCTCCCGTTTACACAGTCATCCCGTGTACACACTCGTCCCGTCTAGACACTCGTACAGTCTTGATACTCGATTGCCCAGACCACCCACATATCGGCAAAACATACTACTCGTTGGCCTGATAAATTACTTGTCTGTTCTGCGTGACTATCCGTTCCAGACACTCATCCGCACTGTGTATTTGTTCGCTCTACACATTCATCTGTTTCACAACTTTCATCCGCGCCACACATTCATCCACTTCACACCCTCGTCCGCTCCACACACTCGTCCGCTCCACACATTCGTCCGTTCAGCACACTCGTCCGCTCCACACTATTCGTCCGCACCAAAACGCTCATCCGTTCCACACACAACATCCATTTCACACACTCACCCGACACCACACATTCATCTTTTCGCACATTCGTCCGCTCTATCAGCTCATCAGCGCCGCTCGTACGTCTGCTCCACGTATTCGTTTGTTTCGTAACACTCATCCGCTCTCCGCACTCATCCGCTCTCCACACTCATCCGCTCTCCACACTCATCCGTTCTCTACATTCATCCGCTCTCGCACTCATCCGCTCTCCACCGTCGTCTGCTCTCCAGGCTCACTGCATCCTACGCTTCTGCGCTCTTCACTCAGTCGTTCTCCATCCTCGCTCTGTGCTTTCCATACTCATCCTCTCTCCACACTCATCTGCTCTCTACACTCATCCACTCTCACACTCATCCGCTCTCCACCGCCATCCGCTCTCCAGGCTCAACTGCATCCTACGCTTCTGCGCTCTTCACTCAGTCGTTCTCCACACTCGCTCTGTGCTTTCTACATTCAGTCGCTCTCCACGCTACTGCGCTCCTCACACTCACCCGCTCTCCACACTCTTCCGCTCTCCTCACTCATCCGCTCTCCTCACTCATCCGCTTTCTACACTCATCCGCTCTCATACTCATTCGCTCTCACACTCATCCGCTCTCGCGGCTCAACTGTATCTTACGCTTCTGCGCTCTTTCCGCTCAGTCGTTTTCCACATTCGCTCTGTGCTTTTCGACATTCAGTCGTTCTCCACGCTCCTCCACTCATCATGCTCCTCCGCTCTTCAATATTCATCCGCTCTCCACACTCATCCGCTCTCCACACTCATCCGCTCTCCACACTCATCCGCTCTCAACACTCATCCGCTCTCCACACTCATCAGCTTTCCACGCTCATTCGCTCTCCACGCTCCACACTCATCTGCTCTCCATACTCATCCGATTTCCACGCTCGTCCGTTCTCCATGTTCGTCCGTTCTTGACGTTCATCCGCCCTCTTCGCTCGTCACTTCTAGATTCTCATTCACTCTAACACTTTCGTCTGGTCAAGCGTCCATCCAGATCTCCTAGTTTTCTGATGATTTATTCATATTATCCACTTCACTATTTTGATCTACATTATTCGTTTGGTATTGTTTGTTTTATGGTTTACATTCGATTTTATTTATTTATTTATTCTTTTTTTTTTTTTTTTAGTTATACATTTCTTGCTTCCGGTCAAATTTCTGGTTAGTTTTAGGGGAAGAGCCAGGTTTTCAGTAGTTTGCGGAAGGCCGTTAAGTCTTCAGGTCTTCAGTTAGGCGGATGTGGGGTGGGAGCGAGTTCCATAGGGTTGGGGCTAGCGTTGAGAATGATGATCCGCCTAACCTGGTTGAGTTTGTCTTAGGGATTACTAGGAGGCCGGCTGAGCTTGATCTTAGGGTGCGAGTGGGGTGATAAGGTATTAGCTTGTCTTGAAGATATTGCGGTCCGGTTTTATGTAGTGCTCGATGGGAGAGGCATAAGGTTTTGAAAGCTACCCTACGGGCTACTGGAAGCCAGTGCAGTGTCTTAAGGGCTGGGGATACGTGGTCTCTTGGACCGAGCGCGAGTAGCATTTTGGCTGCCGCGTTTTGTGCTCTTTGGAGTTTGTTTAGTTGGTAGGCATGAATTCCGAGGTATAGGGAGTTTCCGTAGTCCAGTCTTGATATGACAATTGATTGGACCGCGGAGACTCTGTTGGGAAATGAGAGATATGGAAGGATGCGCCTAAGATTTTTGAGGTGGTAGTGGCAGGATTTTGAGACATTGTTGACTTGGCGCGAGAGTGTTAGGTCGGAGTCTAAGGTGCATCCAAGATTTTTCACTGTGTTGGAGGGTGTCGGTGAGTTGCCCATGGCTGGTGGCCAGGGTAGTGGGTGCGGAAGAAGATCGAGCTTGCCGCAAATCATGATTTCTGTTTTGGAGGGGTTTAACAGGAGGTGGCTTTGGGTCATCCAGAGTTCTATGTTAAGGAGGCAGGATGCCAGGTCGGGTCGGGATTCGGGTTTCGAGTTCAGGATTTTTAGAATTAGTTGAGTGTCGTTGGCGTAGTTGTAACACAGGATGTTGTGTGAACGAATTATTGGTGGGAGGGTGATCAGGTAAAGATTGAACAGGAGGGCGGATAGACATGCTCCCTGAGGGACTCCCGTGTCGACAGGTCGGGGTTGTGAGGTAAAGCTGGAGAGTGTCGTTATTTGGTGCCGGTCTTTGAGGAATGAAGCTATCCATTTAAGGGCGGTTCCGCGGATTCCTATGGAGTGGAGTCGGTCTAGGAGGATTGAGTGGTTGATCGTGTCAAAGGCGGCCGATAGGTCGAGGAGGATTAGTGCGGCGCACCCGGCGGAGTCTGCTGTCATTTTAAGGTCATCCCAGATCGAGGTTAGGGTGGTTTCAGTTCCGTGGCGTGATCTGAAGCCTGATTGGGCTGGGTCTAGGAGGTTGTTGGTTTCGACAAAGGAGTTTAGTTGGGAGTAGGCGGTTCGGTCAATGAGTTTGGCAAGGAACCTAGTGTTTGAGATTGGGCGGTAGTTTTTGGGCTCGAGTGGGTCGAGCAATGGTTTTTTAATTAGAGGTTTGACGTGCACCGTTTTGAATGCGTCGGGAAAGATACCGGAGGAGAGGGAGGAATTTATGATAGATCTTGCGTATTCTCCTGCGCAGGTTGAGGCAAAATTTCTTTAAGGGTTGTGGCTGGGCAGGGGTCCAGTGGTGAACCAGAAGGTTTGCGGGCAGATAGCAGTTTGAGAAACTGTTCTGGCGATATTGGACTAAAGGATTCAAACGTTGGTTGCGTGGAGGTTACGGTTGCAGGGCTGGGCGGTATGGGCGGAGGATTGCTCGGTGGCTGAAGTTGAGCCATCTTAGTGTTTAGAGTTTTTGTTCTTTCGATAGCCGTGTTGTGAAAGTGGAGGGAGAGTGAGTCGCACAGTGATTGTGTGGCGGTCGGGCTGGTTGTATTGCAAGCAGGATTGGTGAATTCTGAGATGATTTTGTGGAGTTCTTTGCTTGGGTTTTTGCAGTTTAGGATTCGGGTGTTGTAGTGGGCTTTTTTTGCTTTCCGGATTTCGGACTTATATTGATAGAGGTGACGGGCCAAGGTGGTCCTGTTTTCGTGGGTTTTCTCTTTCTGCCATTTGCGTTCTAGGTACTTGTAAAGTCGTTTAGTGGTCTTCAACTCAGGAGTGAACCATCTGGGGAAAGGGGCGCAGCGGGTTGATGGTTTGCATGGGGGGGTGAGTCGTAAAAGAGGTGCGTTGAGCCATGAGTCAAAGGCCTCAGGAGTTAATTTGTTTTCGGGAGGGCAGGTGGGTTGTGGAGATTGGAGGAGTGCCTCGGCTAGGTCCGGGGAGATCGTTAATTTTTTCCAGCATTTGCGTAAAATCGGAGGTTCGGATGCAAGTACGGGAAGGGGGTCAGGTGAGTGGATGGCGAACGAGAGAATGAAGTGATCTGACCAGATGATTGGGGTGGGGGGCTTTAAATGAATCAGGGTGTTGGAGCTAAAGATGGCATCGAGAGTGTGTCCTTTGTAATGAGTTGGGCCGTTTATGTGGGGTTGGAGATTAATTGCATCTAAACCATCAACCAGGGAGTGTGTCATAGGGTTGGTGGGGATGTCGAGCCATATGTTGAAGTCACCAAGGAGGGTGAGGTTGGAATGGTTTAGTTGCATGGTGGCGATTGAGTCGCAAAGGTTGTTTGCGAATTTTCTATCGTAACCAGGGGGCCTGTAGATTATTAAGAAACTGTGAGAGAGCGATGGGGAGAGGGAAAGTTTAACAAGGAGAGATTCGCAGGAAGGGATGGAGGGTTGGTTGTCGATGATCGAGGCGTGGAAGAGAGATTTGAAGACGAATGCTACCCCACCTCCTCTGGATGGACGGTCCAGTGGGATGAGGGAGTAGTCCGGGGGAAAGGCTTCACTAGCGATTGGGTTGAAGTCATTGGAGAACCAGGTTTCGGTGATGAAAACTAGGTCTGGTTTGACAGAGGTGAGGAGGTCATAGATGCAATGTCTGTTTTTTGCTACGGAACGGGCGTTAAATAGGATACAGTTCATATCGGCAGGAAAGTTAGGTGTAGGTGCTGGACCGGGGTGTGGCGGTGGCGGAGAGAGCTGAGGAGGGGGGTTAAGGTCGGTGATGCTAGAAGGGAATAGTGGACGGGCTGAAAATTTGGCAGGTTCCTGGCGGGGCTGGGTGGCTTGGTGTGATAGGATGATTGGATTTGGGTTGGGTGATTTGAGGGAGGGGTGTGGGCGGGGGGGAGTTTCAGTTGCAGTTGATGAGAAGTCGAGGGAGAGGGGTTTCAGGAAGGGGGAGGCCACGGGGGAAGGCGGAGAATGCGGGAGAGAGGGGGTGGGTCGGGACAGGGGAGGGGAGGAGTGCTGAGAGATTGAGGGGGACCAGGCGCGTTTCCTCTTTAGTTTCTTTGCTGCGACTGGTGTGTGGGAGAATGCTTGCTACAGGCTTCAAGCAATGGAATGTCTCTAACCAAATGTCCTCTTGCTTCTTCTACTGTGGTGGCAGTGGCTACTCTTCACTCAAAATCTTTTGCATCTTCCTCTTCAGCAACACAAGTCTTGTCAAGGGAAGACAAGATTTTAGAGGGTGTTGGGAAGAAAGTGTTTGTTTGCAAAAGCAACCCTCCAAGTCCGTCAAGCAAATACAGTAGCAGTTCTGGTGGCAGCCAACCTAAAGCTGTGGAAATAACTGAGTTGCATCAGTTCAGTGCCAAGGATAAACTTGACCATTTCAAGACTGGTCTATCAGATGCCAAGGTTCTGGCTGAAGAATAATTAGAAGCCGCAGCTCATCATATGGCTACTTCGGCGCATGGCCTTATGATTGGCGTTGTTGTCACCCGACAAGCTCGGCTCCATGCAACCAAGTTCACAAAGGAAGTCCAAGAGAAGGTTCTGGACCTTCCCTTTTGATGCCAGCTCTACCAATGATGAGCTCACCAAGACAAGGCGAGTATCTTGATGGCAAATTCACTACCCGTCCTCACAAAAACACTGACAGCAAATTCTTACCCCATCAACAGTGCTTAATTTGTAAAAGAAAAATAAGTGCCAGGGCTCACCATTTTTCTTTGATGCCCACCAGTGAATTATACGTCCCCAAAGGAAAGAGGTCAGGAAGGTATTGAAGATCTTTTGGCTTGGAAACTTGTCGGTATTTGTTAAAATGATAACCCTTTTTATCATAGTAAAAGCAATGACAAATGGTGAACTTGAAAAAAGGTTGCAAGGTGGAGTTAAGTGAGCAAGCCAGGATGTTTTCAATGGGTTCACAGCCATGAACATGTATGGAAATATGGGCCTAATGGTACAGGTTATACTATTACTATACTATACTAAATAGCATAGTTATAGTATCGTTTTAGTATAATTTCCCAAAAATTGGCAGAGTGGGTATAGGTTTTACTGACATTTATGAAAGGAATATAAAACAGATGCAGAACGAGCAACAGAAATCCAGGCTTCTCACATATGCATAACTCATCCAGAAACAGTGCAAGCTTTTGAATGATTCTGTCAAACAGAAAACAATCAGCTTGATCTGTGGTGTTCTTCTGCCTCCACAATCACTTTGATAGCTAATGTGATTAGTCTAAATCCTGCCTGACACGAGTGTTACTGTGGTGGCAGAGGCTGTGACAATAGACTTTAAGAGGTGGTGGGCCTGGCTGTCCAATTCACACGTGAAATTGTTTTACACATTTGTTCAAGGTACATTGCAGTGGCCTCAGTGGGTTTGGTAGGGAATCAGGGCAAGCTTCCTCTCACACACAGAACAGGCACATAATGCACAACAACAACTTAAGCTTTGCATATGCAGAACAACAACAGCATTTCAGTTTTTCACACGCACAGAATGGGTCAGCATAAACTTCCCTCACAGAGTATGTCAGGATAGGCCTCAGTAGAAGGGTAATTCCCCAAACAGGTCAGGTACACAATGCAGTGCAGGACAAGGCACCATTGTGTAGCATTGCCAACCAGACGGAGACAATTGTACTGCTATTGTAATGTGCCACTCTAGATAAACTATCCACGGTATGTCCCCGGGATTACTTTGGATTCTGTCTGGTCTCATAAACTGATGCCTAATATCAGAATTAGTTCCGTAGTGTCGTATAAGACAGACATTAAAGTTCTTAAAGGTTGCCCTGTCCGCATAATGGGCATTTTCACAAATATGTTTCTGCTTCAAATGAAGGCCTGACTGAACCCCTTCTTGCAAAAAGAAGCATTAGAGCCAGGAAAAAGAATATATATAGCGAAAAATCCCTAAATCTAAGCCTGCGTCTGGCTGAAATGTGTCAATACCAATCTTAATCCTATGTCCCGCCCCCTTTCCTCTAAACTTGTGGGATATTCCGTCCTTAGGGGGCTGTTATCACCGGGGTAATTCCAGAGTTTTCTGAATCTGGAACTAAGTGTACCGAGTCTTGTCTCGAGGTTCCTGTTAAGGTGACTAAACGTACCAGGGTTTCCCCAGAGGAACCCTGTCTTGGGGAAACCCATATCTAAGACCAGCAAGATTGAGGGGCCCCTTTGAGGGCTGTGGCTTCAGGGGGTGACCCTAAGCCTTCCCACACTCAGGCCTGTGGTCAAACCGATCCTGCTGAGGGGGCAAAGAAGCTGATTAAAAACCTTAAGTCTTTGAGTACCGGCTCTGCAGAGGTTCCCTCACTAGGGGCTAATTCGTCCGCAGTCTCTAAGGGGTCGCAAAAGCACTCTAGACTTGCTAGCACTGGCTCTGCCTAGGTTCCTTGTCACAAGGCTAAAATCCTGTGGTGACCATGGCCTCACTGACACCTTTGACAAGTTTACCTCAGGAGTTTACAAAATGGCGGTCCAACCCCTGCAGTCTACTGCGGCCATTTTGACTACCTCTCCACACCAATGTTTCCAACGGCTGGTACAGAGGGGCCTGTTTTCGGGACTGAGCAGCCTTTTCCATGTTTTGTGGATAATAAGAATCTGTTCCGCACTCCAGTGGATTGGTGTGGTTGGGTTCTACTGTACACACACACACTCGCTCCATCCTACGTCCGGTCCCTTGGTTTACGTCGATCCAGTTGTTGGAGGGCCGTCTTGGCAGCCATCCTCTTTGCGATCCTGGTGATATGCCCCTTCAGAGCGGCCTTATCCCACTCCAGTGCCTAGGCCTTCTTCTGAAGATGCGTTTTTTGGCAAGTTACAGACACTTATGCACTCTGATCC
Source organism: Ambystoma mexicanum (assembly GCF_040938575.1). Classification (NCBI taxonomy): domain Eukaryota; kingdom Metazoa; phylum Chordata; class Amphibia; order Caudata; family Ambystomatidae; genus Ambystoma; species Ambystoma mexicanum. The sequence goes on along the minus strand of NC_090937.1, from coordinate 733,128,080 downwards.
AGTGAAGGCATACTTTAAGGATTTATTCAAGGAAATGTATCCTAAGCCACTTGAACCGCCTCCGGCAATCCCTCTACTGGTCCCGGTAGGGCCACCTCCTCCACCACTTACAATGGGGCCCCCCCTCCTCCACTCCCTCCTCTGCCTCCGCTTTCACCTGTGCTAAAGACTCCCATTGCGCAGCCAATCCTGCCCTCTGGGCCTGAGGTGCCACGTGCTGCGGATCGGGATTCTGTTCCCGCCGCACTGGAGAAGCTCAAGTGGACCAGGACAACGATGCCACGCTCTATTAGAGCCTTTCACGACCGGGTTGTGGATATGATGGTGTTGCTAGACATCCCAATACCCGAGCCTCTGGCACCACAAGAAGGTGTACTTTCTGGAGCTTTTACTCTGTCGACACAGGATCGGACATGCGTGTTCGATCAAAAGGATGTCCTGGCCGAAGCCTGCAAGGTCTCGGAAAAACCTCATTCCGGGCAACACCTAAACAAGAAAATTGACGCTTGCTACAAAACTCAAGGCCTTTAGCGCCCAAAGGGCATGCATGCAAATCTGGTCTGTGGCAAAGCAGCTGCTGTTGCCTTCCAAAAATACGTCCCTTGGGAGTCCACAGCCAAGGCTGCTACATGGGCTTCCCCTTTGGCTTTTTGCAGACATTGTTTTGACCTGAGCCCCCTGGCTGATGCTCCATTTGGCCAGGCAGTTCTTCAGAATTTGTTCCAATAAGAGACATTTCCATCCACCCATTTTTCCTTTGGTCAGTGCTTGGGAATCTCCCACAAGTATGGAGAAAAGGGGACCGAACGTAGGAGTATGACAAACGTTACTCACTGTAGTGACTACCTTACTCCCAGTCCATAGTCCCCTTTCCTCCATATGCTCATCTGCAGTCTCCTCTAAGAAGTATACTCTATTGTTGCTAAATGGTCCTGGACTTGGCGATAGAAAAGGACTGAAGGGCGATGCGCGGGACGGAGCTCAGGAAGGGCGGGGCTGCGGTCATGTGCGGTGGCCCCGTGTGAAAATAAAAGGACAACCATTTTTTAATGCTTTAAAAGTGCTCTGGTCCCGTCCCCATGGACGGAAAGGGAACTATGGACTAGGAGTAAGGTGGTCTCTACGGTGAGTAACTTTGTCATTTTGGCTGGTGGGGTGGTGGAATTACCTCCAGATCTTGCCTGGAGGTAATTCCAACTACACCACTGCCAAACATTGCTAGTGATGAAACTTGCTGGTAAACAGAATTACCGGCACGTTAATTCCACACCGACAAACTCTTAATGAGGCCCAATGAGCCTTCATTCTAAAAATACGTGTTTCCAGCTGCTTGTAAAAAGAATGTCTGGTTATGGTTTGTGCTTGTGTGTGTGCATTTGTGAATATGTGCCTGTTTTTTTAGGTGCGAGTATGCATGCACTTGTACCTATTTTGTGTGTCTAAATGCACACTTGTATTTGTCTTATCTACAGAGGTGTGTGTGGTTTGACGAGGATTGGCTACTGCCCTTTGTGCCTTTCGATATGCATTTCTCGATGATCGAGTTCCGTGTGTGCATGTGAGTCAATTATCTGAAGGTGAGTGTGGGCTATCTGCGGGCTTGTGTATGCCTGTGCACTTGTGTGTTTTATCTGTAGGCGGGTTTTGTGAGTTGTGTGTTGAATATTGTTATTTGCTCAGTTTAAATAGACCGGGACAAAGGAGGGCATTCTCTGTTTTACATTAGGTCTAATTTGCCGCAGCATTCATCCTTTGAATTGCTTCCGAACCACACTGTCTGGCAGGGCCCAGGCAAAGGCATTTGAGGACAAGCATTCATTCTGGATTTGAGCCATGTACAGTACATTTTGAGATGCAGAACAAAGCACCATGCATGTCGATTATTTACCAAACACGTGTGTCTGTGTCAGGTTAAATCGAAATATTGTCATCAGTGGCATGTATTTAGTAATTAAGTTTAATTAAGAAATATGTTAAAAGAGTACAAACCATGTTTTTAATAAGAATCTGTAGAAAGAGCTTTCGACGAGGCTTTCGTGAAGGTTACGGACTCCTCACATTGATTTGTTTCTGTTGAGAACAGTGTTTTCCGAGGCTTCTCCATGTAGTTGTTTTGTTGCTTCATAGAGCTTATGTATTCCTTGAGATGCAGATCATTATTAAAAGTGTTTTGAGTTTTTCTAACATGGTCAGGGCTCACATGCTCTGCAATGGGGAATTTGGTTGCTTAGCAACTTTGGGAAACCGAAAAAAACATGTGCCATGTTGGGCAAAACAGATTCTAGTCCTGTCCTTTTCCCCCATCCGCTTTTACGAAATTGTTTCTTAAAAGAACATTTCAGACGTAAATGCATGTTTACTATGTATCGCAATACTGTTTTTATTGGAATTTAAACGTGTTCTTCTTTACACAATTGGGTTCCCCTTATTTTAGAGTAGTTGTGTGCCTATTTTAGAAGTTTTCTGAAAGGGAATTAGTGCAGGGCTTCATAGTGGAAAACATTAACAGTAAATCTGGGTTTGCGGTTTCTGTGAAAAGGTTTTGTATGTTGATGTTGACAATTATATTACGTATATACTCTGTGGTAGAGTTATATTGTATAACCCAGTGGATGACTCTGCTGTCTCAATCTTTGGGAGTGCTGTGTAACTGTAGAGGGAGCTCAGCTGTATTGTTTTTGTGTGTAAGGCGTTAATGAGTGCAATTCAACACAATACATATGACGCTTAGCTTTGCAAGGCCTTATTGGGAACCTTGAAAATCAAGAGGTAATCTCTTCTATCTTTGCAATTTGAGAGAGCTCTGCAATGCATGGAATATTTCTTCTGTCTCAAACATTACCGCATACATGCCAATATGCCCCATGATATCGTGGAGAAGTTCATACAGTTATGTGTTTTCTTTGCAGCTTTACCCGTCGCCGCCCCTTCTGGTGACTGACACTTCCCTCATGTTTCCTTCTTTCCCGCCAGCTCCTTTTCCTCTTTAGTTTCTTATAACCAATCGTGTTGTGAATCCTTTGCCATGTGGCTAAGTGTGTTTCACTTCTCGCACTACACTATGTTTGAAACACACAGCAGGGAGGGTCTGACCATGATATAAACATGATTTTATTCAATTAATCTTGCATTTTTTTATAAATCCAATGGTGCTGTGTGCTACATTTTCTTAACTTGTCCACAACATATTTTGAGGCCAACTTGTCACTTAATCAAGCAGCCTGCGTGATTCAGAATAAAACATGCAACATAATGGTTCAGTTAACTCAACTTCCAATTTCATAGCATCATGAAACAAGTTTTCATGAATCTAAAGTAAAATATCTTATCCCAAGACTTCTATCCTCTCCCGTTTAACCCACTCCTCCTCCTCACCTGCTGCTAGATCATTGCTCCGCCAGTCACCACCTCTGCTACTGGCTGCTATTGCAGGTCCTCCCTGCTATTGACTCACCAGCAATCTGTGAACCTTTGGGCACCCACCTATTGGACTAGTGAGGCACCCCCTCTTTCTTCGCCAGAACCCAGAATCCCTCATGTTGGTGGAACTTTCTGCCTTTCCCCCCCCGAGTGCTTTGCCCCCACCTGTGCCGGAGTGGGGAGAAGGAGTGGTTGTAGTGGGTGTCTGAGGGGCGTTGCAATCTCTTTGAAATATTGGCTCCTTCCTCGCAGGTCCCTTGGTGATCCAGTGCCCATCCGAGTTTACACAGTGCAAGATGCTTTCCAGACTGTGACTCCTAGGCTGCAGTGTGCTCTGTTCCTCCCTAGGATTGGTTTTGAGTTTGTCTCTCTATTTTTGATAGTATGTGGACTACTCATGCTTTCACTCTCATAGTCACCAAGGAGTATCCAACAGTGTGTCCGTGAATTTGTAGTGCAACACTCGTTAAATAATGGACACTGAAATCCATATTGGTCTTGCAAAGCTTTCCCCTACAGATCCTTACCTTAACTTTGTCCCCGAACTTGAAGTGTGACATTGGTTAAAACAGCACCCTGAAATCTATATCTGCCTGTAAAACATTCATCAGGCTAGTAAAGCTTTTACAAGGCTATGCCCTTAATATTGCGCCCTACATCTAAAGCCTCACTGGTCATGTACTGAAGAAAATTCTGCTACCTAGTGGCCTGAAGGATGTATCATCTGCTAGGTCCTGAATGCAACATTTGACAGAGGTCTTCCCCAGTCTTATGTTGGAGTTGGGCGTGGCATTTGAATTTGTTTTGTGATGCTGTTTATATATCACTTTTCTACTCCTACGTCCCGTCCCCTTTCCTCCATACTTATGGGACATTCCTCCGTCCTGTGGGAAGGGAACGGAGCACTTTGTAAAAAGCATCACAATTTTGCAAAAATGTTGTCCTTCCTCTCTTTGTACGCGGGGTACCGCACGCAGCCGTATCCCCGCCCACCTTAGCTCCGCCCAGCGCATCGCCCATCAGTCCTTTTCTCCGCTCGTTCGAGACTGGACGCACTTGCATCTGCGGAAGACTTTTTCTTCCAGTTTCCTCCTCTCTGGCTCTTGCTTAGCGATCGCGTAGTAGTCGGTCTATGTTGTTTCAGCTAGACTTTCCGAATTGTACTTCCTGTCAGTGACGCTTCGCTAGGGCGGATCCCAATCTTCTTTGTTGAGTGTTTGGGTCCTGACCACCGGACTCGTGTTTTTATTGCGATTCCCTTTCGGTCCGGGCACTTCAACGTCATTTAGAGCGGTGGGAGGAGATGTTTCAGCGCACTCCACCTGCGCATTTTCAATCCTTCATCGACGAGAAGAAGAATCGCCTGGTGAGTTCTTTTACTCTTTAGGGCACCCCGGCCGCGGGACTTCTTCCCGGTCTGGGAGGAGCATCAAAAGCTCTGTTACCGGCTTGCCCTGAGGTGCAATCTAGGCCTAAAAAGTGTACCGCAGTTTTCTCTGAGGGTCTCCGTAAGGGGCCTATTGACACCCGATTACATTCCGAGGCCCCTCCTGTGGGGGCTGTTTGTGGGCCCAGTTTTGCTGAAGCATTGGGTATCCAGAGCATGCTCCGAGGCCTCCTTGATTGGAGCTTCCCGTAAAAACACTGGGGTACACCCCGAGGCCTCGGTTGAGGTTGTTGATACCGAACGAAATTTCGAGGCCTGACGTGAAGAGGCTTTTACCGGACTCGGGTCCGAAGTCCCTCGTTTAGAGGCTAAGGTGACCAACAGTTCTGAGAGGCCTGTTAAGGTCTTGTCGGTGAGGTGTGTTCCTCATCGTTCCCGCTGTTGCAGTGACTCCAGATCTGTTGAGGGGGCAAGGAGTGAGGTTTTGAACTGTAATTCCTCCTTTACCGGCAGTGCCGAGGTCCTTCCTGTGAAGGCTAGTTTGGCTATTAGCATGTCACAGAAACATCCTAGGCCAGACAGTACCGTCTCGGCCGAGGTTCCTTGTGTTAAGGCTAAAATGAAGACCCCTGACCCACCTGTGGGGACCCCTGCCTCACTTCCACACGTGTTGCAGTTCTCAGGTGCTGACAAAATGGCGGCCGTTCCTGCCAAGACCATGGCAGCCATTTTGGATACATCCCTTACGACTATGCCATCGGCCCTAGGTGTAGGGGCTGGATCTGTGGGTGAATATCGGTTTCCTTGTGCACATCTGTTTCGTCCAGTTTATGACTGGAACGCTCGGATGCCCCTACCGCACAATGTCTCGCTGCCTGCGACATCAGCGCCCTTGATTTATGTGGACACCACTAGGGAAGGGCCCTCTAGGCAACCCTCTCTCTTGCGTCCCTGGAATTACTCCCCTCATGGGATGCCTCCTCCGGTCGCGCCTAAATCGTCGGCAGAGGACGCCTTTTTTGGCAAGTTTCAAAAACGTATGCATTCCGACCCATTGAAGGAGTACTTTCGAGGCTTTTTTAGGGAGAAATGCCCGCCTGTGCCATCGGTCCCAGTTGCGGTTCCTGTGGTGGTGCCGCTGCCGCCTTTGCCTGCTGGGTCTCCCCCGACTCTTCCACCCCTGCCTCCGTTATCCCTAGTGGACAAGACCATTGTGGTGCCCGATGCGACTCAGCCTGATCCGGACCTGTCGGACGACGCACAGTGTGATCAAGACAGCGAAGATCAGCCACGCTCTATCAGAGCCTTTCACGGCCGGGTGCTGGACATGACGTGTCTGTTGGATGTTCCAGTATCCGAGGCACCCGCTCTGCAGGAGGGCGTGCTTTCGGGGGCATTCACCTTGTCTCCTCGGAGCGTACCAGCTTGTTCTTACAGACAGACGTTTTGGCCGAGGTCCGTAGAGTCTGGGAGAAACCACACTCTGGACTGTTTGTCAACAATAAAATTGACACGCTCTACAGGCTCCATTCTTCGGAAGAGATGGCCTTAGCTGTCATGATCTCTGCTTCCAAAAGGTCAGGGTTTTCCCAACTCCCTTGGAAGCAGATCCATAACCCAGGTTCCGAGTGCCAACCAGTCCCAATTGGGACCTTTTGGACCCAGTCCTGGCGCCAGTGGCACCAGGCTCATAAATATGCCCAGTCCCAGCGCTGGAAGCGCCGGGCTCATAATGCTTGGGTGGACTTACCTGCAGCAAACCATGCTGCTTACTTGCCTGCCAGTTGAGCCTCTGATTCTTTTCTGTTTGGAACTACTTTTCCTGTTGGGTGGGGCAGGAGCCACTCCCTAGATTCAGAACACTGGAACTCTTCTGGAAAGCAGGAACTCTTTTCTTACCTAGGCGTGGCTGTGGAAGGAGACACCTAAGCACTACAGGAGGCTATTTAAACCACACCCGATGGATGAATCTTGCTTTGCGTTATTCTGCATCCTCTGCAGCAGAACGCTCATCGTGTCTTCTGCATCTGATCCTGGGCCTAAGGAAAAAGGCTTACCATCCTGAATCCAGTCTTCAGCAACACCTATAAAGACAAGAAAGAACAGGTTAGCATTACGGTCTTCAGTGACAGCTCTTCACTTACCTGGTCCATCGGCTGTCACCAACGCCTCGCGCTGCATTCCGGCATCTGAAAGACAAAGGCTTACCTACTCTTCGTGCGCTCCGGAGGTCTTCACACTGCATTCCGGCATCTGAAAGACAAAAGCTTACCAACTCTTCGCACGCTCCGGAGGCCTTCGGCGCTGCATCCCGCATCTGAAAGACAAAACGAGGTGCGTTTAAAGACATTGGGGAACTTTAATACTCACGTGCCATTACTCCTTTCCACATCTAACCCAGTGGGTATTCCGGCACCCTGCAGCCGCTCCGAACTTGTACCTGCAAAATAAAAAGACAGTTAGAGCGCATCGTGAAGCAGGCAGCAAGCGCTTACTTGCGTGCTTCCAGGCGCTTCTATTCATCACACGGGCTCCATCTTCAACTCACTTCAGCCCGTCATCCGCCATCGACCGGAACCCTGCAAAACAAGAAACATCATTACTAAAGACTTTAAAGACATTAGAATTACTCGAAACTTACCGTTCGTGCAGTAAACGACGGACAGCAGTCCTCTGAAGTCAAGAGGCCTGCTCCCCTTATCCAGTGAAGAAACTGGTTACAGCACCCTGCCCCGAGGCAGATGGAGAGCACGGCGTTCACTTACCTAAGGTGAGAGCGTTAACCTTTGGGGTTCTACAGGAGAAGAGAAAGGGAAGAAGAGAGAGACATTCAATAACCCAGTTCCTTAATCCCATATTTTCTATCTGCAGACATCTTACCCTTCAAGTCAGACATACAGTGCACAGAGGTCCAGCCCAAAGAGCCAGCCGTGTGTTACACATCACCTTTGCAGATACGGTATACGCCCAGTCAAGACCGGCGCCTCTACGGGAATCAGGTGAGCGTTACAGAACGCAAAGCCTACCACAAAACTCCCGTCCAGGCGCTATAGAAACCTCGGATACCGACCAGCTAGCCCAGTTACTTGGGGAACTAAGGGCAGAAGTGCATGCAGCCCGTCAGGAAACGAACGCTCTAAGAAGGGAACTGATTATTTCCAAGGAGCGAACAGATGATCTCGCTAGACAATTGCTACAGTCACAAGCCGGACAGACCCCGTTACCCGCATCTGGGGGAAATCTTCCTTCTACATCCTCTATGAATCCAGTGCAGATCAACCTACCTGGGAATGTACCTCTGGCTCCGCCCGAACGATTTTCTGGTGACCCAAAGAGGTTTGCAGTATTTATCAATCAGTGCCGGTTGCATTTCTTATGCCGGCCAGCAGCCTTTCCAACTGATCAAGCTAAAGTAGCTTTCGTACCTTAGTGGCAATGCGGCAGACTGGTCGATCCCTCTAGTAAATCAAGATGATCCGGTCCTCCATGATTTTCAAGCTTTTCAGCTCAGTATGGAAAAACTGTTCGCAAGACATTCACAGGGGCAGGCCTTGGACAATGAGCTTCTTTCGTTGCGACAAGGTAATCAAGACCTTTTGGCTTATATTGCGTCTTTCAACAGACTGATAGTGGAAACTCAATGGCCTGAGGACAAAAGGATTACGCTGTTTTATAGGGGTCTACGTGGAGAGCTCAAAGATGTGTTAGCCCAAGTAGTGAATCCCCCACAAGATTGTTCGGACTATATAGACTTAGTCGTTCAAATAGATCACAGACTGCAGAACGGGAAGGCCGATCGTTCCAAGTTTGATGCTCGAGTATTTTCCAAACCGCCAACTCCTTCCAAAGGAGTAGCCTCCGGGGAACCCATGCAAATAGGGGGTCTGAAAGGTCCTCTAACACAAAAGGAGCGGGAAAGGAGAAAACAGTTGCAATTATGCCTCTATTGCGGAAACTCAGGGCACTTTCTTCGAGACTGTCTGGTGAAACCTGCCAAGAAGGCAGTAGGAGCTGCAGTTACCAAAGTTACAAACTCTGAGCAGGGAAACGACCTCGCCCGACAAGAATAGAGGTCCTCTTGCCGAGCGTGAAAACCAGTTCCGTGACCTCGCATTTCGTGATACCTATGGTCCTCATTAGCCCTGATAATCCGGATCGATTACATGCAATTGAAGCTTACGTCGACAGCGGTGCCATCGGCAATTATGTGGATCATGAAATGGTTTTGAGGATGAATCTAACTCTTTGTCCCAAGGCTGTAAAGGACGTCATTACTATGGTGGATGGTACGGAGATAGCCTCCGGGCCAGTAACGCATACCACTCAAGAAGTGACGCTAGTAAGTCAAGATGGACACCATGAGAAGATCGTGTTCGATGTGATCAAGGCCCCTCAGTTTCAGATTATTCTAGGAATACCTTGGTTAGAGAAACACAATCCTCTGATCGATTGGCGAGCAAGAACGGTCCAGTTTCCAGAATGTGTCTCTACTTGTCACCCTCCACCTGGTGTTGCACTGGCAGCAATTTCTTCAGAGACTCCCCAGTTACCTCCCGAATACCTAGAATACCAAGATGTTTTCCGGAAGGATCAGGCTAACTCTCTACCTCCTCATAGGTCTTATGACTGCCAGATAGACCTGATACCTGGATCTACTCCTCCTTGTAGTAGAATTTATGCCCTCACCGAGCCTGAGAACCTTCACCTTCGACAATACCTGGATCAATACCTGGCAAATGGGTTTATTCGTCCTTCCAAGTCCCCTGCTTCTTCAGCTTTGTTCTTCGTTCCAAAAAAGGAAGGAGACCTTAGAACTTGTATAGATTATCGCTCCCTGAACCAGATCACCGTTAAGAATAGATATCCGTTACCTTTGATCCCTGAACTCCTGGACCAAGTCAGAAAAGCATGCATATATACAAAGCTGGATCTTAGAGGAGCTTACCACTTGGTACGAGTAAAAGAGGGAGATGAATGGAAGACGGCCTTCCGCACCAAGTATGGGCTATTTGAATATCAGGTCATGCCCTTCGGACTTTGCAATGCCCCGGCCGCCTTTCAATATTTTATGAACGATGTCCTCCGAGAGCTCATAGATGTGTGTGTTGTTGTTTACATTGACGACATCCTCGTTTATTCTTCATCGGAATCTGAACATCGGAAACACGTGAAAATGGTCCTCGAAAGATTGCGTGAACACAAACTTTTCGCTAAGTTGGAAAAATGTGTTTTCAACGTGACTGAAGTTGAATTCTTGGGATTCATATTATCACCTGGCGGAGTGCGTATGGATTCAAAGAAGGTCGATGCAGTTCTCAAATGGCCATCACCATCCTCCGTAAAAGGTGTGCAAAGCATGTTAGGCTTCGCTAACTTTTACCGCAGGTTTATCCCCGAATTCTCTCGAATAGTCCAGCCCATCACTGCCTTGTTAAAGAAAAACAAACGTTTTGAATGGTCTACCGAGGCGGAACAAGCTTTCCAGGATTTGAAGACTAAATTTATCTCTGCACCAATCTTAAAACACCCTCGCCCCGAACTCCCCTACATTGTGGAAACTGATCCTTCAAGCCTTGCCATGGGGGCAGTTCTATCACAAAAGGACCCGGTAACCAATCAGTTGCATCCCGTGGCATTTTGGTCCCGCAAATTCTCGCCTCCTGAAATCAATTACACGATTACTGACAAGGAACTTCTGGCTATCAAGTCTGCCTTTAAGGCTTGGCGGCATTATCTGCTGGGGGCCCGACACACCGTTACTGTGATTACGGATCACCGAAACCTGCAATATTTGAAAACCGCAAAAGCCCAATCCTTTAGACAACTCCGTTGGGCATTATTCTTTGCCGATTTTGACTTCATAATTACCTATCGACCTGGTACAAAGAACGGTAAAGCTGATGCCCTTTCTCGGATGGGAGTGGAAGAACACTTGATCAACCCTAAACCTGTACCAATCATTCCCGAACAAAGAATTCTGGGTGTAATCGCCACAGAATCCATAGAGGAAGTTAAGGATAAGGCCAGGCAACTTGTAACTCCAGCAGACATACAGAATTGGCATCTGCAGGGAAAGGACATTGCAGTAAAGGACAACTTATTGTATTTCCAAGAACGATTATACCTACCCAGCACAGATTTACAGAAAAAAGTAATCTCTTGTTATCACGATTCTTTAATGGAAGGACATCCCGGTATGGCCAAGACCTCAGAAAAGATCAAGCGCTACTTCTGGTGGCCGTCTTGGAAAAAAGATATCAGAGACTTTATAATGTCCTGTGGAGTATGCGCCCAAAACAAGAGTCAAAAGGAAAGACCAGCAGGCCTCTTACGCCCTATTGACATCCCACCTCGCCCTTGGCATACGCTTTCTATGGACTTCATCACCAATCTACCTCCATGCTCCGGATACAATACGATTCTAGTAATCGTGGACTTATTCTCCAAGATGGCGCATTTCATTCCGCTCAAAGGCTTGCCAACAGCAGCAACTCTGGCCCGAGAATTTCTCGAAAACATCGTCCGACTGCACGGTTTTCCTTCGGTTCTAATTTCGGATCGAGGTAGTCAATTTATTTCTCATTTTTGGCGAAGTTGCTGTCGGTCGGCTCAAATTGATGTGAGACTATCGACCAGTCACCACCCTCAGACCGACGGACAAACCGAGAGGACCAATTAAACTCTGGAACAGTATTTACGCTGCATGCTGCAACAAACTGAAAAAACTTGGAAAGACATCCTTTGGATAGCCGAATATGCCTACAATAACTCTGTCCATTCGGGAACTGGGAAAACCCCGTTTTTTCTTTTGTACGGCAGTCACCCTCGAACCTCGGAGTTGGATCCCCTCCAAGATCTTGAAACACCAGCAGTAGACTACCTGCATTCTACAATCACCCAAGCCTTTAAGGAAGCTGTTTCTCACCTTCAAAGGGCTAAAGAACAATACAAGAAAGGAGCAGATCAACATCGGAAGGAAGCCCCTCAATATCATGTAGGGGATCAAGTCTGGTTATCCACCAAATATCTACCTCTAAAAGGGCCACGCACATTCAACCCGAGATACCTTGGTCCCTATTCCATCACTACCATAGTAAACCCAGTAGCGGTCAAGTTGGACTTGCCCCCGCACATGAAGATACATCCGGTCTTCCACGTCTCTCTATTAAAACCCGTGCAACCTCAAACCCGACTAACTAAATCTCCAAAACCTATCCTAGTTGATGGAGAACTCGAGTTTGAAGTCAAAAGCATTCTGGACTCCAAGATCTCCAAATCTATACTATTTTACCTAATTGACTGGAAAGGCTACGGCCCCCAAGAGAGATCCTGGGAACCTGCTGAATATGTCCACGCTCCTCGCCTAATCAAAAGATTTCACCGAACATTTCCTGACAAGCCAAAACCCCCGGAGAAGCCCGGTTTGGGAGGGGCCTTGAGGGGGGGTACTGTCATGATCTCTGCTTCCAAAAGGTCAGGGTTTTCCCAACTCCCTTGGAAGCAGATCCATAACCCAGGTTCCGAGTGCCAACCAGTCCCAATTGGGACCTTTTGGACCCAGTCCTGGCGCCAGTGGCACCAGGTTCATAAATATGCCCAGTCCCAGCGCTGGAAGCGCCGGGCTCATAATGCTTGGGTGGACTTACCTGCAGCAGACCATGTTGCTTACTTGCCTGCCAGTTGAGCCTCTGATCCTTTTCTGTTTGGAACTACTTTTCCTGTTGGGTGGGGCAGGAGCCACTCCCTAGATTCAGAACACTGGAACTCTTCTGGAAAGCAGGAACTCTTTTCTTACCTAGGCGTGGCTGTGGAAGGAGACACCTAAGCACTACAGGAGGCTATTTAAACCACACCCGATGGATGAATCTTGCTTTGCGTTATTCTGCATCCTCTGCAGCAGAACGCTCATCGTGTCTTCTGCATCTGATCCTGGGCCAAGGAAAAAGGCTTACCATCCTGAATCCAGTCTTCAGCAACACCTATAAAGACAAGAAAGAACAGGTTAGCATTACGGTCTTCAGTGACAGCTCTTCACTTACCTGGTCCATCGGCTGTCACCAACGCCTCGCGCTGCATTCCGGCATCTGAAAGACAAAGGCTTACCTACTCTTCGTGCGCTCCGGAGGTCTTCACACTGCATTCCGGCATCTGAAAGACAAAAGCTTACCAACTCTTCGCACGCTCCGGAGACCTTCGGCGCTGCATCCCGCCTCTGAAAGACAAAACAAGGTGCGTTTAAAGACATTGGGGAACTTTAATACTCACGTGCCATTACTCCTTTCCACATCTAACCCAGTGGGTATTCCGGCACCCTGCAGCCGCTCCGAACTTGTACCTGCAAAATAAAAAGACAGAGCGCATCGTGAAGCAGGCAACAAGCGCTTACTTACGTGCTTCCAGGCGCTTCTATTCATCACACGGGCTCCATATTCAACTCACTTCAGCCCGTCATCCGACATCGCCGGAACCCTGCAAAACAAGAAACATCATTACTAAAGACTTTAAAGACATTCGAATTACTCGAAACTTACCGTTCGTGCAGTAAACGACGGACGGCAGTCCTCTGAAGTCAAGAGGCCTGCTCCCCTTATCCAGTGAAGAAACTGGTTACAGCACCATGCCCCGAGGCAGATGGAGAGCACGGCGTTCACTTACCTAAGGTGAGAGCGTTAACCTTTGGGGTTCTACAGGAGAAGAGAAAGGGAAGAAGAGAGAGACATTCAATAACCCAGTTCCTTAATCCCATATTTTCTATCTGCAGACATCTTACCCTTCAAGTCAGACATACAGTGCACAGAGGTCCAGCCCAAAGAGCCAGCCGTGTGTTACACATCACCTTTGCAGATACGGTATACGCCCAGTCAAGACCGGCGCCTCTACGGGAATCAGGTGAGCGTTACATTAGCGTCATGTCCGCCCCCCTCCTCCACGGTAGTGGCTGTGGCCACTTTGCAATTCAGGCCTGCGGCATCCTCTTCTACGGCGGCTCGACAGGTTCTGGGCAAAGAGGATAAGCTTCTTGACTCCCTTGGGAGGAAGATTTTTGCTAATTCAGCCCTGCAACTGCGTCAAGCCAATGCAGAACTGGTGTTAGCGGGGGGCGAATATAAAAATGTGGAAAGGTCTGTCGGAGTTTGAAGTGTTAATTCCCACTGAAAAGCTTGAGGATTTCAGAGCGGGATTGTCGGATGCCAGGGTCCTGGCACAGGATCTGCTGGAGGCTGCGGCGCATCATGTCGACACTTCGGCCCGGGGCCTTATGCTCGCCGTGGATACCTCTCATCAGGCTTGGCTGCACGCCACCAAGCTCTCTAAGGAGGTGCAGGATAAGGTTTCGGACTTGCTCTTTGATGGCAAGGAGCTCTTTCATTCTACAACAGACGTGGAGCTGACCAAAACGAAGGACAGCACTCAGACCGCCAAGTCCTTGTCTGTCCTGGTAAAACCATCTTTTAGGACACAGAGTTCGTTGTCGCAGCCTCGGGCTTCCTCTGGTTTCAGGGGTTTTCTAGATCAAAAATCCCGCAGGGTTGACACCCCTTTGGGAAATTCCCACTGAAGGCAGCAACGGAGTCAGTTTTTCTCCCGCTCCTCAGCCTCCTCCTCAGGTTCAGGTGGTGCCGCCACCGAGAAACCAGCTAAATGAGGGTTTTCTGCGCTTGCATGAGGCCTCAGTGGGAGGACGCATTGTGTCTCATTGGGAGGTGTGGCAGACCATCCCTGAGGACCGGTGGGTCTTGTCAGTCACTCGGGCGGGATTCCGCTTACCCCTTCCCCCTACCACACCCATCAGTCCTCCCTTCCAGCAGTCTGTGTCGCCCTCCCTCAGAGCTCAGGTTCAGAAGTTACTGGATCTCAGAGCGGTTTGGACGATTCGCTGTTGCGCAGTCCTTGCCCGCTGAAAGCCTCGAACAGTCTTCAGTCTTTCCTCCAGCTCCTGTTCCACCTGGGGCTGTCGGTGAACTGGCGGAAATCTTCCATGGCGGTCTCTCAGGACTTGACTTTCCTGGCTTTTTGTGGGAACACGATCGACTGCAGAGTTTACCTGACCGGGGACAGATTGGCGGATCTGTTGACCACGTGTCAGAGGTTTGCGCAGTCGGAGAGCATGTTGGCTGGGTGGTTCCAGAGGCTTCTGGGTCTCATGGCCTTGTGCGTATTGGCTCTTGCACTTGCTCGGCTCAAGATGAGGCAGACGCAGGTGGTTCTTCGGAATTCTTGGCGTCAGGCTGTGGATCCGGACTCCAAGATGATATCGATTCCGGCTTTCATGAGAGTGGACCTGGCGTGGTGGTTGTCTCTCAGCAACCTGTCGGTGGGTGCTGGTTTTCAAGACCCCGCTCCGATGGTGACGATCACGACAGACTCCTCCCTTCTGGGGTGGGGTGCGACGTTGGATCTTCTTCAGGTCTCCGTCCTCTGGTCGCCCCAAGACAAGTTCCTTCACATAAATCATCTGCAGATTCTGGCGATTTTCCTGGCGCTCAAGGCGTTCAGGCCAGTCATTGCCAACAAAGTGATTTGTGTCAGCACGGACAATGTGGTGTCAATGTTTTATATCAACAAGCAGGGGGGCACCAAGTCTCCTCCTCTTGTGGATCTGGCCATTCAGATTTGGGAATGGGCGGTTCAGCATGGAGTCTGGCTGGTAGCAGTACACATCCCGGGGCCAGCTGAACGTTACGGCAGATGCCCTCAGTCGACGGACAATGGTCAGCTACGAATGGGAATTGAAAGTGGAGGTCCTCTCACAGATATTCCTGTGTTGGGGCACTCTGGAAGTGGACCCCTTTCCAACATTGGCAAACAAACTTCCTCTGTATGCCTCCAGAAATGGGTTGGGAGCCTCCTCTCTGGGGGATGCTCTCGAGATTCCTTGGCACAACATGATGGCCTATGCTTTCCTGCCTCTGCCTCTGATTCATCGGATGATTTGCAAGCTGAGGAACACTGTGAACTGTTCTCTTCTGCTCATAGCTCCGTAGTGGCCGGCCAGGTTCTGGTATTCAGAGCTTCAACATCTGTCGGTGTGTGCACCGATCAGGCTCCCATTGGTTCCCGATCTCTTCACCAGAGGGATCGGCAGCTGTGGCACCCCATCCCCACAATCGTTCAGCTTGGCGGCATGGTGCCTGAGTTCAGATCTTTAGAACATCTCCATCTGCCTGCTGACAACATGCGCATTATCCAGGCAGCCAGGAAGCCCTCGACAAGGTCTCAGTACAGAAGCAAATGGCTTTGGTTCTGTCATTGGTGCTTAGCCAAACAGCTGGACCCCAGGGTGGCTACGATTGACACTGTGCTGTCTTTCGTTTCTCAGCTAGCAGAGTCGGGCATTCATGTTCTGTCATGCAGAACTTATCTTTCGGCTGTGGCCGCCTATCTATCCACGCACCAGTGCTCTTATTCACTGTCAAATCCAGTGGTTAAGAGACGCTTTGCAGGTCTAATGCGTCTCTACCCTCCGGTTCTCAAGCCGCACCCAACGTGGGATCTGAATGTGGTCCTTACGGCGTTGTGCCATAAGCCGTTCGAACCAAGGGCCACGGTAGATCTTGAGCACCTTTCGTGGAAGGTGTCTTTCTTGGTCGCTGTTACTTCGGCAATGCGAGTGAGTGAGCTCCAAGCTCTGTCGGTGCAGCATCCCTTCTTGGTTTTCCACAAGGATAGGGTGGTCCTAAGCACAAATCCTTCTTTCCTACCAAAGGTGGTTTCTGATTTCCATCTGAATCAGTGAATCTCCCTGCCTGTCTTCTTTCCAGATTCAGAAGCGGAGAGGGTTTTGCATTGCTTGGATGTTAGAAGAGCTCTCAAGTTCTATCTGGACAGAACATCTGAATTTAGGATTTCTTCTCAACTATTGGTGACCTTGGTAAGCAGGCCTCTAAAGCAACTATCTGCAGATGGATCGCTGCCTGGTACGGGGCAAGGCAGCTGTGGTTGCGTTTCAAAAATATGACCCCTGGGAGACCATCGCAAAAGCGGCTACTTGGACCTCCCCATCGGCTTTTTGTAAACACTTCTGTTTGGACCTGAGCTCCAGATTCGATGCTCAGTTTGGCCAGGCTGTGCTGAAGAACCTTTTTCTGTAGGGGGTTCCCATCCACCTGTAATTCCTGTGAGGTGGACGGGCTGTAGGAGTATAATAAGGTTACTCACCGTAGTGACCACCTTACTCCTAGTCCATAGTCCCCTTTCCTCCATACGCCCGCCCGCCGTCCCCTCTAATAAGTTTCCTCTATTATTGCTTAAAGGTCTCTGACCTGGCGATAGAAAATGTCTGATGGGCGATGCGCTGGGCGGAGCTAAGCTGGGCGGGGTTACGGCTGCATGCGGTACCCTGCGTAAAAAGAGAGGAAGGACTAAAATGTTTGCAACATTTTTATGCTTTTACATAGTGCTCTGGTCCCGTCCGACAGGCCGGAGGAATGTCCCATAAGTATGGAGGAAGGGGGACTATGGACTAGGAGTAAGGTGGCCACTATGGTGAGTAATCTGGTTATTATTCTCCAGCATTGGATCTTTAATAGATTCACATGCTGTGAATATTCCCCGGTGTCAGGCTGGGTATCCTCGATTACCTTATTTTTTTCCCTTGCTTAAAGCAAAGAAACTTTCCTTTTTGTAGGCTGTCAACCTTCTTATGGGTGGTTTTTGTCCCAACCAATGGGACATCGAGTAATTAGACCTTCCTCCTGTTATCTCCTCAGATTCAAACCATGTGTCACACCGATGGGAGTCCTTGCGTTTTTTCCTCTGAGAAAATATATTCTAAAGGAAAAGCATGTTTCTTTGGAAAACAGAGTTTTCTTTGTTCCATCACGACTACAAGTAAGTCTTTGTCTTCTACACCAGATCAGTGGGGATGGAAAGCAAAAACAAAGCCTTATTTCAGGGCTGTGCCACCTGTGGCCTTAAGAATGTCTTTGAGGGAGACAGGCACACAGATTGTATCTACTTGCTTGTACCCCAACCACACAGTAGAGCAGCGTGATATTTGTAAGAGGTTTAGTTCCAAAACCCTGAAGGAAAGAAATCATCACCTTATCTGTTGGCTAAACAAGGGAATCTATGCCCCTGAATCTAACTACCCCTCTGACTTGGAGTCCACAAGGAGTATGGCCATCCCCATGGATAAAAGACCATGCTCTAGATAGAGCAAGATCAGAAGAAAGACCACTTAAAAAGCATAAGTACCATGACACCACGGCCGCGAGCCGGCATCTGGGTGGGAGGTCTTGTCGTTGAAGGAAGAAAGGTCCTTAATGCCTCTAAAACCCCCTTCATCATCAGCGAAATGGTTGATCGAGTTGATGCGCCCATTGTCGAAGAAATTAATGGACAAACACAGGTTAAAGGCGAGGAAACCCTCAACAGAGTCGCCGCCAAGCCAAGTGACGACCGTCCCGTTGTCAAGTAAGCGTAAGCAGCACAAATCCAAAACCTTATTGGGGACAATAATAACAACATCGTCAAATAAGCAGAACCCAACAAAGGCTCTTACTACGGATCAAACAAAAGCAGTCCTGCCGTTGAGCACACAACATTGTCCGAGAACCTCGTTGACGAGTAGACACTCAGCAATACTGGGTCCATCATTGTTCACGTCCATTAAATGGCTGCAGATCACATTGAGGAAACAAACCATGCTGCAGGTTAATAAACCTCCATCTACAGCGGATAAGAGGCCTCCATCTAAAAGTAAGATGTTGTCAGCCCTGTTGACGGAGAAGCGAACTCCGTCCACCGGTAAACACACTCAAGAAACCGGGGCTACTATCCCAGGGAAATCAAATACTGAGGCAATGCCAGAACATGGAAATCATCCCACAGAGGGCACTCACCAACAGGAGGCAGGACATGTGCAGGTGATTCCTTCACTAGTCTCGCCCATTGTTTACTCTGAGTTGATCCCAGAAGACCTACTGCGGCATGAGATAGACACTAACTTTGAGGCACAGCAGGACCAGCAGGCACAATTTTCAGACTCTAAGGATTCTGTCATCATGCAGGAACCATAGCAACAACCTGTGTCTCCTAGACTTCCTCTAAGAGAGGATTCTTCCTAGGAGAAATATTCCTCTCTTTACCTCTTCAGTAGGCCAACATGAGAAACAGGGCCTAGACAAGGCACTTCACCCAAGACTGGGACTAAGTTACCAGGCTCTACCTCAATCCCAGGCGGAAATGCATGCCCTGTTAACAAATCCACAGGCGCTCTTGTCCCTGTAAGTCCTGTCATTACCAAGCGTTATTACACAGCTGGATTTCGCTTTAGCTAAAACGCACCATGGGCAGCCACAGGTTGCAATGCAGGCACCTGTATACGTCACACATCGGTCACCCTCTCCCACCAGGGTGGGGTCGAGATCTAGGACAAGGTGTGGGACACAGTCCTCCCGTGGACCCTCGAGGTCCAGCTCACTCTCAAGACACAGTTTACCATTGGGATCACAGGCAGAAACTGGTCATCCGGGCCACACAGGTCGTCAACACCCCTTTGACAAGGACACTCTCCATCTCGAGTGCAAGAACAGGAGAAAGGGGAACTCACAGATATCGACGGGGTTGCCCTCCAAGACACAGCAACATCAACCACATCATAGTCGCCCCAAAGGGATGATGGCTGGGATACAGACTCACTGATCGATGTCCCTTCAGAAGAGGCGCAAAACCCTCCCTGCCAGACATCTCTGCTTTTCATATCATAACAAAGTCCTGCCAAGAGTTTGGCCTAATTGCATCGGAAGACAAAAAGGAATGCTTCCTCTTTGATGATATGGGGAAGAGAAGGAAAGCAGTGGTCTCCATACCAATTTTGTATTGCCTACGAGAGGAAGGTCTAAAAACTATGAGGCATCCATTAACAGAACCTACAGTAAAGGGTGGATTAGACAAAATGTTCAATTCACCGGACTCTACACCAAAATACCTCATCCCACAACCATCCCCAGAATCGGTCATTTCAGCGGCAGCTGGTCGGGCCTGCTCGGACGTGTGGTGCCTCCAGAGAACTAGGGTCGCAAGGAGGATACTTTTGTCAAGAAGGTGTTGGCTATAGGCGCTACGAAAGTCAAGCAGCACCTTCCCTGGCCATAATCTTACGTTAAGACGGGGGATGTGGCATATGCTGGCTCCCATACTAGGTAGACCATACCAAGTGGTCCTCGTACCACTTTCAAGGTTACCGAAAAACCTATCGGTATCAGAGGTCGAAAGACTTCAGGCAAACGCAGAGGTGTATACAAACTCTGAGCTCACTGAGAGCACGGCAAGCGAAGCAACAACAATGACTACTCGCCAACACAAAAGCAGGTGGGGGGGAAACGTGTCAGAATATGTCCAAAAGTGGAAACACGTAACATCGGACAAATGGGTGCTGGAAGCCATAACCCACGGACATCTACTTGAATGTACATATCTTCTACCCGAAATCCATCCAAATCATCACACACCTGCACACGTACAAGTTTCTTTTTTTATTTTTTTTTTGTGTTTGGTTAAAAACAACCTTTACAAAATCTCAGGTTAAAAGATAGAAACACAAAGATTAGTGACATACATATTACATTAAAATGATTACATCTGTATGTATACAAAATAGTTACTAAAACAGCATGTGCACTAATTAGTTTCCAACAATATATCAATATTCAACTTTACGATAAAACAAAAAGGGATTTTCCCTTTTTCTATGATTTCCTCATGTATTTTTTTCAAAGGTTGCTAAGTCTTTTTCTATAGTCTTTAAAAGGTGGCCCAATGCAAAAATGAATGGATAATAAGAACCGTGCATAAGTCTATCCCCTAGGATTTCAGTACAGTCTACATTGGCGGCACACACGCATTTTAATAAAAACGGGGTCTGTGATATTTTAAATTGCGGACATTCTAATATCAAGAGTTTCAATGTTTCTTTTGGTTCATCACAATTAGGAAACCTACATTTCATCGTCTGCATAGACCGTGCCATATCCCCCCCAATATCTACATCCCTCCTTAGTTCTGAATTGATTTAATTTGAATCGGATATAGTGAGCTCTTATTATTGCACACGCAAATATAGTAATGTATGAACAGCATGGCAATCTCTTACGTATCAATTTCACATATTCTGTATAAGTAGAGTACTGCTGTAATTGTTCAACTGTGCTAATCCAGTTATTATCAAACAGCTTTTTTTTTAACAAATGCGGGTCTAAAACATAAATCATAAGTGGTTACAGAAAGCTCTTCCAGTATTAGCTGCATCCGTTTTTGATAGTTGGTGATAGAGTATACCGTTTTTGCTTCCATCAAATTGTGTAGATCACTATATAAACAATTATTTGGAGGATTTAATAACTTTGCATGGTTAGAGTGATTGCCATAGTACTCTACATGAGAAAGATATGAGAATAAACTAATGCTTATTACACAATTAGGTATGGATGTTGCTACATTAATGGCTCCCTTAAGTAGACACCTTTGTAATGAATCCAGTTGAGTACTCGTATAAAATGGACAAATATCTAGAATATATATTAAGATTGCTTGTACTTTCATTATTAAAAACTCCCTTCGCGGATTGAGAGAAAAGAGACAGTATTTGGCAAATATAATCTTCATTTGACTGGCTAAGGGTCGAGCTTTCTGATTAAGTCTTTCTTTCCATATAGCAATGGATGAGTTACTACTTACATGGTAACCTAAATAACGCATCTCAGTTAGTTGTGGTAAAATCATTTTGCCGATTTTTCCATGTGAATGATTTTACTTTACTACCTGCATGGAAAACCACTATGTTAGTTTTGCTCACATTGGGTACTAAGTTCAGGTCATAAGCAGAACTTTCAAATAACCAGAGTTAAGTCTGGAGGCCTGCTGGTGTGGAGTCCATGATGATCAGGTCATCAGCAAATGCAAGCCAATGTAGTCTAAGACTGCCCCGTCTAACAGGGTACATACCCAACCCATCCCATAGATCGTCGAGGTCGCACAGGTATAGGTTAAATAAAATTGCAGCGAGGTTGCAACCCTGTTTAAGTCCTATAAAAGTGTTAATGGGTTCAGTCATTGCTCCTTCTCTGGTGATTCTAACTTTATATGCTGTGGCAGAGTGCAACCTCATCAGCCAAAAGACAATTCCTTCAGGTATTCCCAAATTAATTAGGTTACCCCAGAGGAGATCCCTCACAACAGAATCGAACGCCGCTGACAGGTCAATACCCGCAATGTACACAGGGTTGTCTCCTTTCTTTTTTGTATTCAATATAATGTGGGAAATCAAGGTTGCATTCAACGCTGTCCCCATTCCCTTCCTAAATCCAATTTGGGCTTTGGATAGGATGGTATTCTGTGTTATAAACTTCTCCAGATCGTATGAAAGTAGACTCGAGAATATTTTAGCACATGTATCTATTAAGGAAATATGTCTATAATTTTGGGGATCGTTCAGATTTCCTTTCTTATGAATTGGTACAATTATGGATGTGCCCCATTGGTCAGGAGTATTACCAATTTTTATTACCAATTCAAATTTTGTCTTAAGAATCGAAGCCCACAAGACAGGGTCAGCTTTATATATACGCAATAAGGAAGTCCATCCGGGCCAGGGGCTTTCAAGAGGCCAGGTTTATTTATTGCCCAAATGATATCATGCTCAGACCAAACAAGACAGTCCCATTACACGTTTCTAGTCAGTGTAGTTTCATTACGTTTAAAATGTGGAGGACAGGAGAATTTTGCTGAAATGTAATTGACCCAAGTTTGAGCACATATTGTGTTCTCAGTAGTTACTCGTTGCGTAGAATTTATATTTCGTATAGTAGACAATACTGCCCTAGAATCGTGTTTGCATAGTTTATGAATAATCTCACAGTTTTGGTTGTTATGTTTCTTAATTCTCAAGTATCTCAATTTGTTTTTTATAAATCTGGAGAATTTGTTTTTGTAAGTACCAATATTGGGATAAATCATTTATAGTTTTTTTAAGTTCACGAATTTCCTTGTTTTTTATACGTTTTAACAGTTGAACCTCAGGGTCATATTTCGAAACATTAGGGATTAAATTCCTTACAGGTTTAGCATTTATTGATTGTATAGCCAGAGTTACGATATCTCCTATCATCATTTCTTTTATAAATGGACAGAGATGATAGTTATCAGTCCTTGTTACTATTTCAAAATCGTTCTGTATCTTTTGCGAGATCTCTTTGCACATATGAGGATTCCATCTAATAGATGTCTTAGGACGGTCGTCTTCAATCAAGGAGAACAAGGGGTTTACATTATAATTATGATAGGTCATGTCTAAGTGCAGATGTATCGGAGCATGATCACCAGTTGTGATCGGATAGGTAACGCTAGTGCTACTAGTTGCATCAGCGTATTGGAAACAGCAAAAAAGTCAATCATTGATACAGCAGTTCCTCAACTCCATGTGTACTGCAACTCAAGTTCCTTTAGATTGGATCTAAATGCCCAAATATGTTTCAGCACATTGGTGTTGGATACATAGCAAATAATTCGATAATTATCCAAATTGGGATTCACAAAAGTTATCTCCCACGTATCAAAGTAGGCAATCGACTTAGTTCCTCAAGTCTGAGCTGAACTATTTCCTAAATTCCGTTTGGGCAAGCTTTCCCCTTTCATATCTAAACATCTTGAATTAAAATCGCCAGCAATGATAATGTTACTACAGGAATTCTGGGTATATATACATTCTAAGCATAGATCCAAGTCATCAAACATATCTTCTAGAGGCAATTTTAGCGGATTCCAATACACTGATTGGATAACTAAAGGGCCTTCTGTTTCTTTATACACATCAAGTATTGCTAGCACATTTGCTGATGAATACACATTACATTTCATTCTGTTATTAATTGCTATCACAATACCTCCCATCAGGCGTCCCAGTTTGCCTTTAATAGCATGGCTACAAACGGTAATTAAGCCTTCTAGGTTTATTCCATGAACACTCATTGTTTCCTGTAGCAGAATAATATCTAAATTAAATCTGCTAGGGAACAAAGACATCCAACCATGGAGCATAGAGTGTCCACAGGAGTTCCATGAAACAATCTCCAAACCCTGTTTCCTTACTTGCTAGTTCTGGCTTTTCACATTTTTGGTCAGTGCAATTGAACAAATTAAGGGTTCCACCCAAGCCAAATCATGCTTTCCAGCCGTCATTGAAATACAGTTTTGCTCCATTGATGTACCACTCAATACTCCAGTGGGTTCCTCTCTCCTTGGTACTGGCTTTTGCAAAAATTAATTAGCTGCTATTTCACAGTTAAATGTGTGGAGGCAGAACCCAAGTTCCTTTAGATTGGATCTAAATCCCCAAATATGTTTCAGCACATTGGTGTTGGATACATAGCAAATCATTCGATAATTATCCAAATTGGGAAGAGCTATCCGATCGAAGTCCCCAGTAGTCAGGATGCATAGTGACGGAATACGGGCAATGACATCTAGGAAATATCTTTGATTAATTTGTTCACCCCTAAGGATGTCAGGATTTCCCTCCAGTCCGATGATATTAAACTCGGGGTGACGGTGTTGAAACGTTATTCATTGGTTCAGAATGGATAGTTTGAGGTGGCATTTTGATAGAAGGGGAACCTTCTTCAAATTGTGCCTCTGGGGAAGAGGTCAAAACGTCCCCCTTTGATAGTAAAGTAGAGGACGCAAGTTTTGATGAGTCTATACAAGGAGCACAAGATGGAACATTCCTATTGTTAGTTGATCCCTCATAATGCGAATGTTTTTCAGCTCCTATTAAATTCAATTCCTTAGCGAGTGACTGTGATGAAACTATCCCACGTTCTACCGCAGTATTCAAGGAGTGAATAATGTTTGCATAACTCTGTGAATTAATTATGAAATCTCCCTTTTGACCATCAAACTTGGGACCGAGAGGCATCCTGCATGGTGGAATGAATCCAACCCTTGATGGATTGAAGTGTGTATCTGGCAGAGCCAGGTTGTGATTAAAGACTAAGTGGGCACTTAACATATTGGATATATTGTCTCTGGTTCCTGATTGAGGAACGCCGCTACATTTCCCTGGACCACATATGATAACATAATCATTTTTGGTAAGGGGGTGACCTCATTTAACGCCTTCATGCGTAGATCTAGAAGCATTGGCGTAGGTGTTCTGGTTGTCTGAGCCTAGAGCCTCTTGATCTACCAGATTTTGACCTAGGGATTTATTAGTAGGTGGATCCACTTTTGGGAGTACCAAATTCTGCTCTTTATTCAACACTTTATTACTGGATTTCATACCTATACTGGGGAAGTAGTCCTTCAAATCAGGTCTATTTTTCTGACATTCATTAGAGGAGGACTCGGACAAGACAGAATGACCACGCGGCTGACTGTGAAGTGAAGTCTCCTTTTTTAAATTATTATTTTATTTTTATTTTTTATAGTTAATGCGGACGAGGTGGAAAGAAGTAGAGCGCGACGCTCTTCAGACAATGCATCAACATCAATTGCATCATGGTCCTGAAGACGAGGAATCACATTCACCTTTGAAGTATTCACCTTACTCTCGTCTTGTACAGCGTCTTCTATGATTTTTATGAGAACAGAGGGACTGTCAGCAGTTGTAGATTCTTGAGGTATCGGCGGGGGAGTGGGCGATCAAGATTCATTCACTAATCTGATTTTAATTTCGGTCAAAGCCCGCGTACCCCCAATTGTTCAGGGACGTAACAGGAGTTAAATCCACAGATAGAATAGGAAACTCTTCCGGCTGTTGTAGATCATTCGTTATACAAGCAATGTCGTACTGGGTTTGCCCATCGACCTGAAGAGGTCTGTTGTTTGATTCGCTTATTTGAGCAGATCCATGAATGCATTTGCAACGGAGAGTAGAATTCAACTCTTTTGTCATAATGAAACCTTCGAGAGGGTTGAGTTTATACATCATCTCGTTTGAGGTGTTTTTCATTTCTTAGTTCAATATGCGTGAAATCATGCCCCTTATCTAATAGGTCAAATATCCTGATAATAATAGGGAATGTGTAAGGACTAGGGGGCAGAGATGTACCTAGTAAATCCTTGTTCTCATTGCCATGTTGCCCTTCAAGCTCTATTTTGGTGGAAGGAGTGTTTAGCTCACGGGACTTCCGCTCTAAGTGTTTGCAAGTAATCTTCACCTTCTTTGTGGTTATGTTTGTGTTGTTAGAGGCCTCATGACTGTTTTCTTTGAATGAGAATTCAAGAGGAAGAAGAGGTATATATTGGGGTTGAGAGGGAAGATCAAACAAGAGATTTCGGTCTATCAAGGGTGTCAAAGCCCTGATAGATGCACAAATTCACTTGTTCAACTCATATATTGCAAGGGGTCCTTCTGCTAGCTTATCAAACGGTGTATCACCATCCGCTGGTGAGATGCTTTGGGTATTCTCAGCATTAGGCAGTACTGTATCCATATCGCACAAAATGTCTACACCTACACTCTCGTATCCAGATGAGTCTTCGAATTGCAAGTCTTCTGCAAGTGGATTAGCCTTAGGAGTGCTGATCTGTCTCTCTTTGATAGTATTAAGTCGTTCTTCATTGACTTTAGTCAATAGTACATTGATTACAGGGGATAGAGGCATTTTCTTATCAGAATCAGTTGCTCGAAATGGATTAGACAGGTCACACTCCACAAGAACATTTGAATACACGGTGTTACCAGGGCATATTGTAGCATCAACATTCATGGTGTGTACAGCAGACCGCTACGTTAGGCAGCCACTGCGAAGCCCAGACGCCATTAGAACTGCATCTGTAACTTAATGTTACAATATGCAAAAAAAGTGTTAGTTAATACTACTGCGGTCTATAGCCTTCTAATATGATGGTGGATATAAAAATTAGAGCTGCAACCACTCACCCACCACCCTAACAGCCCATCAGCCCGTCACTTGGCAATTCACTTTGCAATGCGCGCGCAATGCGCGTGAACACGATATTTGAATAGTGGGTCACAGTTTGTGATGTGTAATAAAGGGGCGTGTTAGAGGGCGGGTGGGCGGATCAGGAAGGTGGTTCCTCTCTAGAACAAGAGAGAGGAAAGCAGAAGTAAGTACCCAAAGTGACGTGTATACTAGTCAGAACCACAAACACAATGACAGTATTAAACTCCTTTCGGAGCTAGCAAGCAAGTCTCTTGACCCACCAGCAACAGAAGTCCGTGTTGCAAAGATATGGTGGTTCCTCTTGGCGACTAGTACGGCAGTGAAACACTTAATGTAGATTCCAATGTCCAGGATCTGGAGACCAGAGCAGCACAACAGCGTGCAGCTCAACAGCCAGTCACTTGGCAATTCACTTTGCAATGCGCGTGAACACGATATTTGAATAGTGGGTCACAGTTCGTGATGCGTAATAAAGGGGCGTGTTAGACGGCGGATCAGGAAGGCGGTTCCTCTCAGCAACAGAAGTCTGTGTTGCAAAGGTATGGTGCTTCCTCTTGTCGACTAGTACGGCAGTGAAACACTTAATGTAGATTCCGTTGTCCAGGATCTGGGGACCAGAGCAGCACAACAGCGTGCAGCCCAACAGCCAGTCACTTGGCAATTCAGGTAAAACCCATGTTATCAATGAGGGCCATAGAGAAGGTGTGAATGCGGTACAGATGATGAGGGGTTTACTCCTGATACTCTGTTGTTAGAAACTCAGACAGCAAATGGCGCCCAGGCGGTGCAACCCCATAACTATCTGGCATCCCAAGATCTCCAGGATGCATACCTCCATATACCGATTCACCCAAGGCACAGGAAGTATCTCCACTTTGTATTCATTACAAATCATGAGTGTTGCCTTTCGGCCTTAAATCGGCCCCATGTATGTTCACCAAGTGTCTCGCTACAATAGCCGCAAGCCTTCGAAGGGAGGGCCACCATCTCTACCCTTATGTGGACGAATGGTTGGTGCGAGCAACGACGGTGGCCAGGGCAAAACACTCCACATCGCCAACAGTGCAGCGGCTCCAAGACCTCAGCTTCTTGATAAATTACAAGAAATCCTTGCTTCTGCCATTGAAGAAAATGGTCTTTCTTGGTGAGGAATTCTCCACGGAAGAGCCGAGAGTGAGGCTGTCAACAGCCGGAGCGGACACACTTGTGTCTCTGATTCCAACCTTCAGGCCAGGACGATGGCTGACCGTGTGCCACTGCATGCAGCTCCTGGGAACTATGGCATTGTGTATCCCGCTGATAGCCAATTGCAGACTCCAAATGAGGCCCCTAAAGAAATTACTCACCTCCAATTGGTCCCAAGTTTCAGGAACAAGATACATGTTTCAACCAAACTGACCCAAAAGCCCCAATGGTGGGCAAACCGATCCAACATCATAAAAGGCATTCCGTTTCAGCACCCACCGTATCACAAAACACTCCCCACCGATGCATCCATGTTGGGCTGGGGAGTCCACATTGACCAGCTCCATGTTAGGGGGCTATAGACAACAAAGGAGACAAGGCAGTGGAGCCTTCTAGGTAATGGCATGCTATGAGCACAAAAGAACATCCATTCTCTCTACGCATCATTGAATGTGTTTGGGGTGCACCTATAAACATCTGTGCCACTCGCAGCATTTGTTTGAGTTTGACAAAGCGTGTCCACGTCCCTTCACTTCTGCTTTACCCACTGTGACTAATCATGGGAATTCATCCCTTCTCCTAAAGGGGGAATGCCCTACCCTTCGACCCCATTCCCCGTGAGGCTATGAAGGTGAGCCCGTTCCTCAAGGCAAGTGGGACCTCACTGGGAGAGACTCCCCCTTTGGGGACAAGAACTCCAGTTCCTGTGAGGAACTCCCTGGAGGATATTCTAAAATAACCTTAAAACTTTTCCTGTGAAAAACTACATGAAGAAAAAAACCTATGTGTTATTGTCAACAGAAAATGGTCACTCTTCCTTTAAATATAAATTCCCATTCAACTGGGACAAAGAAGATGATATACAGAGGAGAACAGCAGCCATTGGAGAAAGAGAAAAAGGGACAATGAGTTGTGCTGATAAAGCCCCTTGGCTACGTAAGTCCTGAAAGGGGAGGAGCCTGGAGATGTGAGGGAAGAACCTGCGAATTTCAAAAAGGCTTGAACGCTGGCTCAAGAGAGAGACTGAACATGCAGTGTCCTGAAGCTTTAAGAGTGCGAGAAGCAGAGAGAGACACACCACAGCCTGTAGCGAGGAGACGGAGAGGAACGTAGCCGGACACGTGTCGTCCTAGTCCAGAGCGAGAGAAAGAGACAAAAAGTGGTGGCGTGACCACAGAAGGCTTGTGATGCACCAAGGGTCCCAGCAACAATGCCCAAACCATTTCATATCTGCAAACATGGAAAAAGCAGGTATATGAAATACTGAACGGCCAACTACCAAGAAGAGGACGAGGAAAGACGTGGAAGGGACACAAGAGACCAAGCTGGAGAGCGAGAGAATGACTAGGAAACCCAGTGACATTATCCCTAAGAATATCAGGTAATAGGGAAAACCGGAGATCCGGGAGGGGGACAGACAATCATTATTGGAATGCTCATACTCGACCCAGTCAAGAGAAAGATATTATAACAGTGTCACAAAGAAGAGTGAAAGAGAATATTTATTGGAATTATCCTACTCGTGCCAGTCATGAGAAAGACATTCTAACATTGTCACAAAAAAAAGTGCATGAGAACCATTATTGGAATGTTCACATTCGTTGCAGTCAAGAAAAAGACATTATAACAGCGTTACAAAGAAGAGTGAATTGAGAACGTTTATGGGAGTGATCAAACTTGTATCAATAAAGGCAAAGAAAGCCTAATCAAAGAAGAAAGCAAAATCATAAAAGAGAAGCTTGGAACAGGATATTGGACCAAGAACAAAGATCGGGAGAAACCAAAGACTGTGACGTGTGTGCAAAGAAAAGAGATAATAAGGAAGAAAGACATAACTATCAGATAGTTGTTCCCTGGGAAAGCAAAAGTGCAATAAGTTATTGAAGGAACTATACAAATTCGTAAAAAGAGTCACCAGAGACTATTTAAAGATCAAATATTGAATACAAGTTGGTGGCAAACCAAACCCTGGGAAAAGGAAGACATTCTCCTGGTCATTAGTTGTAGTGATCACTAGTGGTAGGATCAGGAAAGGGTTAGTTTGGGACGGTGGACTGTTTATTTTCAAGACATTCACTGATGACTGACGAGCACCGTAGCCAGTCTTGTTAGGTACTAGTGCCTCATATTATAGGAAAAGATAGGCATTATTCTTTTTGTTAATGAAACAGTGAAATGGCTAATAAAAGTCTGAGTACTTCTTCTGACAAGCCACACCATGTACATTCATAAACTCTTCCCCGTACCCTTGCTCTCTCCACAAGCCCTTTTTGTCAGAGCATGACCATCTTGTTGTTGTTAGTAGTGCATTCTCTCTTCTTTGAGGGGACATGGCTATTAAGCATAAATAACTACCATCAGCTTAGATTGAATGAGAAAAGTATGTTTGATGTGCAGAAGAATATATGATCAGCAATGAAATTTGTAATTTACTATTTGTTTTTACAATTTTTATTTTATTTGCATACAATTGTTGGTACAACTTCAAGAGCTTGACAGCCATCCATTACATTGTGTCATACTATTATAACCATCTGTATATGTCCCCAACTTCCCTCCCCTCCCAACGAAATAACTGCTCATTGTCTGCTCAACTTCCCTCTTCAGCTCTCATTTTGTGGTGTTCATTAGTCCTGTTTGCTTAATCCGTAATCTCTGCTGTCACCATTTCCATCTCTATCACAGGGCTTTTTTCTTCTAGCTTCCTTGCAGCGGTTGTGAATAGTTCTTGTGTGAGTGCCATGAGTGCCATCCAGTCTGTTATGGCCATACTTTTTTCTGCTTGGTCCCCAATGCAGGCTCTGTGCCAGGCTGCTGTCTCTGCTGTTGTCCATTTCTTTTAGATCTTCCCACCAGAGATTCACTGTTGGTCCGCTTTTGGATTTCCACCCCATTGCTATTCTGCGTTTTGCTAGCGCATACGCAAAGTCTTGTAATTTTCTCATGTGCTTTGCTCTTTTGGGCTGTGGGAACCTTCCTAGTAGGCAAGCATTGGGTGAGCAAGTCTCCAGCCGCACCCCTGCCTGGGCTAGTTGGTCTGCTATTTCCCCCCAAATTATAGCTCCATCGGGCAGCCCCAGAACATGTGTGTCATTTCAGCCTGTTCTAGTCTGCACTTTGGTCAACTTTGTATATCTTCCTTGTTAAATTTCAATATTTTCTCTGGCGTTAGATATGCTCTGTGTGTCACATACATTTGTGATAGTTGCAGTTTTGCATTTCTGGACACTTGCTTATGGTATGGGAGTGCCCTATTCCATGCTGAGTCCGTGAATGGTTCTCCCAGTTCATGCTCCCATGCTTGTCTCACCTTTGCCCCCCCGGCCGTGTGCTCTGTAAGGAGCAGTTTATAAATGCGGGACACTATGTGCCTCCCTTCTGCCCCATCATGCAAGGTTTCTATCATTTCATTTGGGTCCGGTTGATCAATGGGTGATGGCCAGTACTGTTTGTCTCCTAAGCATTGTGTTGTACATTATATATTGTCCCTGGTGTACTCCTGTGTGCTCCGACAGCATCTGAAAATCCATTAGTGCATCTTTCTGGGACAGGTCCCCTATTGTTGCTACCCCGTAAGGTTCCCATTGTTTATGAATGCTCAACCTCCCTTGTTGTTTGTCGGTCTTTAGTGCCACCAAAGGGATTTGCGGGGAGTATGGGACTCTTATCCCTAGCGTTTTGTAGGTTCTACCTAGCTGCTTTCTCACTTTCATCAGGTGTAGGAGGTGTCGCAGGTGAGTACCTTGTATCCATAGCACTTCCTTCAGGTAAAAGGGTTTGCGGGCCGACTGTATGAGTGGGGTGTCTTGCGATGGTTCGTCTGACAGCCAGCCCACGACGCATTGCATTTGGCTAGCCACAAAGTAGAGTTCGAAGTCTGGCACTCTGATTCATCCTTCCGCGTGTGGTCTCTGGAGTGTTTTGTTTTGCCATAAAAAGCCTCTGCGTTTAGTGTTCAATGCTTTGAAGAATTTCTAGGGTATACTGTACGGGATGTTTGTGAAATAGTGCAGCAATCTTGGGAGCACCACCATTTTCAATAGTGCCGGTCTTCCCATCAGTGATATGGGTAGACGCGTCCAGAAGTCCATTGACTTTGATACTGCTTCTAACGCACTTTGTGTGTTGTGTATATGCTCCTTTTTGGGTCATGCTATATGTCTATTCCTAGGTATTTGGATGATGCGGCCCTGGGAGCATGTGCTGCCCTGACTCGGGCGTCACGCCTCAGTCCCCTTTTCTGCATCGACGGGAACGGGCCGAATTCACCAGCGCTCCTGGGTTTGGCTTAGGCTATGTAATTCCACGTGCGGATACTTCTTCTTCTGTCTTTTTGTCTTTTATCATTCAGGAACTCGTCATCAGGTGTCACGCTCCTCCCCGGTGAATGTCGACTTCAACAGGGTTCAGCAGGTGTCCATCCTGCGACTGACTCTTTCCAACTTCAGACCCCCAAGCCCTCTGCCTACGTTGCCTTGGCCCAGCCACAGCTGGCAAGCTTGTACTGCGTGCAACACACTCTCTTCGAGGTCTCTAAAGAACAGACTAGCCAAGTGGAGGGAGCTCTTCCAGAGATCACCTCTAGAGGAACTGAAGGACTTTGTCAAGCATCGATCCAGGCCCAAGGTAGAGCCAGTCTTTTCCAGCGCACCCCACAAGGACTTGCCCCCGCTCGGGAGGAACCTCTCAGGTTCTCATACCAGCATGAGTACCAAGGCTAATTCAGCTACCGGCCGGCAGGCCGAGGGGTCAGTGGATCTTCCCTGTGACAGTGCTGAGCGACCGGAAGGTTCTTTTACCGAGTCTTCACCCGAGGGGCCACACCTTAGTACCGGCAACATATCCGAGGGGGCACCTATATGCAATACTACCGGCAGAACCGCCCAGGGCGAAACGCCTACCAGGCCTCAGCCTGAAGAGCAGGGTAGGCCTCAAGATCCATACTCAAGAGTCCTGGACAAGGATGGGCCCAGTGAGCCAAGTAACACAACGCAGGCATGTGGAAGGCTGCTCGGCAAGATGGCCGCCGTGCCAGATAGTAGGGACACCCGCCCGATACCGCACCAAGGAAGTGAGCAGGTGGAGAAATGCGTGTTAAGGTGGGATTGGTGTCAAATGTCCTTCATTTGCACAGGGCAGGTTCCCGCTGCGTCCGTATGGGCATGGCATGCAACGGCTCCAGCAGCCGCCCGCTACCCTGTCAATATCGCGTACCACCCCTCCGGCTTGTGAGGACAAGTTTTTTTTAAAGATTCCTCAGGCTCATGAAATCTCCTCGGATGGGGGTCATCCTCGGGGACACCATCATGCACGTTCTCCCGCCAATGGGTCTGACACCGCAGGCCCCAGTACTGGCGCCGCTGGCCCCGGTTCATCCTCTGCCGCCCGGTCTGGCCCCCCAACAATATTGCAGACGGTTCCATACCAGCCTCCGGCTCTGTTCGCCACACCTCAGCCTTCGTCTCCCGTTACCCCTCCACCGGTGTCGGACCACAAGTTCGAGCAACCAGCAGAGGGGATCCTTGCCGATGTCCTCACGCTACGTCCCGCAACTAGAACGGGGATCCCGATGCAGAAGGACGTAGTTGCCTTGGCCAAAAAGGGCTGGCTCAAGCCCCACTCGGTCCAGATGGTCAATTGACACCAAGTACAGGGAGATGGAGGGGGATACACTCTAGCTATCGGGCCATCCACAGCCGCACTCCTTGGTGATTGCTGCAGCACCACTCTACTCCAAGCCTCAGTCGGCCTCCTCGTCAGCAGCACTGCTAGGCAAGGAGGAGAAGATCTTGGAGGCCTATAGGAAGAAGCTGTATCACAACGTGTCCCTGCATCTTCGTCAAGCCAACACGGATGCCATGCTGGCAGCTTTTAACCGGAGGCTTTGGCGGGATATTGCAGATTTCCACCCAGAGCTTCCCGCGCAGAGCCAATCATGTTTCAAGGCGGGACTAGCTGAGGCCAAGTTGGTGGCACAAGACATCATGGAGTCCACCATGGCCCGCATTGACACCTCTGGCCGGTCCATCTGCATTGCCTTGGACATGAGATGAACGGCCTGCTTTCATGCTACGAAATTCAACCTGGATGTCCAGGAACGCAGGAACGCATCTTAGACCTGCCGTTCCAGGAGGGTGACCTCTTTCATTCCACCAAGGAGCTGGATAAAGAGAAAAACACCTCACAAATGGCAAAGTCTTAATCCATCCTTAAAAAGACCACACCCAAAGTGTAAACCCAGTGTACAGCAGCGCTCAGACAAGGGGCGTACATATGGAGGTTTCTGCAGCTTCCAAGAGCGGAGGTCCAGGCAGCTGGACTGTTCACCGACCCAACATTGGCGCAAGCAACAAAAAGCAACAAAAAGGGAGTGGGGGAGGAAAGGCTTTTTCCAGTCCCCCTGCTCCACAACGGCCCCTGAGGGAAAGAAGGCATGTCACACCCCTTCGGATCCTCTCGGTAGTATCCACGGGGTACCGCCTACCCATCCCAGCCTCTCCTCCCTGCTCCCCTCCACTCCCACAGATTGGGACAGCAACTCTTTTGGGGGCGATCCGGTCGCTCGTCGAGAGCCAGGCAGTGGAGGAAGTCCCAGCCTCCCTGCGAGGCCTGGGCTTCTACTCCAGGATTTTCACCATTCAGAAAAAGAACCAGGCGGGCCTGAGAGTTGTGCTGGACATTTCCACCCTCAAATGCTCCCTACCTCTACAAAAATTCAAGATGGTTACGCCAGCTTTAATAGCAGAGGCATTGTGCAA
This sequence comes from Ambystoma mexicanum, assembly GCF_040938575.1. Lineage (NCBI taxonomy): Eukaryota > Metazoa > Chordata > Amphibia > Caudata > Ambystomatidae > Ambystoma > Ambystoma mexicanum. The sequence continues at coordinate 733,093,422 of NC_090937.1, read as the reverse complement.
GGGAGACTGGATCTAAAGGACGCGTACTTGCACGTCCCGATTTGGCAGCCTCATCGTTCTTTTCTACGATTCAGGATCATGGGCAAACATTTCCAATACAAGGTGCTTCCCTTCGGCCTGAATTCGCCCCCCAGGGTTTTTACCAGGCTGATGAATACAGTGACGGCCCTCCTCAGGGCCCAGGGCCACCACATCTACCCATACCTCGACAACTGGGCGTCAGGGTTTCATCTCCGGAAGCGGTGCACCACACCTCCCACGCTCTTATGAACACACTGCACGATCTTGGCTTTTCGTTCAATCTCAAGAAGTCACAGCTGCAGCATTCGCAGAGACAGACATTCTTGGGTCTCAAGAGTTTTTCCTTCGGAGGACAAGATCACAGCCATCAAGAGGGCCGCTGCGCACTTCCTCAGCAGAGAAGTGACATCGGCCTGGTGGTACCAACACCTACTGGGTCTCATGGCAGGAGTCCTACTGGCCATCCCCCACACGAGACGCAGGATGAGGAGGATTCAGCTGCACTTCGCAGCATCATAGAACCAGGAACGGGGCTCTCAGGCGGGGATGATCAGCGTTTCTCCTTCTCTTCACCCACACCTCACATGCTGGTCCAGGGACTGCAACCTGCAGACGGGCAAGCCCTTCCGGTAACCTACCCCACAGGTCACCATCACTACGGTCTCCTCTCTCGAGGGATTGGGGGGCCACCCTGGACAACCACTGCAATCATGGCACCTGGACCCAGCAGGAGCAGGAGTACCACATCAATTGGCTTGAACTGAGGGCCATCTGGCTAGCGCTCAGAGTCTTCCTTCCGGTTATCGGGGGCAAGGTCGCCCTCATTCAGACAGACAACTCAACCAGCATGTTCTATGTCAACAAGCATGGAGGTACCAGATCCTCTGCACTGTGCAGACTGGCAGTCAGCATGTGGGAATGGGACCTGGAGACCAACATCTACCTCATGGCCGTCCACCTGCCGGGGGAATCCAACCTGGAGGCAGACAGGCTCAGCAGGCTGGGAGCGGACAACTACGAGTAGCAACTGAACGACCTTGGGCTGCAGGAGATCTTCAGCAGGTGACCCGCCCAGGTGGACCTCTTTGCCTCCTAGAACAACAAGAAGTGCCAACAGTTCACCTCCTGGCAGGGACAGGGCCCCGACTCCCTGGGCAACGCATTTCAGATCCAGTGTAACGGAATGACAGCATACACCTTCCCGACCACACCGCTGATACACAGGGTGATATGCAAGATCAAGGAGTCTTGCCACCTCAGCGTCATTCTAATAGCTCCATGGTGGCCAGCCAGGCCATGGTTCTCGGAGCTGCTCAGCCTCTCGGCGAGATCTCCCATTCACCTTCCGACGAGCCCAGCATATCTTCTGGCGCAGCAGGTGGGCAGGGTCACCCACCCCGTGCCACAGAAACTAGCCCTCACAGCGTGGTTCTTGAACAGGTCACGCTAGGGCACCTCAGCCTCTCCCAGGCTGATCTAGAGATCATACAGGGTGCAAGGAGCCAAGCTACCATGGCCCAGTATAAGAGCAAGTGGACAAGGTACTGCCACTGGGCAGACTCTAAGGATATCAACCCCCTTGCATGTAAGTTGGACGACATGCTCTCCTTCTCGGCGCACCTCGCCCACTCGGGCGTGCAGGTAGACACTTGCCGCACTTACTTGTCAGCCATTGGGGCCTACAGCAACTCAGAGGAAGAGGTGTTCTCCTCTTCCAACCCGATTATCAAAAAGCACTTGATGGGACACGTCAGACTCTACCCGCCCTTCAAGAGGCTACACCATGTATGGGACCTCAACATAGTTTTGGGTGCCCTAGCGCTCAAACCATTTGAGCCGATGGCGTCCGGGGACATCAGGCTGGTCACCATCAAGACAGCCTTGCTAGTCGGCCTCACCTCGGCTCATAGAGTCAGTCAAATCCAGACGCTGGTCGCCTCAGAGGCCTATACTACTTTTCACAAAGATAAAGTAGTCCTGCGGACACACCCAGCATTCCTACCTCTGGTGCCTTCCGCTTTTCATCTAAACGAAGAAATAGCACTGCCTCAATGTCAGGCGTACCCTGAAATTCTACTTGGACAGGACCAAGGGCTTCCGCAAGTCGGACGCACTGTTTGTCACCTTTGGCGATCAAGACCGGGGTATCAGGCATCCAAGGCCTCCATAGCCCATTGGATGGTCTCATCCGTCAAGGAATCATACGAGGGTCAGCATAAGCCACTTCCGGCCAACATGCACGCCCATGGGGTCAGAGCCAAGGCAACGGCCATCGCATTCCAGCGGCATGTGCCTGGCAAGTTATAAGCAGGGCACCCACATGGGCCACCCCTCCGGCTTTCTGCAAACACTACTGTTTGGATGCCGGGTCTAGATCAGACGTGGCTTTCGTTCTTAGAAACCTATTTGCTTAACGCGGGCCTCCTTGTTTTCTAGAATGGGCAGGTTAATCTGTGACAGGGCTTCTTCTATGTTTGTGGGTTGTGTCTCGTTGGTGTCATTGTATAATGCCATGTACTATTTGCGGAAGGTTGTGTTTGTCTGGTTATGTGTTGCGTGCCACAACCTGACTGTCTAAAATTGTGTAGATAATTTCCTTTTTGCGTTGCTTTTGTAAAGCCATGCTAGGAGCCTTCCGGTTGTGTCTGATTACTTGTGTTGTTTCTCTATGTATTTTGCATAGTTAAGCTTGCCTAGTCTATCCCAGTGTGTCATGCATTCCCGTTTTGGCCTAATCATTTCTTCAGGGCAATCAGTCGAATGGACTGTTTCTTTCTCTTTCTCTTCCTGTTCTTCCTCTGTTCTGTTTAGTTCTCTTGTGATGTCTGGTTGTATCCCCCCTGACTTAGTTATTGCATCGCCTCTCACTACTACCTTGAATGCCTCCCATAATGTACTTGCCTTATCTACACTTCCCGTGTTGTGATGGAAGTAGCCGTCAATGCTCTCCTGAAGGTGGTCTCTAAAAACCTTATCCTGTAGGGCCTCCGCTCTCATTCTCCATGTTGGGATGCACGCTCTCTGCGGTGTCCCTTGCCACCCCTTGATATCTTGATATCAAGAGGGGGGAATGGTCTGATAAGACTCTGGCTTTGTATGCTGATTCTGTGAATTCACCTGCTGTTTCTGCTCCTGTAAAGAAGTAGTCCAGTCTAGTGTGCGTGTCATGTGGGGCGTATAGTGTGAGTAATTCCTTGTCTTGGTGTTAAGCTTCCGCCAAATGTCTTAATTTGAATGACTGTATTAATGCGTTTAAGGTTTTGGCTGGAGGGATGGGGAGTGTTAGTTTACTATCCGATCTAAAGTGGTTCCTGTACAGTTAAAGTGTCCTCCCCATATTACATTGCTGTTTCTGAATGGAGCTATTCTGGCATACATTGCTCTGAAGAATGTGGAGGCGTCCTGATTCTGGGCATATGTGTTGATGATGCATATCTCTGTTTTCCAGGAACCTGTGTATTAGGACCATTCTGCCCTCATTATCTGGGATTGTGTGTAGAACATTTAGGGGCACTGTGGGTGCTATCCATACCAAGACGCCCCTTGCATATGTGGAGTATGTGGATCCCACCTTGGTTCCGCTCCACTTCCTGGCCAGCACGTTTCGTTTTTCTTTGGTTAAATGCATCTCTTGCAGCAGAGCTATGTCTATCCTTTGCATAAGTATGCCATCAATCTGTTCCTTTTTATGTAATTATTCAGACCACGGACATTCCACATGCTCAATCTGAAGGCTATTGCCATTTATGAGTCTTTTGGTTGATCTGATGTTACCCTCTTCCGCCCCAGTGTTTGTCTTTTTTCGTTTCCCCCTGGTGCCAGTATGGAACCTTGGGGTGCCATTGGTGTCGTCCTGGTTTCTACAGGCTGTTTTGTATTTTAGTGAACCTGCAGGTCGAGGTCAAGCAAACCTCCTTGTATAACTCCCCCCAACTTGTTCCCACCTTGTAACTGTCGGCCAGCTGTGTGTGGCATGCTCAGGCATTCCTGCGCTTTACCCTTGAACCTTTTGGGCAGTCGTGGTGTGTGGCAGGTGGAAACTTTAGAACTGGTATCCTGAGGGTGTGAATTCTGCTCCAGGGTGAAAGTATTCTGTGCACTTTTACTATCTTGATGTACTTAGTTTGGTTGGTTGTTCCTGCTTGTCGTGGCATTATTGCGCCTTTGGGTTCTTGTCATCTTAGCTGGTTTTGCCTTGTTTGTGTATTCCTGTTTGCTATGATGCTAGTCCCACCAGGTCCATCCAGTTTTGTGAGTCTTCTGGTGTGTCGAAAAATAGGACCTTATTTGTATATGTTATTTTCAGGCGTGCCGGGTATAACAGCATATATTTCAGGTTGGCTTTACGTAGTCTGTCTTTAGCCGTGTTGAATTGCATTCTTTTCTTCTGCACTAGTAGGGTGTAGTTTGAGTATGCTGTTATTTTGGCTGATGCTCTTTGTATGGTGCCTCCGGTTCTAAAAAGTGCCAGTATCTTTTCTCTATCCCTGTAGTTCAATATTTTGGCTATTATAGGCCTTGGAGGTAGTCCTGGTGGCGGTTTTCTTGTTAGTGTTCTATGTGCACGTTCAACTGTGAAAACTTGGCTAAGGTTGCCGGGCCCTATTTCGTGTTGTAGCTATTTCTCCATATACATCGTGGGGTCCTTTCCTTCTTCTCCCACTGGAAGGCCTATAATTCTTACATTGTTCCTTCGTGCTCTTTCCTCTGCATCATCCGCTCTTTCTTCCAAGTTTTGTACTTGTTGTAGGGTTCTGGTGTCTGCTGACGGTTTCTTAAGGCCTATTGTGTTATCTGCCACTTGCTTTTCTAGCGACCCGGTTCTTCATATGTCTGTATTGTGTGTTGTTTAGTCTTGTGCTTTGTATTCTTGGGAGATATGTGGGAATTTGTTTTGCTTCTGTTATCTCGCTGCTTCTTGTGCTTGGATCTCTATTTTCCAATTATTGTGGCTTATAGATGGCTGTGATTCTTGTTGCATCTCGTGCCCTGTTTGCTCTGAACTCTTACGGTTGCCTTCATGGATAACAGTGTTAATGGTTAGTGGTGAACTCCAGTAGTCATAGTTACTCCAGGTTACCATGGGATTCACTTTGCGTGTTGCTGCGGCTGATTTGTGCAGGGATATCGGTGCTCCGTTGTTTCCACCTGGCTCCGTGCTTATGGCGGTTAATGCAGGTGCCTGCCTTATTGCCTATGTGTTGCGCCCATTTTTTATGCTTGTTGCTCCCCTTTTCCTTATACTGGCCTTGCTATGTTGTTCATCTGGCAAAGAGCGCTGGTAGTTAGTGTGGCTTCTCTGAGGGTGCTGTGCTCTGCGCGTGGCCCCATATTGCGTCTCCAAGGTGTGCCCCTTTCTCAGCTCACTTATGGCTACTTGTCCCTGTTCCTCCCTGGTCCTGATGCAAGCATGCTCGCTTGCGGTTCTTCGCTTCCTACCTTCGGTTGCCTATGCTCGGGCCAGTTTCCACCCCTTAGTCACGTCTCTTATTTCATCGCATCACTGTTATGCTGCAGCGCCTGCTTGTACCTCAGTGTTCTCTTGTCCGATGATCCCTTGCTGGGGTGTACCGGAATACTACTACTCTGCCATATGCAAATTCAAATTCCTCCGCTTGGCTCACCCTTCGTATAGTTCGTTACAGCGCCAACTTGCTTCCCGGGTCTTCTCTTCCACAGGACTTTGGGGCTGATTTCTCATGCTTCCCTTGTCCAGATTTTCAGTATTTCTGCGCCGAAGGTGCTCGCTTCGTGCGTTCCACAAGTTAGTGCCAGTGGTTCACACTTCCATTGCTTTTGCAGGGCCGGATCGATGCGGATCACACAGGAGTAACAGAAAGTGCGACTTTACTCCATGGCGGTTAGCCATTGTCAGGCAGTTACATTGTGCTCTGATTGCAACAGCATGGCTTTGTAACGATAGGTGTGATGCCTACATCACCATAATGTACTATTTTTAACGTTGTGATGTTCAACGCCAACATACTCCATATTCCTGCTAAACTAAATATGAATTTGTTTATAAAGACGTTCGACTGTTATTCATTTGTTTAAAGTAAAAGGATAACAAAGGCATAACCTGATAGTGACAGCCAGTTTTTGCCTTTTAGTCACACCTCTTTGCAAACATATGTACTCCTACGTGTCTTCCACTTTCCTCCATACTTGTGGGACATCCTTTGGGACAGGACCAGAGCTTTTTGTAGCACCTTACGAAAATATGTCTCTTATTTTTATATCGCTGGCCCGAGCACATGCCCCACCTCCGGGCCTCGCTCCTCTGTCCTTTTCTCTGCAAAGTCTGGGCCGAACGTATTGCACCAGTGGGATTTTTCCCCTCCCTTTCTTCTTTTGTCAGAATTTCTTTTCCCCTCTTCTCCGGTTTTGCAGTCTCTTTCGTCCACTTATGCCGGGACTGAAGCGTTTTTGCACATGGTGTAGTCAAAGCTACTTGGCGTCGGATCCTCACACGCTCTGCTTAGGGTGGGACACATGCTTCGCCTGTGACGCACTTTTAGTCCAGGCCCTCACTCGACGCCCTCAATGCTTGGAAGAAGTCTTCCGTCACCAAGCTCCAGAGCACATTCGGGTGTTTGTCTCAGTGAAGAAACGTTGACCGGTAAGTGACTTCATTTTCGGGTTCCCACGGCCCGGTGTTTCCTCTCCAAATGTACATGGTCACGGGTGGGGTCAACCGCACCCTAGTGGTACCAGGACTTGTGCCGATGCCCATAGGGCTAAATTGGATACCAGAGGTTCCCTATCTTTTGGCTAAGCCAGTATCGGCACTGCTGAGGTTCCATAATTAGGGCTAATACTACCGTGGGTTCCCCCTGAGGCTCCCACAAGAATGGCTAAAGCGAATACCAGCAAGGCTGAGGTTCCCCTGTTGGGGGCTCAATTTACCAGGAACACCCCTGACCCCCTTAGGTTCCCTCAGGTAGGTCTAATATTCTTTCTAGCGCAGCTGAGTTTCCCCAAACAGGGACTAAGTTTACTGGGGCTACTCCTGAGGGTCCTTCACAGAGGGCTAAATCTTACACCGGTTCTGCCGAAGTACCCGACACGAGGGCCAAACATGACAGAGCCCAGTCAAAGGGGGCCTCTTCAGTTGGGTCACATCCACGCAAACTTTCATCTGTAGTGCCGGACCCTCATCAAACAAAGGTGACCAAAATGGAGCCTGCTCCCTCGGGTGTCGCATTGACTTCCCCCTGATATCTATGGGGTCATCCGCATTAAAGTATTGTCCCAGATCCACACCAAGTGCGCCCTTGAGATGGGACCCTTCTGACCCTTCACCCAGAGCTCCTTTAGATTGTGATCCTTTCACTCCTAGAGTGCAGTGGTCATCCCCTACTTGGATGTCCCTACACCCAACTCTGTCTCTGCCTATCACTTCTTGCACGCTATATTACACGGATCCATGGTTGTCTAGGCCAACTAGACAGCCAATCTCCACAGCGTCGTGGTCCAGGCCTATTCCACCTCACAGGCCTATACCTCAACAACACAGCTCACACCAGTCAGAAGTGGGTTTCTTTACTAGCTTCCGGGCATTAATGCACTCAGATCCGATGAAGGAATAATTTAAAAAATATCTTCAAGGTGATCATTCCTAAAGATCCAGAAGTACCTATTCACTCCCTCTTCCACTGCCAATGAAGCCACAGACTCCCTAACCAAGCTCCAGAGGCTCCCACAATTGCCTGACCACGATCCTGCTCTGGCTGCAAACCTTAAGGACCCTGATGATCCTGATCGAGCCAAGGAGGGAGAGGAAATCCATGTCAGCCTTTCATGGCAGGCTCATGGATCTAAAGGGAGTTCTCAAAATTCCTGTTCCTGAGTCTCCAACTACAGAGGGATGAGTGCTAGCAGGACACAATCCATGAAGATGTTGGAGAAAACTGGAATGTGGCTGCAAAAAGACGTCGTAGAAGAGGCAATTAAAGTCTGGGCTAAACATCACACAGTAATGCCTACCATTAGGTATATAGACATCAGCTACTTCAGTCTGAGGAAGTCTCATTATCTTCCTGCCCCCTAGTGGTGGTGACAGCCACCATGTTTTCTGAGCCCTCAGTATTATCTTCTGCTGCTTCTCAAGTGCTGAGCAAAGAACGTTGCAAACTCAGCGTTACAGCTGAGACAAGCCAACGCAACAGCACTCCTAGTGGCAGCTAACCAAAGACTTTGGAAGGCTCTCACTGAGTTTGAAAAGTGAATTCCACTTGAGCATGCAGACCAATTCAAAGGTGGCCCAGCGGATGCCAAAATGGTCACACAATATCTCTTGGAAGCTGCAGCACGCCACATAGACACTTCAGCTAGGGGGGTTGCCATCGGCACAGAGGTGTGCAGACAGGCATGGCTTCATGCTTTCAGATTTACAAAAGAGGTGCAAGACAAAGTTTTGGACCTTCCGTTCATGAAGAGCTAGCTAAAACGACAACTAGCACACTCACAGCAAAATCCCTATCTGTACTGACCAAACCAACATCAAACAATTTTTATTTATTTATTTTATTTTTTATTTGTTTGTATCGCGCCGTAAGTTCGCAATCATCGGGGTGCCAAGATGAAGACGTGAGGACAAAGACAAACCGGCAACTCACAGGACAACATAACTCATATACACAGTGGCATGAGATCATTTGACTGATTCCAGGGGGCATTATTTGAAAAGATGGGTCTTGAGTTTTTTTTCAGAAACTGGTACATTTCTGTTTCAGCCTTATCCGTAGGGGAAGATTATTCCACTTGATGGCAGCTTTGATATGAAAGGCTTCACCCAGTCCGTTTGCTTTCTTGAACCTTGCTATCTCTATTTGGCCCTTTGAATCTGAGCTAAGCATGCGTTCTGGCACATAAGCGACCAGTTTCCTTTTTAGGTAGACTGGGGCTTTCCCGTGAAGGCATTGTTAGGGAGAATTCTCTGTTTAGGCTGAATTTCCCTACCTAGTGAGTCCCCCAGCAGCTTTGCTGGATTTCTGGGGTTTCTTTTTTTCTCCTGCCAAGAGTGAGACTCTTTTTACCCTCACTCTTGGGCATGTTGAAGTGTGTTTTCTTGGTTAAACCTTGTGTTGAATGGGCTATGGGGTCTTTTACTCCATAGGGCCTCATGTATTTTTGTGATGTGGGTTACACAGCACCCTCTGTGCCGTGACCCAGGGGTGTCCTAGGGACTCCCCAACATAGACTCCATACCCTGGGACTGACTACTGTCTCCCAGGGCATGTAAAGTCACCAAAGACTTTGCTAGTCTTGAATCCTGAACAGAACCAGTACAAACCATCATATTGTGGACGTACTGGCTGGGGCAATTCGATTGCCCCAGGGTCTGTTAGTCGAGGGGGCACGTCTCCGTCCCCCCTGATCGAGTTTTGGCTGGTGGCAGTGGAAACTACTTTTTATATTCGACCGCGAATATTTCCCTATGGGATTTCCCATTGTTTTAGGCTAACACATTTAATTATTTATTTACGGTAGCCTTAAACATACCGCCGGTTTATATATTTATTATTATAACTCCGGTTGGGACTTTTTGCCAAAACTTGATTCTAAAATGGCGTTGGCGTTCGCCTCTGTAACTCTGACCCAAAGTGGAGCCCTTTGTTCCACTTTTGGCGGGCTTCTCCACAGAAGCCCTCCAAAGTGGTGCCACTCTGTCTGGGGTACTTAGGAGGGGTGGAGGGGGATTTAGGCACCCTGGACTGAGTTACCTTGGTAACTCAAGTCGCACTCCGTCCTGATTGGCCCAAGTGGTGAGCCGGCCGGCTCACCACTTAGCATGTTTGAGTGACAGCTAGGCTGGATGAATGGGGGTTTGCTGCATAAAAGCAGGGCTTTGGGGACTGGAACTTCAGAAGTCGCCACAGGACCAAGAATCCGACGAGGGAAGAGCTGAGCCGACCTGCTTCGACGACACCACCCGGTGGAGCCCTGCTGAACCGTCTCACCACTTTTTCCAACGACCGAGGAGAACTCTTAACGGAGTGGCTCCTTCCCTTGACTGGTGGGGACAACCAGTTTTCACCTTCTTTCCGTTCTTCGAGGTATCCCGTGGCCGCCTTGCCAGTGCCAAGCACCCCGGCAGCCGGAACCCCACCACTTTTACCCCAACCGCGAAAGTCGGTACAACCCTTTAACCGGAGGACTCCGCGGCTGGTTTCTTCCCGGGCAGTGCAACGACCTTCTTCTTCTGCTCTTCAGCGAGATCTTCTTCTCCCCTGACCGACGTCGAGCCTTGCTGCCACTGCCTGGAACAACTGCCACCGCTGGAGGATCCTTTCCGCTTAAGGTACCGTGTTCCGCCTGGCTTCCCTTGCCACCGACTGTACGAGGTAGTTTTAGCCCTCGGCTTTCGATCCTGGGATTGCCTGGGACACTTTGGCTAAACTTTCTGAGCCTCTCTAACTCTTTTCCGAACTCTTTTGCAAGACTCTGAATCCCTACCAACTGTGTGATCTTGGGCACGTTTTCGCTCTGTCTGCTCTAAGAGGGGGCCCTGCTTAGTGACTTTTGCTCACCTGTGACTTTGTGCTTCTTTGAGCTTACCAAAAGTGTTCTTGACCTTAGAGTGGTGTGTTTATCCTAATTCTGCTCTTTTTCCCTCCCTTCTTGAACCTACTAGAGTGTCATCTAACGTTAAGCGCTCACCTCTGTTTTAATTATGTGGTGTTAACCTAGAGTTGTCTAGATAGGAGTAAGGGTTGAAACTGCTTTCATTATAACTGTGTTTGAAGTGTTTTTACTATATTTTGCTAGAGTGATTTCAACGTATGTGTGTTTGATAAATAAATAACTATATACTTTTGAAACCAAGCTCTGGTCAGTGTTTGCTTGTGCTATTGTGCTTGAGTACATATTGTGTATACTTTGCATACTGCCTAACTCTTCTTGAGGGAAGTCTGACTGCTCAGCCACAGCTACCAGGTAAATCTGGGTGGTGCGGACTGCTACCAAGTGGGTTTACTGCTATACCTGTAGTCTTAAATCTTTTGCAGTGGTCCCCAAGGGAACTGCACAGGTTTCTGCCTAACAGGCATCTGTGTCAGAGTAACGGCCTTGAAATGGATTCTATCCTCCACGGCTAACCAGTGCATGGTCCTTCTATCTTCACTGATGTGTTCCTTTTTTGGTTTCCTTTTTATGATCCTTACCGCGCTATTCTGAATTATTTGGTGATGTGCCCCTTGTTTGCCCCTAACATGGGCGCATTACCTTAGTCCAGTCTGGACAATTATGGTTGCTCTTGTAATTGTAGAACAGTTTTCCTTGCTCAGGTAGGGACGGATTGCCCTGAGGACCCTGAGATAATAGGACTAGTTCTTATTTAGCTGGAGAACCTGTGCCTCTGCGCTCAAGGATGCTTCCATATAGATGCCTAGTGTTTTTACTTTTTTGACCACCTTTATTTGGGAGTCATTAATGAGAAATGATTCATATTGGCGATTAAGTTTGGCCCTAGCTTGGTTTGTACTGCAGACCATTAACTCTGTCTTTTTGGCATTTGGGCACAGCCAATTGTTGTTCATCCAATTCTCAATTGATTTGTAGAGTGCCTCCACCTTTGCACTGTCCTTTGCATAGTTCCCACTCAGTTCAACCACCAGCTAGCTGGATGTCATCAGCGTAGTTTGTGAAAAAAAGCTCTGATTTTGTCCAGCACCACACATAGGAACCTGATGTACAGGTTAAAAATAAACAGTGATAGGCTTGCCCCTTGTGGCACTACACAACTAATGATCTCTTCAAAGGAGAAGTTGTCACCCCAATGGACCTTGGACTTTCTGGCCGAGAGAAATGATGTTAGCCAACTAATTGCTTCTGTGGAGCAGTTAGCGACCTTCTCAAGTGCGAGCTGGAGCTGATTATAATCCAAAAGATCAAACGCTGCACTGAGATCGAGCAGCATAAGTAGCCCAGTGCTCCCCATTTCTACTATGCTTAACTTGTGGGCCTGTAGGTCCAGCATTGCCATTTCAGTACTGTGTGCTGCACAAAATCCGGATGGCTAGCCGTGTAAGATCTTGTTAGCTTCTACATATGTCTGTAGTTGGGAGGTGGCGATCTTGTCAAACACCTTAAAAGGAAATTCCAATTTGTAATCGGTCTTAAATTATCTGGATCCCTTTGATTTAGCTCTGTTTTTTTTGCCAACAGTGTAATAGTAACCGTTTTGATGCTTTCCTGGGACATGTCCATCAAGAAAAGATGCATTCACCATCTTGGTGAGTAGACGGGCAAAGGTGTTCGTGTTTTCCAAAATGAGTTTAGGAGGGATGATGTTTTCGGCGCATTTGGTGGGTTTCATCAAGTTTAGGGTTTTTAGCATTTCCTCTGTGGTGATTTTTTTTTTTTAAAGTGGAAAGGTTCCTGATGGCCTGAGGTCGCAACTCCTAATGTGGGATCTATTTGACCCGATGACGCTTTTTGGGCCTTCCTTAGCACTTCGCTGGCTCTTTTGACTTTTTCTGTGAAAGCTAATTGTACTTTATCACAGTCTTCCTCGGATGGAGAAAAGGATGGAACTAAAGCTTTTTGATTGCTTTTAGAATTTCAAAAAGTCTACTATTTGAATTTTCAGCTGGCTTTATTTGTTCGTTAAAGTAATTTATTTTTGTGTTACAATAGCATTTTCTGTAGGTTTTTTCACTTTCTTTTCACCTTTCTTTGTTTTCCTGAGATGGATTCTTTTGCCATCTGTCATCTTCTCCTTTTTTCGTTTTTAAGTGCCACTAAGGTATTCTTGAACCATTTCTGATGGTTATTGTTGGGTCTTACTAACTTAGTTTTTAGAGGGGCTTTTTTTTCCACCATTTGTTTGGCTTGCTGTAGGAAGTTTGCGAACAGTTCATCACACCAATCTTCCTCTTTACATCCCTTTAATGTTTTCTCAATGTATTGCAACAATCCAATCCAATCCATCTGCAACATTCAAAGCTGATTCACGCTCCAGATCCTTCTCGGGATTTAGGGGTTTTCAAGAACAAAAGGTGAAGATGCAAGACAAAACTGCAGAAATCCACTGCAAGAGGTTCTTCCCTGCTAGGGAGAATTCTCTGTTTAGGCTGAATTTCCCTACCTAGTGAGTCCCCCAGCAGCTTTGCTGGATTTCTGGGTTTATTTTTTCTCCCCTGCCAAGAGTGAGACTCTTTTACCCTCACTCTTGGACATGTTGAAGTGTGTTTTCTTGGTTAAACCTTGTGTTGAATGGGCTATGGGGTCTTTTACTCCATAGGGCCTCATGTATTTTTGTGATGTGGGTTACACAGCACCCTCTGTGCCGTGACCCAGGGGTGTCCTAGGGACTCCCCAACATAGACTCCATACCCTGGGACTGACTACTGTCTCCCAGGGCATGTAAAGTCACCAAAGACTTTGCTAGTCTTGAATCCTGAACAGAACCAGTACAAACCATCATATTGTGGACGTACTGGCTGGGGCAATTCGATTGCCCCAGGGTCTGTTAGTCGAGGGGGCACGTCTCCGTCCCCCCTGATCGAGTTTTGGCTGGTGGCAGTGGAAACTACGTTTTATATTCGACCGCGAATATTTTCCTATGGGATTTCCCATTGTTTTAGGCTAACACATTTAATTATTTATTTACGGTAGCCTTAAACATACCGCCGGTTTATATATTTATTATTATAACTCCGGTTGGGACTTTTTGCCAAAACTTGATTCTAAAATGGCGTTGGCGTTCGCCTCTGTAACTCTGACCCAAAGTGGAGCCCTTTGTTCCACTTTTGGCGGGCTTCTCGACAGAAGCCCTCCAAAGTGGTGCCACTCTGTCTGGGGTACTTAGGAGGGGTGGAGGGGGATTTAGGCACCCTGGACTGAGTTACCTTGGTAACTCAAGTCGCACTCCGTCCTGATTGGCCCAAGTGGTGAGCCGGCCGGCTCACCACTTAGCATGTTTGAGTGACAGCTAGGCTGGGTGAATGGGGGTTTGCTGCATAAAAGCAGGGCTTTGGGGACTGGAACTTCAGAAGTCGCCACAGGACCAAGAATCCGACGAGGGAAGAGCTGAACCGACCTGCTTCGACGACACCACCCGGTGGAGCCCTGCTGAACCGTCTCACCACTTTTCCCGACGACCGAGGAGAACTCTTAACGGAGTGGCTCCTTCCCTTGACTGGTGGGGACAACCAGTTTTTCGCCTTCTTTTCGCTTCTCGAGGTATCTCGTGGCCGCCTTGCCAGTGCCAAGCACCCCGGCAACCGGAACCCCACCACTTTTACCCCAACCACGAAAGTCGGTACAACCCTTTAACCGGAGGACTCCGCGGCTGGTTTCTTCCCGGGCAGTGCAACGACCTTCTTCTTCTGCTCTTCAGCGAGAACTTCTTCTCCCCTGACCGACGTCGAGCCTTGCTGCCACTGCCTGGAACAACTGCCACCGCTGGAGGACCCTTTCCGCTTAAGGTACCGTGTTCCGCCTGGCTTCCCTTGCCACCGACTGTACGGGGTAGATTTAGCCCCCGGCTTTCGAACCTGGGAGTGCCTGGAACACCCTGGCTAAACTTTCTAAGCCATTCTAAACTCTTTCTAACTCTTTGCAAGACTTTGAATCCCTAATAACAGTGTGATCTTGGGCACATTTTCGCTCCGGCTACTCTAAGAGTGGGCCCTGCCTAGTGACTTTTGCTCACCTGTGACTTTGTGCTTCTTTGAGTCTATTGCAAGTGTCCTGGACCTTAGAGTGGTGTGTTTAACCCATTTCTGTTTCTTTTTACCCCTTTCTTGAACCTACTAGAGTGTCATCTAACGTTAAGCGCTCACCTCTGTTTTAATTATGTGGTGTTAACCTAGAGTTGTCTAGATAGGAGTAAGGGTTGAAACTGCTTTCATTATAACTGTGTTTGAAGTGTTTTTACCATACTTTGCTAGAGTGTCTTCAACTTATGTGTTCTTGAAAATAAATAACTATATACTTTTGAAACCAAGCTCTGGTCAGTGTTTGTTTGTGCTATTGTGTCTGAGTACATATTGTGTATACTTTGCATACTGCCTAACTCTTCTTGAGGGAAGTCTGACTGCTCAGCCACAGCTACCAGGTAAACCTGGGTGGTGCAGACTGCTACCAAGTGGGTTTACTGCTATACCTATAGTCTTAAATCTTTTGCAGTGTTCCCCAAGGGAACTGCACAGGTTTCTGCCTAACACTGGTGTACAGCGGTGGGATTTGTATTGAGTATACATTTTATTGTGCGTTAGATACCTTAGTGCAACTAACCACAAAGCTTAGCACTGTAAAAGTAATCCTCTAACATGTCAGTTATAGAAAGCTATAGTCAAGAGTCCCTTGCAGGCAAAACTGCTGATTGTCTAAGAGTGCTCTGTAAACATAAGGATCTCCTGACTAAGGGCAAGAAAATGGAGCTGATTGAAAGATTGTTAGCTAACCAAAGTCTGGGTGATGGTTCAGAGGAACCTACCACTCCAGCAACTGTAGATGACAGTATTGAAGTTAACATGGAGCAAAATGTTGATGATTCTGAGGAAGAGTCAGAAGAGGAGGGTGAGGCTGTTATGACTGTCCCCCCTAGGCCTCTGCCTGCTCTACCTGCTGTACCTACTGGACCTTTACCAGGTCCCACATTTAGTCCTCAGTACTTTGAACTGGAGAAAATGAAACTAGAATTGGAGTATAAGAAACTTAATGCTCAAACTGACAAAGAACTAAGGCTAAGGGAAATGGAGCTCAAGTATGACTTAGAAATGAAGAAATTATCTGTTGAGAATGCTTCTCTCTCTGGCTCCTCTAGAAGTTCCAGTCCTAAAAGACCCCGGATGCCTAAAGAATTGGTTGGTATGTATGAGCCTAAGTTGGATGTGTTGGATTGGTTGTCTCTGTTTGAATATAATCATGGGCTCCAGAACATCACAGGAAATGACTTACTCACCTGGTTGTTCTCTAGGCTTCCCCCTGTTGCAACTGATGTGGTAATGGAGATGGGGGAGGAGGATAGGAAGGACTATGAATGTGTGAAACTAGCTTTGATAGCTAGGTTTGGGAAGACCCCTTCCCAGTATCTTAAGAGGTTTAGGAGCCTCAAAAAGCATGATGGTACCCCTTGGGCTACCTGGGTGAATGAATGTTTGAAAAACTTAGAGGGATGGATTAAGGGTTACAAGGTGAACACTTATGAAGGTATGAAGAATTTGTTTATGTTGGAGACTATTTATGATGCCTGCTCTCCTGAGCTCAGACAACACTTGGCTGATTCCAGGGAATTAGATTCCCGGAAACTAGCTAAGGCTGCTGACTTGTGGGTTGCCAACAGGGCCACTCACAAGGATTCTGGGGTCACTCAGAAGAAGGATGGGGAGAAACAGCCTAAAAAGGACTCCAAAGAGAATTCTAATACTACAAATTCCAAAGAGGGCCCCAAACAAAACTATAAGGGTAAGCCACAAGGGAAACCAAATCGGGCTAGTGTACCTCCTGGTCCCAGATCAGAAGGAGGTCAGAACAAGCCTCCATTCCAGCGAGCCTTTGGCTCATGCTTTGTTTGTAAGGCTACTGACCATGTGAAAGGAGATCCCAGATGTAAGGGTAAACCTTCAGGGGTCCAGCTTGCCTCCTTAGCCTTCGCTCCAGAAGAGGAAGTACATATGGCAAGTGGAAACTTTCTATTACTAGCTGATGAACCCACTGGAGTCTCAGCTAGTGTTTCTTTAGTCTCTCTGGGGTTGTGGGAACAACAGAATTTAGATGTCTATAACTCTATCCCAGATAATACTAAAGAGTATTATAAGGACAGTGTCCAGGTGAATGGCCAGGAGACTCCTGCCATTAGGGACACTGGAGCCAGCATAACTGTGGTGGATGAATCATTTTTCAAGGCAGAGGATGTTGCTAAGGCACCCAAATGCCTCACCAAGTTAGCTGGTGGGCCTGTGCAGATGTGTCCCCAGTTACCAGTTCTCATCCAATGTAATGATATGGCTGTAAAAATACCTGTCAGTGTACAATGTGAAGTGCCAGGTAGGGTTCTGTTGGGTAATGACCTCAAAGCTCTTGGAGTTGTATCTCATACCCCCAGACCCCCTAGCAAAAGGTTCCAGGAACTCACAAAACCTGCAAGAGAGAAAACCCTGAGAGGGTTATCTCAGGAGTTGATGACAGAAATCACTCCTCTCCCACTGGAGCAACTTACTGCAGTAACTACCAGATCAGGAGCAAAGGGGCAACCCAAGACTCCCAGGAAAAAGCCAGCAGCCAGCACTCCAGTGCTTCCAACAAGGACTTCCCCTAGGTTGTCCAAAGTTACACCTGTAACTCCACCTCCAGCTGAGGCTGAGAGGGAGGTACAACCCTGTGTGGTTGAGCTAGACTCTGAGGAAGAGCTAGAAGGAGGCCCCAACCTTATTGGAGATTTGGACCCTGAGGACCATCCTGAGCTGCAGTCTTTACTAGCAGAAGGTGGGCCTAGCAGGGCAGCTTTTCGTAAGGGACAAAGAGAATGTCCAACTCTGGAAGGTCTCCGCCACCAGGCAGCTTCTCAGGCTGATGGGCAAGAGCCTGGGAAGTATAGGTTGCACTGGGAAGATGGCCTCTTCTACAGTGAACCCACTGAGTCTGAACCTGGAGACTACAAACGTCTTGTAGTCCCACAAGAGAACAGACAACAGTTCTTACAACTAGCCCAGGAGATACCTTTGGCTGGTCACTTGAGTTTCAAGAAGACCAAGGAAAGGCTCTCACTCTATTTTTATTGGCCAAAGATGGGGGCTGAAGTAGACAGATATTGTAAGAGCTGCCACACCTACCAGACTTCTGGTAAGGTTGGTTCCAAGAATGTGGCACCTTTAGTGCCTCTCCCAGTTGTGGGAGTCCCATTTGAGAGGGTAGGGATTGACATTGTTGGTCCCCTTGATCCCCCAACCTCCTCAGGCAACAGGTTTATCCTTGTTGTAGTAGACCATGCTACTAGGTACCCTGAGGCAATTCCTATGAGGACTGTTACAGCTCCGGCTGTGGCTAAGGCCCTCCTTGGTATTTTTACCAGGGTTGGGTTTCCTAAGGAGGTAATCTCTGACATGGGGTCAAACTTTATGTCCCACTACATGAAAGCCATGTGGAAAACCTGTGGAGTTACCTACAAGTTCTCGACCGCATACCACCCTCAGACAAACGGGTTGGTTGAAAGGTTTAACAGAACCATGAAGAGCATGATAGGTGCTTTAGAAGAACCCCTTAAGAAAAAGTGGGACCTTCTACTGCCATGCCTTCTCTTTGCTTATAGAGAAGTCCCTCAGGAGGGAGTAGGTTATTCTCCCTTTGAGCTTCTCTATGGCCATCCAGTCAGAGGTCCATTGGCCCTGATTAAGGAGGGATTGGAAGGTGCTCCTCCCCTCAAGCCAGTCAGAGTGACTGACTATGTGATAGGTCTCCGGATCAGAATGTCACACATGATGGCAGAAGCAAGTGACAACTTGAAAGCTGGTCAAGCTCTGGTCAAACATTGGCACGACCAGAAGGCTAACATGGTTGAGTTTACTCAAGACCAGCTAGTTCTAGTTATGCTCCCAACAAGGCAGAGGGCCTTGCAAGACAAATGGATGGGACCCTTCAAGATTGTGGGAAAACTTGGAGAGGTCAACTATCTGGTGGATCTGGGCAGACCCAGGGAAGCTCCTAGAGTCTTCCACACCAACCGACTAAAAGCATACATCTCCAGACCTGATGTAGGAGCCTTGCTTCTAGCTTCAGCTGCAGAGGAAGAAGAGAGTGAATCTCTCCCTGATCTCCTCAGAGGTGTGCCTTTAGATGAAAAAGTTGAAGGAGTCAATCTCTCTTCAGACCTGACACCTGAACAACAAGAGGAGTGCAAATCTATGTTAAATCAGTTTGCCTCCCTGTTCTCACTGTCACCAGGCTTGACCCCTTGGGGTCAGCATGAGATACTCACTGGTGACTGTCTGCCAGTCAAAAGCAGAGGATACAGAATGTCAGAACATGTCAGAACCCACATCAAAGGAGAGGTCAAGAAGATGCTTGATCTCGGGGTAATAGAGCCCTCTACTAGTCCATGGTCTAGCCCAGTTGTGTTAGTACCAAAGGCAGGATCCAAAGACTTGAGATTCTGTGTGGACTATAGAGCTCTAAATGCAGTCACCAAGACTGATGCCCACCCTTTGCCCAGGACAGATGAGTTGGTGGATAAACTTGGTGCAGCCAAGTACCTCAGCACATTTGACCTGACGTCAGGCTATTGGCAAATAGCCCTGACAGACCATGCCAAGGAGAAAACTGCATTTTCCACCCCAGTTGGCTTGTACCAGTTTAAGGTCATGCCTTTTGGACTAAAAAATGCACCTGCCACATTCCAAAGGATGGTGAACCAAGTTCTGGCTGGGATGGAAGATTTCTGCATGGCATACTTGGATGACATTGCAGTCTTCAGCCACTCCTGGGAAGAACATGTGAACCACCTAGGACATGTGTTGCAGGCTCTGGAACAGGCCCATTTGACAATCAAAGCCAGTAAGTGCCAGATTGGTCAAAGTAAAGTGGTCTACCTTGGACATGAGGTAGGAGGTGGAGAAATAAGGCCTTTGCCCAGCAAGATTGAAGCTGTGCAAAATTGGACAACACCAACTACTCAAACCCAAGTGAGAGCTTTTCTAGGCCTCACTGGATATTACAGGAATTTCATTGAGAACTATGGGACCATAGCTTCTCCACTGAATGTAATCTCCTCTCCCAAATTCCCTAAAAAGGTAAAATGGAATGAGGAGTGCAATCAGGCCTTTGAAAAACTGAAGAGAGCTCTTTGCCAAGCTCCAGTATTGAGAGCTCCTGACTACCACCAACCTTTCATTGTACAAACTGATGCTTCCAATGTAGGTATAGGTGCAGTTCTAAGCCAACTGGATGAGAAGGGTAGGGAGCACCCCATTTGCTTCATCAGTAGGAAACTGAAGGATCCTGAGACAAGGTGGGCAACTATCGAAAGAGAATGCTTTGCTATTGTGTGGGCACTGAAGAAGTTTAGGCCATACTTGTATGGTTCTACTTTTGTTATTCAGACTGACCACCAACCCTTGAGATGGTTAATGCAAATGAAAGGGGAAAATCCAAAACTATTGAGATGGTCAATCTGCCTGCAAGGGTTTGATTTCACCATTGAGCACAGGTCAGGGTGTCACCATCAAAATGCTGATGGACTCTCTAGGATGTATATCATCGACTAGAGGTATGAGGTTCATCCAGGAGTGGATTAAATCCTCCTGTCCCTTAGTCTGGGGGGGGGCGAGTGTTAGGGAGAATTCTCTGTTTAGGCTGAATTTCCCTACCTAGTGAGTCCCCCAGCAGCTTTGCTGGATTTCTGGGTTTATTTTTTCTCCCCTGCCAAGAGTGAGACTCTTTTACCCTCACTCTTGGACATGTTGAAGTGTGTTTTCTTGGTTAAACCTTGTGTTGAATGGGCTATGGGGTCTTTTACTCCATAGGGCCTCATGTATTTTTGTGATGTGGGTTACACAGCACCCTCTGTGCCGTGACCCAGGGGTGTCCTAGGGACTCCCCAACATAGACTCCATACCCTGGGACTGACTACTGTCTCCCAGGGCATGTAAAGTCACCAAAGACTTTGCTAGTCTTGAATCCTGAACAGAACCAGTACAAACCATCATATTGTGGACGTACTGGCTGGGGCAATTCGATTGCCCCAGGGTCTGTTAGTCGAGGGGGCACGTCTCCGTCCCCCCTGATCGAGTTTTGGCTGGTGGCAGTGGAAACTACGTTTTATATTCGACCGCGAATATTTTCCTATGGGATTTCCCATTGTTTTAGGCTAACACATTTAATTATTTATTTACGGTAGCCTTAAACATACCGCCGGTTTATATATTTATTATTATAACTCCGGTTGGGACTTTTTGCCAAAACTTGATTCTAAAATGGCGTTGGCGTTCGCCTCTGTAACTCTGACCCAAAGTGGAGCCCTTTGTTCCACTTTTGGCGGGCTTCTCGACAGAAGCCCTCCAAAGTGGTGCCACTCTGTCTGGGGTACTTAGGAGGGGTGGAGGGGGATTTAGGCACCCTGGACTGAGTTACCTTGGTAACTCAAGTCGCACTCCGTCCTGATTGGCCCAAGTGGTGAGCCGGCCGGCTCACCACTTAGCATGTTTGAGTGACAGCTAGGCTGGGTGAATGGGGGTTTGCTGCATAAAAGCAGGGCTTTGGGGACTGGAACTTCAGAAGTCGCCACAGGACCAAGAATCCGACGAGGGAAGAGCTGAGCCGACCTGCTTCGACGACACCACCCGGTGGAGCCCTGCTGAACCGTCTCACCACTTTTCCCGACGACCGAGGAGAACTCTTAACGGAGTGGCTCCTTCCCTTGACTGGTGGGGACAACCAGTTTTTCGCCTTCTTTTCGCTTCTCGAGGTATCTCGTGGCCGCCTTGCCAGTGCCAAGCACCCCGGCAACGGGAACCCCACCACTTTTACCCCAACCACGAAAGTCGGTACAACCCTTTAACCGGAGGACTCCGCGGCTGGTTTCTTCCCGGGCAGTGCAACGACCTTCTTCTTCTGCTCTTCAGCGAGAACTTCTTCTCCCCTGACCGACGTCGAGCCTTGCTGCCACTGCCTGGAACAACTGCCACCGCTGGAGGACCCTTTCCGCTTAAGGTACCGTGTTCCGCCTGGCTTCCCTTGCCACCGACTGTACGGGGTAGATTTAGCCCCCGGCTTTCGAACCTGGGAGTGCCTGGAACACCCTGGCTAAACTTTCTAAGCCATTCTAAACTCTTTCTAACTCTTTGCAAGACTTTGAATCCCTAATAACAGTGTGATCTTGGGCACATTTTCGCTCCGGCTACTCTAAGAGTGGGCCCTGCCTAGTGACTTTTGCTCACCTGTGACTTTGTGCTTCTTTGAGTCTATTGCAAGTGTCCTGGACCTTAGAGTGGTGTGTTTAACCCATTTCTGTTTCTTTTTACCCCTTTCTTGAACCTACTAGAGTGTCATCTAACGTTAAGCGCTCACCTCTGTTTTAATTATGTGGTGTTAACCTAGAGTTGTCTAGATAGGAGTAAGGGTTGAAACTGCTTTCATTATAACTGTGTTTGAAGTGTTTTTACCATACTTTGCTAGAGTGTCTTCAACTTATGTGTTCTTGAAAATAAATAACTATATACTTTTGAAACCAAGCTCTGGTCAGTGTTTGTTTGTGCTATTGTGTCTGAGTACATATTGTGTATACTTTGCATACTGCCTAACTCTTCTTGAGGGAAGTCTGACTGCTCAGCCACAGCTACCAGGTAAACCTGGGTGGTGCAGACTGCTACCAAGTGGGTTTACTGCTATACCTGTAGTCTTAAATCTTTTGCAGTGTTCCCCAAGGGAACTGCACAGGTTTCTGCCTAACATTCCCCCCCACCAGGCCTCCTAATCTAGCTCTTCCTGCTCTTCCACCGACAAGACTTCAAAATGATGGTCCTGCTCGGTTCCATGGGACTCTGGGTAGGGGGAGAATGTCCCTACATATGGACGCCTGGAGGACTATAACCTCTGATTCCTGGGTGTTGTCAGATTCAGACTTCCTTTGCCCGCCCTCCTCTGACTCAGGTTGAGTCTCCCTCTTTAATCTCCAAACTTGTGGAGATGGAGGCCATAGAGGAGGTGCCAAGTTCAGAAGCTCTACTATTCACGTTGCCAAAACGAACCAGGCAGGCCTGCACACCATACTGGACTTGGGAGATTTCCTTCCACTTTACAAATTCATGCTGATTACCCCCGCACAGATTCGCTCTGCCTTACACAATGGGGATTCGATCTGTGTAGTGAGTTTGAAGGACGCGTACCTAAATATCCCCATATGGCCTCTGCACTGGAAGTTTCTGTGGTTCTCGGTGGGGCAGTCTCATTTCCAGTACTGAGTCCTTCCTTGTGGCCTCAATTCTGCACCTAGAGTTTTCATGAAGATAATGGTGGCAGTAGCCTCGTTCCTGACTAGTAAGTGGTCAATTCACAGAGATAGTAGAGGCGCAGCTCCACTACCTCCTCGATTTACTCCACAACCTAGGTCTGTCAGTGAACTGGAAGAAGTCCACCTTGACAGCGTCTCAGCAATTGATTTTCATAGGCTTCCTTTGGGACACACTACTAGCCAAAGTCGTCTTTACCATGGAGAGAATAACAGACATCCAGAACACCTGTTCCCTATTTCTTTCCTCCGACAGCACCACTGCGTGATAATTCCAGAGACTACTGGGTTTGATGGCATCTTGCGTTCAAGCAGTTAGTCCAGCAAGGTTAAAAATGCAAGGAACACAGCTCACCCTGGGATTCTCATGGTCACAATGATCAGATCTGCAATCACAACTGGTTCAGATCCCCAGAAACTTGATCCAGGATTTACTATGGTTGTCCAATCCTCAAGGTCTAATTCAAAGGGTTCCTTTCCACAACCCTTCCCCCTGGTGGTGATCACAACAGACTTTTCACTCCTGGGGTGTGGTGCGAGTCTAAACAATCTTCAAATCTTTGATTTGTAGGCTGGGGAGGACCGCACCCAGCATATTAACTACCTGGAACTGAAGTCAATTTTCTTGACGTTGAAGCCCTTTCTCCCCAATATTCAGTGCAAGACAGTATAAATAAGGATGGACAATTCTGTCTCGATGCTCAACATCAACAAACAAGGGGGAACAAAGTCTCCACCTCCTGTTTGTCTAACCTTGGGAATGGGCTGTTGGCCAGAGTATATGACTTCAGACAGTTCACGTACCTGGAGCTTCAAACACGGAAGTGTATCAGCTGAGCCGTTGAGCCGAAGCCAACGATAAGTGGCAACTCTGCCCTAAAGTGGTAGAAAACCTGTTCCACCAGTGCGCATCCCCTCAAGTGGATCTTTTTGCATCCAATCTGAACAACCGTTGCCCTGAATACATCCATGGGAGGGCAGGGAGACTGTGACATCAGGAGATTCCATGGGATGAAATGACAGCATATGCCGTCCTTCCTGTTCCACTGGTGTATCAAGCTCTGTGGAAATTCCAGGAAACGGACTGCTGTTAACACAGATTAGTTGCACCATGGTGGCCAGCCAGGTTTTGATTCTCGGATCTGGTGAACCTATCCAAAGAGACCCCAATATCTCTACCATTTTGCCAGGACTTACTGTCGATGGAGGGAAGGGTGATTCATGACCTCTCCCCACAATCGCTGAACTTGGCAGCCTGGTACCTGAGGTCAGGTCTCTAGGCCATCTAGGGCTGTCTGGTGACAGCATGCAAATTCTGCAAGCCACCCGAAAGGCTTCCACCAGGGCACAGTATTAAAGCAAGTGGCTAAGATTTTGTCACTTGTGCCTTGAGAAGCACAAGAGTCCTTTATCTGCTTCACTGATGCCCTCTCTTACTAATCTGGCCGCTTGAGGAATTAAGCCTGAAACTTGCAGAACGTATTTGTTGGCACTTGGCGCCTATCTAAATTCAGACGATCAATGATTATCGATCTCAAACCTGGTAATAAAGTGGCACTTTGATGATCTTTGCCACCCGTTTCCAACAGTCAAGCCTCCACACCCCAAGTGGGATCTAAATGTGGTCCTAACACCATTGTGCCACAAACCATTTGGGCCAATGGCCTCCGCTGACATCAGGCTGGTGTCCTGGAAAACGACAATCCTGGTAGCAATGACCTCAGCCCAAAGAATAAGCGAGATACAGGCTCTAGCTGCTGATGATCTTTTTTTCATCTTTTCATCATGACGAGGTAGTGCTGCGTACTCATCCATCATTCCTTTATATAATAGTGTTGGAATTCCACCTCAACCAGGAGAATTGTCTCCTCTGTATTTTTTCCAAATCGAAGCACGGAATCAGAAAAAGTGCTTCATGCCTTAGATGTCAGGAGGGCCCGGAAGTTTTGCGTGGACAGGAGTAGGGAATTCAGGAAATCCCCCCAGCTGTTTGTCACATTTGGAGGCACAAATAAAGGCTCCTCTGCCTCAAAAGCGACATTTGCCTGATGAATTGTGGCAGCGAGTCTAGAAAGCTACACTCCACAGAAACATCCTCATCCAAAGGGGCATCATGCCTACCTGATTAGAGCAAAAGCAGCATCAGTTACATTTCAGAGACACGTCCCTTGGGACAGTATTGCAAAAATGCCTGGACATGAGCACAAGAGCAGACGCTAAATTTCTTCAGGTGGTTCTGAAGAATCTCTTGAGCTAAAGTTCCAAGTGCAACCTTTCACCCCTGGGAGACAAGTGCTAGTGAATCTCCCACAAATATGGAGGAAAGGGGGACGGGACATGGGAGTAAGGAAAAGTCACTCACAGTAGTGACTACTGTACTCCTAGTCCATAGTCTCCTTTCCTCCATATGCCCTCTCTCCGTCTCCTAAAATACCTTGACTTATCAGTTAGAGCCTGACCTAGGCTGATCAAAAAGGACTGAGGAGCAAGGCCTGGAGGTGGAGTTTGGGGAAGCAGAACCTGTAGCCACGCATGCGCTCGGGCCAACGACATAAAAATAAGACGGAACTATTTTTGTATGGTGCTACAAAAATCTCTAGTCTTGTCCCGAAGAACCGAATGTCCCACAAGTATGGAGGAATGGGGACTATCGAGTACATTAGTCACTACGGTGAGTAACGTTTCCTAATATGTTTATTCGTGTTTATATTCACGTTTATTTTGGGAGCTTTTCCTATACGTTTTATGTCTGTGTAGTCTTACTTCGCCGTACTTCTTGTTTCATGATGCTGCCTCTAATTCTTCAAGCCTCTTTCAAGTGTAAGCCCATTCTTGAAGTCGTCACTTAGCAGTTAAAAAGAAGTGTCTTTGTTGACAGTAGATTCAATTATTTACTTTATTCTGTACTTTCATATCTCTTTACACCATTTACAAATCAGAATAAAGTATGAGAGATTGCTTTGTCTTTATTACAGATGTAATATGATGTAGAATAGTATTCTTTACACATCACTTACTTTTTTTGTGGCCTATTCTGCAAGAAAAGGGTGGTTTTAGCAGGGTAGAGGGAGAGGCAGGTCTGAAACCTATGATGTGGATGAGTGCAGACCAGAAGTACCTGAGTTTTGGCTGCTGGTATTGTTCTACATGGTTTGTGGCTGTGACACTTATGTCTACGTTTTATTTGGTGGCGAGTGCTCAAGATCACCTGATCATAGAGCTGTGGCAGCTGGAGAGTAGTTGATGGGGAGGGGATATGTGATTGAGCTAGAACTGTAGCTGACTTGGCAATGAGCTGGGTGCCCTCATTAAGGTTAGTATGGTGGTGCTAGTAAGCATAAAGCTGCAATGTATGTTGGTGTCTGTGAGTAGTGTAGGAGTGCTAGTATGTTGAAAGGTGAGTTGGTTAGTTGGAGGAAGCAGTAGTTTGGAGCGGTTGACCGCATTAAGGGCTGTACTGTACTGGTCAAGTTCCAGGTTGTCGCTGGGCTGAAAGAAGAGGTTCTGTCTTATTATCCATCACAATAAAGTGTTCTTATTGTTCTCGGTTTCCATTTTATGATTATTGTGGAGTGGTGTTGATGTCCTATGTTTGATAGAGAGAAAGACGTGGGAAGACTGAGCCAAGCTCAGGTGTACCTGATTTATGCGTTCTGTGCAGGCAAATTACACATTTCGGCATGGCAGACCAGAGTGGGTCCACATCTCCATTTCACCCTAGTTTATGAGGTTGTGTATGTCGCATAATGCTCAAATGTTGCTGTATGTGATTCCTCGGGAGAAATGTAGTAATACATGTGTTAAAATAAGTTTCTGAAAAGCTTCTCAGTTGTCTTATTTTTGTTTCTTCAAAACTAGATTGGGTGACCACCTTGCGCGTATTCTATAACAATTATCCCCTTGGATTCCATTCCTTCGTAAGCCTGGGTTGTCAGATCTAAATAAAAGTTTTGTACAACGATACCATTGAGGGACGTAGAACATGTTACCTCCCTCCCCAATAGTATTCTATTGGGATGGGGGCTAATAAATTCTCTGCACCCTAAGGGTACTCTAGCAGACAACAACATATGTGTTTCACCATCATCTGCATCCTTGAGAGCTGTCTATCTTGGGTTGATAAAGCTGAACTTACCCCAATGCAACATCCACAACCATGTCAGATTATACCGTACTCATGACCTTAATGATGGTTTAACATTTGAGGCTGTCTGCATCCTTGAGAGGTATTGATCTTGGCTTTATAAAGGTATGTATAAAAGAGAACTGGCCTAGAAAACAGACAATTTTCGGGAGCAAAAAGCATGCATTTGAGCTAATTCAGACTCTTGACCTAGGCTAACATTATACTGTGTAATCACGACCCTTAAGGAAATCCTTTGTACATCACTGGTGCTGGGCCAGGTGGGTCATTTTGAAGCGTTCACAGTGTATCTGAGGCAGCGTCTTGGCAGTGGTGTCCTTCGGGTCAGGTACTTGTGAAGAGACATATTGAGGGTGCAATATCTAGGAGCAGGACAGACGAATAGCCTTTGTCATTGAGGAACAAATTATAGTGGGCACAATTACATTTGGCACAAATGGATAGATAACCGCTTTTTACATTAGAGCATTCATTATTTGTGGTTTTAGGGAGAAAGCACAATGGGCATTAGTTCGATTGGGCATCTTGAAATCGAGTCGCACTAGGGGGAGTTTTAGTACATAGCCCAGTTGCAGATTGATGGGTGCCTTGGTTTGTTAAGGGGTAAATGGGTGTTGAAGACCCAGGTCTTTCGTATTTTCCAAAACATAAGGTGATCCTGGATTGTGCAAAAATAGCGTTTGGGAGAAAATCTTTGGTTGTGATGTTGGAGTAGACCAATCCTACATTTCACTGTCTGAAATATGGTGTTATTTTTACAAGTATATCATAGAATAGCAGAATTATCCTCAGTTGGTATGAGATGATCTTTCCTTTGTTAAATTTGGCTCTCTGGCCCCAAAGAGCACCGTGGGCTTCATCAGAGCACAATAACCCATTATTTTTGAACTAGGTGCTTTATCAAAATAGGGCATAGTTGTACTACCTGTTCTTCTGATAAATCCTCTCACAGCCGTTTGCTGCTCTGTTGATGTTCTAAGCTATGTAATCGCATCTCTGTTTTATGTGCTATTTCCGGCTATGGGTGTTACAGTTGCTGAATTGTGATGTTCATTTGGCAGCATGATTTTGTCCCCAGATCAAATGCTTTTGATTAGTATCAGCTTATGTTGTATTTAGCAGGGTTTGAAGTCTTTGGGAGGACATTTCAGAATATCTTTTTGCATACAAGATGGGCCTTTTGACACCTATGCGCCCAGATGCCTACTGGCCGGGTTGCGCTATATAAATAAACAAAATACAAATCCCTTCTTGGCATGTTATGGTTGGTTGCTAATTCAACGTCCTACACGTTTTTGAATTCATAAGTGGGAGAGCAGGCATCCCTAATTCACTTCTTTCCCTGTTGCAGCACTTTCCTATCCTTTGAGGTTTGCAGTACTTTTCATGTACATTAAGTATGCATTAAGATACATAAAGGGTGTAAGTATGCAGATGTTAGACCGTTTTCCCCACAAGCATGGTGCTCTGGCGCACGTGTTAGATGCTTAACTGTAGTCAATAAAGACACTTTGTAATCGTATCTTTCTTTGTGCGGTTACAATTTCAATATTATTTTGGTAGATGAATTATTGATCAGTGGCAGAAAACCCTTTTCTGATGCCCCTAAAATTCTTTTTCAAGGATTGACTGTCTACAACCAGTACTTGTAGCTGCCACAAAATACATTGTCTGAACAAACTTTCTTTGATATCAATAAGGCAGGGTGCGTATGTCATGCTGGGTTGATATCCTAGCATTTTTGGTAGTTAGGTAAAATTACATTGTGACAGTATTTTGGAAATGTGACCTCATTAGCACAGAATGGCCAAATGCGGGTTCTATACTTTGAAGTTCTTGTGAGGAAGTATACTAAATTTACACGATTTGTTCCTTGAACTACTGAGCGCTGCAGAAAGATGTTTCATATGTTTACCTGGCCCAAGAAGTAACATTTGCTAATTTGATAAATTAAATCTACAGATATATTCATGGGGCACTGTGACACAATCATAAGTAAAGCATGGTTAAGAAAGAATGTTCAAATGAAACCTTACCATAGGCAAGTGGAGACATGGCAAATAACAGTACTATAAAATGCGCTCAAATTATCAAGTGCCTGCCATGAGCCGCATTGCTTTTCCTCTGCTTGTTAAACTACACTTTAAGGAAGAACACGTTTTGGCAAGCTGCTTGTTGTAATGTAACTTGTGTGATGTCCAACTGTGCGATACCTATTTATGGCAGAAGGAAAGGTGGATGAGCCAACTTAATCGAGACATCACAAAGCAAACAGATTAGTTCAAATTTGCCTTCTATTATTTCCTTTGTAAACGTGTTTGGTTAATCCACTTTCTGAAGTCGCAATATTGGAGCAATTTGTATTGATACTCTTAAAAGTGTTTTGCAGTAACTCTGCCTTTAGGTGACAAATTATGCTGATCTGCTTAGAACTATTGAAGTTAAAAAGTGGTCGTTCCTTCTTGGGAATGTGCATACCTACAGCTTCTGGTTGGACTACATGGTTTGGAACACTGCAAAACAAATGTCTGCAGGGGTGGGGTGTTGTATGTGTTATCCTAGGCAAATAAATATTTTCTATAAATATGTTCTACTGCATTATACATTAAATTGACACACAAACCTTACTCCCGAAATTGAAAGTAATTGTCATGATTGGGCAAACTTCTACTTTTCAAAACACATGAGTCTAATCAAATCCCATATTCCGGCTTTGGCAGTCACACAAATTCTTGCAAGACTTGCTCCTCTTCCGAATCTAACCCAGTGAAGTCTGTCCCGGCTGTTGTAGGAGATAACCGAGTGTTACATCTTTCTGTAACTACTTAGCAGGGCCAACCATCACATAGCGATTTTGCGCTTGAAACAAAAAAGAGAACAAGGTCATTTTTAAATTTGCTTCAAAATTTCTGAAATGTCGCTAAAAAAGCGATAAAATATTTTCATCCATCTGCTATTTATTGTAAGTAGCCTGAACACCAAAGCCATGTCAATTTCTGATATCCAGTGACCACAGCATTAGTGGCCACAAGCCTCATAAGAGATACTCTTTATGAGAGATTTTATTTCAATCCTGAGGCACAATAGGGACAACCGAAATGGAAGCGTGTAGCAACATACGCCCATTTTATTAAAGCATACATGCTGCAAAATGTACATATTTGTGCTGCAATATTTCCTTTTTTTGTCACAGAATTTGGAAATCAATGCTGCAATATCCTGGGGTGGTTTGACTCTGAGAAAATACTAGGGAAGAGAAAATACAAGTGTTGGTTGGAAGCAGAAGATTACGTTCAGTGGCGAATGTAACTGAATAACTGAGTCAATAATACCACGGCCATCTTTTGTGGTTATTTCTATGGAGCAGAGAATCCCTGTGACCAATTTGCTTGAAATACATGCACCTGACATTTGTGGTCAGTAACTACTGGCGAGAAGTAATTGCCAGAGTGGATAGAAGGCAGATTACATTCAGTGTCTGTAATTAAGTGCTCAAAACACAACCCATCTTGTTATGAATAGGGAGAGATTGTTGAGGTTGGGCATGATTCGGAAGAGGAGCAAGTTTTGCAAGAACTTGTCTGACTGCCAATGCCGGAATATGGGATTTGATTAGTGTGTGTTTTCTTGGAATAGAGGAAGGAAGGCGCTTGGAGGGAGCTGGCGAATATATCAAGGAAAGGTTGCAGATACTAGAGGAGCAGAGTGTGGTCGAAGCAGAAGGGTATGGAGCTAGAAGTGGAGAAGATTTCAGCAAAAAATGCCAGAAGAATGTCCGAGGAAGGAGATGGGGAGAAGTATAGGAGGAGGTTAGAGAAAAATCAGAAGAAAGATGCAGACGGAAATACTGGAGGTGATTGAAGGAACATTAGAGCAAGGAGGCTAGGAGAAGTATTGGAGTAATATTTTGGCATATCAGAGGAAGAAGGTCGGGAGATCTATTGGAAAAACACCATAGGAAGAAGGTGGGGAGAAGTATTGGTGGATGTTGGAGAAACGGCAGAGGAAGGATCGAGGGGAATTATTGGAGGATGTTGGAGCGACAGGAAGAGCAGTTGGAAGGATTATTTGAAGTTGGAAAGGTATCTGAAGGAGGCGGTGGGGAGGACTGTCTTTCAGGAGGTCAGAAACAGAAGGAAGAGCTAGGGAATTTGCCAAAAGGTAATTGAGGAAACATTGAGAGAAACATTTTGGAGGAGGTTGGAGAAATAGCTCAAGGGGTAGGTGTCAGAACCTTTAGATGAGGTGTAGAGTTGTCCAAAGGGTCAGTGGAAAGGCTCTGATTTATGGGCAGATTCTCCAATCTGAAGGGGAGGAGCCCAGGTAGGAGGTGGTGCAAGAGCATGGCATGACAACAGGGGGGCAGGGCCAGCCAGGGGACCAGGAGGATCAGTGGGGAACTCTAGGCAGAACCCAAGTACTATACCCCAAAACTGTAGGACAGGTATCCAGATATCATGCATCTTTCCCTTTATGGGGGGCGGGGGAGAAGCTGAATACTAGATGGATAAGGAGAAACCAGAATAGGACTACTTGTCCATGCTAAAGGGTCCTACCCGGAACCATACATTTTCGAGACCACTTCTTTTTATGGACGTGACAAATACATCCATGGGTAATTATAAAGGGGATTCGAAAACACCCCTACGGAAGCCTGCAGAGAGAAAGTTTAATTGTTTTGTGAATACAAGACTAAACCTGTCCCCCACCCAGGAATAGTGCGAACATTTTGGGGAGCCCAAGAACCCTAAAGAAGGTTAGTCTGAAGACTTGACTTACATTTTCCCCCACTGCAAAGGGGTAATTTTCTTTGTTAAAGGTACTTAAATAAAAAAGATGTACTTATTCTAAAACTCAATTTGTTGCCATTCCCAGTGGCATCCCTGATGATGGTCACTGAGATTCGCTCCTCCCTTGTACCAGCCACAACAATATGGCATACTCAGTCACTGAATTGTAATTTATCTCCTTCCAACCACCTCTGGGATTTTCAAAAAGTAGCCAACCTATCCTATGTCCTTTTTCCTACTTCCCCTCAACATAACCTATTTGTATTTTCTACCTCTCCTTAAACCACCCTAGTAACCGCCTACCTCTGCCTATAACAATGATAACATAACTCAACCTTGAGTGCTTTATATAGCCTACAAGGATGAGCTCCCCCCAACCTTCTGGCCCAAACCACAAAGGAAGTTTGGGAAGGTTTTGTTCAGCCAACTGCGTGGAATTTGGGGTGATTAAGCATTTTACCCCCTGAGTATGTTTGTTGGACTTACTAATTGTGAAATCTTTGAAAATATATTTTGAAGGGATTTTGTCTTCCGACGTATTCCTTATCTTGATAGATTACATTCCAGCTTGCTGGCCTCGGAAATGTTTTCAGTAGAGGGCGCTGTGCGTCGACGTCCCTCTAGCTGGTGTCCCTCTACAGCCTCTGTCTCGGCGCCGACGTCATCGTGCGTATAAATAGACTTGCGCAGCGGCCGTTGCTCAGTTCCGTTTTTCCGTGCTTCGTGGGCTTCGGAATCGTGTTGCTCAGTTCTTTATTCAAGAAGATTCAACTTATTCTTCGAAGATATCATCTTTATTCAATGGCTTCCTCATCCGAACCGTCGACCCCACGGTCCGGCTTCAAAAAGTGTTGTGATTGTTTGAAGAAAATGTCATTGACGGAACCTCATAGGATCTGTTTGTGGTGCCTGGGATCGGAGCATCACTGTTCGGAATGCGAGGACTATATGTCCATGACGGCGAAAGCCTTGAAGGAGTGTAAGGGGAAGCTTGAAAGAGGTAAGACTCTTAAAACTTCTACTCCCTTGAAAGTTTCTTCAGCAGAGTCGAGACATTCGTCTCCTCGCCATCACAGGAAACATTCCCGTTCAAGGTCTGGAAGCGGTTCCCATCAGTCTTCGAGATAGAAACACTCTAAAAAGAGGCGTCGTAGATCTCCCTCTTCTTCGTCTTCTTCTGTCTCCCCGGAAAGGGTCACCTGCCCCACGAAACACAGCTCTCCAGCTAAGTGGGAGGAATTCCGTAAGAAAATGCTTAGCGTCTTCGAGAAAGTGGCCTCGACCCCCTCGGAGACGGCTAAAGGTGATACCCTGGGTGAAAGACCCAAAAAATCAAAACGCAGCGAGTCGTTGCACCCGGCAAAAGACTACCCGAGAGCGTCATGAACCCTCGAGTAAAGGCAGTAAATCCGTGTCATCGACGCTGTCTTCGAAGGTTTCTTCGCCTCATAAATCTGCATCATCGATGCCTTTGTCGAAGGGTCCGTTGACACATAAATCTGTTGCATCGACACCGTCTTCGACGCCTATGTCGACGCCGATAAAAGACAGACCTACAGCTGTCACTACATCTCAGTCAGTAGAGGTGTTGAGGAATCGACCATTACCTCGAGGATGCCGTCGACAACCTCGACTACTCCGAGTAGGATTCCGATCCTCTCGAGTACTTCGAGGCCTCTTCTAACTTTTTCAACGCCCTTTTCGGGTTTGTCGAAGCCTTTGACTTCCACGTCGACAACTTCGACATTTTCTCAACCGGTGACAACCAATTTGGCCCCCTCTGCTCTAGAAATGGG
Source organism: Ambystoma mexicanum (assembly GCF_040938575.1). NCBI lineage: Eukaryota > Metazoa > Chordata > Amphibia > Caudata > Ambystomatidae > Ambystoma > Ambystoma mexicanum. Next base: position 733,059,720 of record NC_090937.1, on the reverse strand, counting down.
TTTCAAACCATACCCTAGGTCTGATTACTTTAGAGGTTTGTCCTCTATATATGAGGAAGGGGAGGATTCCGACCAAATCAGACCTTTTGGTTTACAAAGGACCACAATACCTATACCAGAGGAATTTATCTCTGAAGAGAACAGGTTAAAAGATCTTCAAGACTCTTTACATGAAGCAAGTGGGTTAGATACTTCTCCAGAAGTAGAGTTTGCTAAACCAGATCCTGGGGAGCATGCTGAGACCCCTTATAGGGTTCTGATGGCTAGAATAATAGAATTCATGGGGTGGTGTACACCTACACCTTCCTTTCAGCAGGATGACCTTACTGACATTTTAGTTAAAGGTCCACAGGAAGATCCTGTTGTTCCTTTTCATACTGCTCTGCAAAGAAAGATCTCTGCTAATTGGGAAACCCCTGAAGTTATCTCTGCAGTTAGCAAGAAACTATCTGCCAAATACAGGGTATCTGCTACAGATCCTGAATACTTGAGCAAACATCCAACTCCAGAGAGTTTGGTTGTACAAGCAACAGCTTCATCAAATAGCAGATCTGCATACCCTACTATTCCACAGGACAGGGACGATAAAAGGTTAAGCATGGCGCTTAAATCTATTAACGCCACTTGCACGCTTGCAAGATTCAGCCATACACTTTGGGAGTGTGCTTCATCTGCGGCTGACTGTCTCTCGGAAGGAGAGGAAAGGGAAGCATTTCTAAACATCATCAAAGATGGGAAAGATGCAATGTGCGAGTTCCTTCAAACTGGCATTGATTCTGCTAACAGTATCAGCAGGGACATGGCGGCAAGTACCACAATCTGCAGATTTGCGTGGTTGCGGAAGTCTAGTTTTGCTCCAGATACACAAGCCAGACTTTTGAACATGCCCTTTGACGGCACTTCTTTATTTGGTAAGAAGGCTGATGACAGCCTGGAGAAGTTACAAACATCCAAGGCAGCAGCGAAATCTCTTGGGGCTGCAATCCAACAGATTCCGAATCGCCCCTCAGGAACCTCCTGGAGGGGTAGGTCCTTTCGTTTTTACTCTGAATTTGGAAATTCAGAGGACAGCCAGCTCAAAGGGGCCAGAAACGATTCACCCGTGGTGGACGGGGAAAAGGTACAAAAAGGTGCCGCTTTACCCTCGGCATTTGCGTCAGCTGCTTCTAAACCCCTCTGAGGTCTCGCCTCACAAGACACCAGTAGGGGGCAGGTTAACTCAACATCTGGCAGAATGGCAGGCTATTACGTCAGATGCTTGGGCATTGGAGCCAGTTGCCCAAGGTTACTGCCTGCCCTTCCTACACACCCCTCAGTCATCCACAGAGGAACAACTCTTTGAAGTTTCCAGACCCAGTCCTTATACAGGAGATTGTAGACCTGCTAGAGAAAGGTGCCATAGAACCGGTACCTGTAGCGGAGAGGAACAAGGGTTGGTATTCTCCCTACTTCCTAGCACCAAAGAAGGACGGAGGACTGAGACATATCTTGGACTTGAGGGAATATAACAAATTCCTCAGGAAAGAAAAGTTCAAGATGGTAAATATTTCCCAGATCCTCCAGGCCCTCAAGTTTCAGGACTGGTTGGTATCTCTGGACCTTCAGGATGCTTATTTCCATGTGCCAATCCATCTCAAACACAGGAAATACCTGAGGTTCACAATTGGCAACTCTCACTATCAATTTCAAGTTCTGCCATTTGGGCTGACCTCCACCCGAGGGTCTTCACCAAGCTAATGTCAGTAGTGGCTGCAAGTCTAAGGAGGGAAGGGATCCACGTCTACCCCTACCTAGAAGATTGGTTGATCAGAGCAGTATCTTCGGAACAAGCTCAGATCCAGCTAGATTATGTCTGCCACTTCCTTCACAAGCTGGGCTTCTCCCTCATCTTAAAGAAGTCTCAGATGATACCATCTCAGAGACTCCAGTTCATTGGAGCAGTCCTGGACGCTTCCCTGGGAAAAGCCTCGCCACCAGAGGTGAGGGCTCAAGATATTCTACAGATGGTCACCAAGTTTCAAAATGCCCAACATCTACCAGCCTTCGACTTTTTGAGGTTGCTAGGCCTCATGGCATCCTGCATCTTCCTTGTGCCAGAGGCTCGCCTGAGAATGAGATCCCTCCAGTGGGCACTAAGATCCCAATGGTTGCAATTCTCAGGAAGAATGTCAGATCTCCTTCAAGTCCCAGACAGAGTGGCTTGAGACCTTCAGTGGTGGGCCTGTCGGGAGAACATCTTGAAAGGAGAACACTTTTGGCAACCATGGCCGGAGATAACAGTAGTCACGGATGGCTCACCAATGGGTGGAGAGCCCATGCCAATGACTTGACCATCAGCGGTCGTTGGTCTCCATCGGAGTCCAGACTACACATCAACATGTTGGAGCTGAGAGCAATCAGACTAGCGCTGAAGGCTTTTCTGCCATCTGTACAGGGGAAGAATGTCCTAATAATGACAGACAACACAGTGGCCATGTACTACCTCGACAAAAGAGGAGGCGTAGGATCACTGTCACTGTGCAGAGAGGCGATGCAGCTCTGGTTTTGGGCAATTCAAGAAGGAATCACTCTATCAGCAGTTCACTTAGCCGGAGAGAAGAACTTGACAGCGGACGCTCTGAGCAGGCAGAGCATAGTCTCCCACGAGTCGAAGCTAGCTCAGGAAGTCCTTCAAGAGATCTTCGCCCTTTGGGGAACCCCTCAAGTGGATCTGTTCGCCACCAGTATCAACAGGAACAGGAATCAATAGGCTGTGCGATCAGTTTTGTTCAAGGGAATTTCCCCCGAGAGGAGCTCTAGGGGACGCGTTTGTAGTAGACTGGGAATGTACACTTTAATACCCGTTTCCTCCAGTCCCTGTTATTCCTCAGATGATCAGGAGGTTGAGAAGATTCCGGAAGACTATGATCCTAATTGCCCCGGATTGGGCCAGGAGAATGTAGTACCCGGTCCTTCTGGACATGTCCATCTGCCCTCCTATTCGTCTTCTGCAAAGAGAGGATCTTCTCTCGCAGAAGGGCGGTCAGGTTCTCCATCCAGACATCAGAACCCTCAACCTTCACGCTTGGTTTCTGAAAGGTTTAGATACAAGGATTGGGACCTCCCGGGTGACGTCATGGAGGTGTTGCTTTCAGCTAGAAGGCAAGCAACAAAGACTTTATACCGCTGCGTTGGAACAGATTTTGCAGCTGGTGTAGAGAAAAGAATATCGAACCCTATTCATGCAGTACACCAATGGTGTTATCTTTTTTGCTCTGTTTGGCGAATTCAGGTCTTCAAGTTGGTACGATCAAGGGCTACCTCGCAGCGCTGTCAATCTTTAAGCGCACTGCGGAGGAGCCATCATATTTTAATTACCCCTAGTAATCCAATTTCTGAAACGGTTAACTAATGTCTATCCCCCAAACCCGTTCCAAGTTCCCTTGTGGGGCTTAAATCTAGTCTTAAATTTTCTAATGGGTACTCCTTTTGAACCACTCCATTCTTGTTCCTTAAGATTTCTCACCCTTAAAACAGTCTTCCTAGTGGCTCTAACCTCTGCCAGTAGAGTGAGCGAATTACAAGCTCTATCTTGCAAACGCCCTCATACAATTTTTCACAAAGACAAAGTTGTTTTACAAGGGAAGCCTAATTTCCTCCCAAAGGTGGTCTCCGAGTTCCACATCACTCAGAAAATAACCTTACCTTCATTCTATCCTCCTCCCCATCCAGGGAAAGAGGAAGAGAGACTACATAGGCTGGATCCAAGGCGTTCCTTGAGTTTTTATATCAGCAGACTTGCTAGATTAAGGCAAGCAGACCAACTGTTTGTAGGTTATGCAGGACACAAATTAGGATTGCCAATCACAAGAGGGCGCTAGAAGGCCGGCAAAGATGGCCGCTCCCCTGTGAGCTCCCGGCTACCTCCTGCATGAATCCTGATTAATCGTGGCAATCCTGTGGCGAAACCACTAAATCCACAAGAAATACTCTATCCTAGCGCAGCACCTCATCCCTGTCGAAAGTTCAGAGTGATTCGGACTCGCCTTCCGTTTGAAATCCACTGCGTAGTGCGGCCTGCACAACAACGAACTGCGTGGGGCCTGGAAAACCCGACCCGCCTGTCCAAAATCCTTTGTAGACCGACAAGAGTCACCCTCGGGACCTGCCGCAGCCACCTCCAGTAGAAAGCGGCACAGTGGGAATCGCTCGGAATCGGGGCACCGGCCCTGAGGAGCGGCCCCACGGCACTCAGCCAGCAGTAGGACAGTGGCAGAGCGAACCACCCGCAGGTGAGGGCCGGGAGACGCGCGGAGACCCACGTGCGGAGACCCACTGAAGCACGCAAAACAGGCGGGACGGCGAGACTACGCTTCGCCAACAAACCGGGGTCGCTTTGCGTCGCCCCCACCATTTTGGCCCATAGCGACTCCCCGCGCGGCTGGGTCTCGGCCCCTCGCACGGCACAAAGTGGCCAAATCTGATCGCCTCGACCGTGCCTTTACTGCACCCGAAAATCAGACGCCTCGACACCGTAGCCAAGTTCAAGATGGGGAAGCCGGACAAGTCCCAGAAAAGACTCAATTTTGATGCAGGCCCAGCGCCTAAAACACCCAGGCCGGAACACCGCCCAGAATCCCCGAAGAGCTGCAGCAACAAACGGACATTAGGGAAATCCTGATGAAACTAAAAGCTGGGATAGACGGCCTGGACAGCAAGATAGACTCGCTCGCGTCCAAGGTGGACCTGTTACAGCACCGGCTCGACAAACACAGCGACAGGCTCGACTCCGTCGAACAGAGAGTGTCAGATCTGGACGACGGCACATCAGCACTCACTTCCCATGTCTCCACGCTTGAGGGCCAAATGAAAACCGTACTTGCGAAAAACGAGGATTTGGAAGGCCGCTCCAGACGAAATAACATCAGGATAGTCGGAGTCAGAGGAAGACAACTACCAGTCAGAATGGAAGAACACATCGAAAAACTGCACGGAGCTATTCGGTCCCGCAGTCCTGTTGCAAATGTTCGTAGTGGAAAGAGCCCACAGAATCCCTGCAACAAGACCGGCTCCGGGAGCCCCTGCCCGCCCGATCATTGCCAAGCTCCTAAGCTACAAGGACAGGGACTCCATCCTCAGAATGGCAAGGGAAAAGGGCACACTACACTTCGACGGGGACGACATCCAGTTTTACCCGGACTTTTCGCCGTCAGTCCAAGCCCAAAGGAGATCGTTCACCCATGTGAAACACAGACTACGCGCCAACCAGATTACGTACTCGATGCTCTTCCCGGCGAGGCTTCGCATTCAACTGGAGGGAAATACCCACTTCTTCAACTCCCCAGAAGAAGCCACACTATACCTCGACCGGCGGGGATGTAAATCCGCAAACCAAATGCCCGTAGCCTTAAACAGAGAAAGGGCGAGAGAGTCCTGCCGTGATAAACACCCGCGACACTGATCCAAAGCAAGCAGGAATCAAGCCATCAGGGCAATCTTCGCAAACGGGAGGTTGGGGACTAAGCCTCGGAAGGCCACCCGCGCCCCGTGCACAGCACGCCTTATGTTCCAGTTGGGGGGGTTCCAAACGGACGAGTTGGGGGTTGTCCGTATAAGGAAAATTGTTTTATTGTTGTCGTTCGAAACGTGCACAATGCGCCACCGCCTAACCATGGGCCTCACCCAGAGCCCTGCCGCCGCCGCCGCTCACAAGCCCTCCCGCGTGACGCTGCTCCCATGCAATCCAGCCGTCCCATGTGTCGGGACTCCGACTCCGGTCTTGCTGCAATTGGGTGTCATATAAATCATCACTGGTACATTCAAAGTAGCAACCTGGAACATTAGAGGGGGCAACATCCCGGCCAAGACACGTAAGATCCTGCAATTACTCAGACGCCACAAGGTCGAGGTGGCAATTATTCAGGAAACCCAGCTTTTACCGCAAAACGAGCACCTGTGGGCCCGCGGCTGGGGATGCCATTGCTACTTCTCTTCATATTCATCCTATGCCAGGGGAGTCGCAATTCATCTTCACTGGGGTTTCGCCTGATCCAAACAAAGAGATAACGAGGGAAGGGCTCTTCTGGTTCGGGGCATAGTGGAGGGAGAGGAGGTGGTTTTCGTCAACTCCTACGCCCCCAACACAGACGGTGCAAACAACTTTGACTGGGTGCTGTCCCGCCTCTCGCAGTGCGAAACGCTACCATAATCTGGGGAGGCGACCTGAATACTCATCTCGAGCCACAGAAAGATAAATGAAAGCTAACAACCGCACATCCGTCCAAAGCTAGCCTACAAGTGCAGGAGATCTGCAAAGCGTTTGACCTATCGGACATATGGAGGATCCAGAATTGGGAAGCCAGAGACTACACATACCACTCAAATGTTCATAATACGAACTCCCGCATCGATTATTCGCTAGTCTTCGCTCACAGCAACTGGCAATGGGGCACTTGTCAAATACTCCCCAAAACCTTCTCAGACCACGTCACGGTAACACTCGAATGCCACTTGCTGTCCACCAGACCACGACCTCCCCAATGGCGTTTCAAACCCAGATCTCTCGCTGATGCGACATTCGCCACCGAGCTAAGCGAGGAAATCAACACCTTTCTTGACATTAACCAAGGCACCGTCAACTCTGCCGGAGTGCTATGGGAATCTCTCAAATGTAATGTAAGAGGCGTCTGCCTAGCCAAAGAAAACGGAATCCTGAAACTTATCGGACGCGAACTAGGGACCAAGGAAACACACCTGAAGGAATTGGAAAAGCAGCAAGCCGCTCACAACTCAGACCACATTCAGGCGAGGTTGAAAGAAGAACTTCTGAACTTTAGAAACCTGGCTGAACGAGAGATTACATTTTTGGGTCACAATCACAGAATTAGACAATACGGCGAAGGCCAGAAGCCTGGAGCTCTTCTTGCTCATCTTATAGCGGCAGACAGGAGGCCAACAAAGGTGGACAGCATCAGGACACCGCAGGGAAATATGCTGCACAAAGAAGAAGACATAGTCGAAGTATTCAGGGCATTCTACCAAGATCTATACAGCGCCGGCGGCCCAGCAGATTCCGACGCGATCCGGAACTACCTCGACGACACAGAACTGTACTGGGTGGAAGGGGAACTCCGTGAGCCACTGAATGCACCCATAACGCTGGAAGAGATCCAAGAAGCCATCAAAAGTCTTCCGCCATCCAAAGCCCCGGGGCCCGACGGGCTAACTGGTGAGTTTTATAAACACTTTGCCCCTCTCATTGCCCCTCTCCTGCTAAATGTCTTCGGTGAAGTGATCGAATCCGGCATTCTCCCACAGACATTAAGAGAAGCCAACGTAATACTACTACACAAAAAAGACAAGCCTCCCGAAGAGTGTAAATCCTACCGCCCCATATCACTAATTAATCTGGACAACAAAATCCTGGCCAAGATCCTCGCTAATAGGCTTCTCCCGCTAATGCCTGCACTGGTACTCGCTGACCAAGCGGGATTCGTACCTGGCTGAAACACCACATTCGGGATACGCAGAATGTTCGGGGTTCTGGCAGCACTCGACCCCGAACAGCAGGCAGTGGCAGTGCTGCTAGATGCCAAAAAGGCGTTCGACTCCGTTGAGTGGCCCTTTATGTTCGCCGTGCTACAGCAGCTCGGACTTGGGAAACAGTTTATCAAGCTGGTCTCACTCCTCTATAATCAGCCCCTATCAGCAATCACGCTCGGGTTGACTCGCTCGGCACATATCAACCTCCAGCCTGGCACTAGGCAGGGATGCCCACTTTCCGCCATGATATTCTCCCTTGTGATGGAGCCCTTAGCAGCGGGCCTAAGGGAACGCCAAATCCAGAGAGGGCTTAAAATAGGACCTCACCGTCTAATAATATCCCTCTATGCCGACGACATAGTCCTGTTCATGCAAAACCCCAGCGAAAACCTTATCCCGATCATGCGAGAAATAATTAAGTTTGGGCTGGTATCAGGGTTGAAAATTAACCAACCTAAATCAATTGTCTTTCCCTTAAACACAAAAACCAAAATAGTTCAAGACGATTTTAACTTCCATTGGGAGAAAGCCCACGTCCGATACCTAGGAATTGGAGTGTCCCTGAACCACCAAGACATATTCAAAGACAATTATGAAAGCACACTGAAATCATTAAGAGACAAGGTGAACAGGTGGAAATCGCTACCGCTCACCCTCTGGGGAAGAGCCTCATTGGTAAAAATTGTAATTTTACCCAAACTCCTGTACCTTTTCGCCAACATCCCCATCCTGCTGTCCAGGCGCTTCCTGGGTAATTTGAGAAGCCTAGTTCTGGACCTCATGTGGTCGGGCAAACCCGCAAGGGTGGCATACTCATCCCTCGTGCTTCCTGCAAGCATGCTACTGGTTCTGGCACGTAGAAGAGTAGCCATGGTGTGGGGACGAGGCACACCCCCCACTCTTGCGAACTGGAGGAGAGACATTACATACTGCCAAGAAACGGAAGCAGAATTATAAAGACACTTCCTCACCACACAAGACCCCAAGATATTTGGGGCCCGTACATCTCGCACCTCCTCTCCAGCGCAGCACCAACCGAGACAACTGATCAGCCACCACAGACTTCACCTGTGTAAATGCAAATGCGTTAACTGTTTGTTGTGTGATGGGACTGTCGGAGGGTGGGGGGGCGGGCGTGAGGAGGGCAACAGCGGCATGTTAGTAGCCACTGTTTGGGCTTGTTGGTACACATGTTTACTAAAATGCAAAAATAAAGTTTCAAAAAAAAAAAAATTGCCAATCACAAAAAAGACCATTTCAAGATGGATTATTTTAGCCATTCTAGAATGCTACAAATTGGCAGGGAAAGAGCCCCCTCAACACCTTAGGGCTCATTCAACCAGGGGTATTGCAGCCTCTTTGGCTCTCCAAAGAGGGATACCGATTCGGGACATATGTGCGGCTGCCACATGGTCGTCCGCACATACCTTTGCAAAATTCTATAGTGTGGATTCCTCCTCTAGCCAGGAGACAAGATTTGGCAAAGCTGTGTTACATTCTGTTAATTCTTAAAGGGGAATATTCCAATTTTACTCCCACCTCCTCTTTCACACCACTGCTATGGGAGTCTATCAAGATAAGGAATACGTCAGAGGACACAATCCCTTCGAAGAACAAGTTACTTCTTACCTTGTAACGTTCTTTCGATGGGATGTTCCTCCGATGTATTCCTTATCGCCTCTCCCATCCATTCCCGCAGTAAAACTTCCCTTGTAGTTGCAGTTTACGCTCCTTCAAGGTCATTAACCAATTCATGCACAGCTAATTTCAAGCTTCAAAACAGAACTGAGCAACTGCCGCTGCGCAAGTCTATTTATACGCACAATGACGTCGGCGCCGAGACGGAGGCTGTCGAGGGACACCAGCTCGAGAGACGTCGACGCGCAGCGTCATCTACTGAAAAAGGCCAGCAAACTGGAATGTAATCTATCAAGATAAGGAATACGTCGGAGGAACATTCTATTGAAAGAACGTTACAAGGTAAAAAGTAACTTGTTCTTCAATGCACATGCCATGAGCCACTATGTATGTAATTATCCAATCTGGCAACCCACTGGCTCACTGTGGTGCTATTTTGATTTCATGTAACATTTTGAATATTCTACTCAGACTAGGTTGCCATTCTGAGGGCCCAGACATGGTTTGTAGTAGATGCCAGATATATGAAAGTGTAAAAAAATCATGTTCTAGCGAGTACAAGGGGAACAAGGATGTCTATGTTGAATGCACAAATGTTTCCCACAACTTGAATCAGAGGTGTTTCAGTTATCAGGCAAAAACAGGAAAAAGAGTAGTAAGAGTATCTCATTTACCTATATACTTGTCTAGTCTTGATAAAAAGGAAAAGCTTCACACTCAATTGCTTTCAAGGGGCACTCTAATGAATTAGTGTGCTTACTCAGACCTTATCACAAACTATTTTTATTGAACATCTATGCCCTCTAACCTTCAACATGTGTATATAAAATATAGTTAAAAACATACAATTATGTCTCACACACACATTTGAGACCCAACAAAGATGACACTGTTCACTTGCTTAATCACAATATTTATAAATCAAACACACATCATGTGCAAATTCGTATTCATTCTTAAAGCCCGACTTGTCCAAGCGTCTGTCCTTTTTGATTCCAAATGCTGCACATTCATCAGGAGCTGATTGATTTTGTTGGTGTATTCTCGGTGCATACCCATTATCCCTTGAGATACAGAAAATAAATACATGTAATTACTAAGTCTCTCAGTCACTCCCTTATAAAATCATGCTTTACCCCTTAGATTTAGGATATGTTAGTTTTTATTTTGTGGTGACTAAACAACATGACCCCTTTGAATTCAGAGCATAATTTTAAGCTTTTATGCTGAAGATACACTTGCAGGAATTCTTTCAGTATCAATCAGACTAGGTTTCTAAAAACTGCAATGGGCTTAGGAATCCCTCTACTTTTACCCCACCTTGTCATACTTTTTTAGCAGAATCTTTGGTCTTTGAAAGCAAGGTATTGGAGGAGGTAAATAAATTGGAAGACAAAGGGAGGAGAACTCATTCCAATTTCAGTAAAGAACCAACAAATCATCATACGCCAAGCGGACAAGGGTGGGGCAATTGTAATAATGAATTGTAAGGATTATATCACTGAGTGTGCGAGACGTCTATCAGGTGTGAATAGTTCTCATTTTGACTAGGCATCCCTCACCTGGTATGAATCAAGATATCCAAAATAAAGTTACAAGGGCAATAGAGAACGCAAGAAGCAGATTTTTGGATGAGAAGCAATGAGAGGACTCCAGTTTTCTATATCTTACCCAAGATACACAAGAACCTAAATAATCCCCCAGGCTGCCCATTGTATCTGGAGTCAATTAGTCAATTCAATATTCTTGGAACCTTCGTCCAAATATGTGATTTTTATTTAAGACCTTTCATTCTTGCACCAAAGAGTTACTTGAGGGACATGATAGATGCCATTAACAAAATCGAAGGCAGTTTCTTTGACACTAACACTCATGTACTGATATGTTTAGACATTCAATCCCTGTACACAGTTATAGCTCAAAGGGCGACCTTGGAAGTGGTGGAAAAAAGTACTATTCAGTATAGAGGACATCCATCCAGTGAATAATGTGTTTATCCTCTGGTGCTTGGAATATGCTTTGACAGGAAATGTCTTCCAATTCCAAGGGACTTTTTATCAAAAATAGAGGGGACGCCCAAGGGAAGCCTTGGCCCCAAATCTGGACAATTTATATGTAAAATTATTTGAGAAGACTGTGTATGACAACAGCATTCTTTTCAAGAAACATATCATAAATGGCGGCAGGTACCCTGGCAGCCAATGAATTTGTGATGTGGCTCAACGACCAGAATCATTTTTTGAAATTCACTAACGAGATTAGCCAGGATGAAATAAACTTTTTAGACATCACTATCTTTCATGAAGAAGGGACATTATGGGTTAAACCATTCAACAAACCCATTGACCGGAATGCCCTTCTGCATTTTTCAAGCCACCACGCTAATCACATTAAGACTAATCTACATTTTGGCCAATTTTTGCGGCTGAATCTAAATAGCAGCAAGAAGCAACACTATGAAATCAGTGCGAACACTTAGGCTGAGAAATTAGTGTCCAGAGGCTTCCCCAGTCGTTCCGTTAAAAACTTGGCTAAGAGAGTCTACGATAACAAACGAGAGGCTGTCTTGGTAGATATGTCTAAGAAAGAGAATTAGGGAACACTTTTTATGACCTTTCGTACAGTATGAAATCAGTGATAACGAAAAATTGGAAAACATTTTTCACTAAGAAGGAAACTATGCCATTGGTGGATTTCAGAACGAGTCGGAACATCAGAAATATGGTGATGAGAATGACATTACTGAAAAACCCTTAAAGATGAGGAAACAATCGACATTGTAGGGTATGGCCCCGGTGGTTGGTCATTCTGCCTGTGGTCAATGTGTTGTGTCAGTTTACAATGAAGACTACTGACGTAGACATTGTTTTAAGGGAGAGATGGGTCATTAAGGAACAAAGAAATTGCAACAGTGATAATGTGGTTTACATGATCGTGCGCCCATGTCGGCTGAGATATTTTGGTAAAACCAAAAGAAAATGCAAGTCAAGGTTGATAGAACATCGAAGTTGTGTCAGGAACAACGTTATGCAGGCCTCCCTCTTGAAACATTATATGGAAAAGGGACACACCCACAATTAAATCAAGTGGGTAATCTTAAAGAAAATTAATGGTACCAATAAGGCAGTGATAAAACAGAGACTTTTAAACAGAACATGATTTTTAAAACTAATAGTCATATTATGGGTCTCAATGAGGTGATTGAGTGGCACAGTGTGTCCCTGACACAATAAGAGTGATTCTACCCATGTCTCCTCTGACTTTCCTGGACTGTGGTCCGTTATTTTTTCAATTTTGTGCCTGTTAACAACAAGGCTTGTTAACTATCAGATGTGAAATGGATATGCATTGAGTTTTTTATGTGGAATTTTTAACATCATGGCAAGCTAATTATCTTTCTGGACACCCACAGCCGGTTAAGAATGTGAAACAGTTTCAAAAATCATTGGAGAGTCTTATTTTATGCACTGTGGTCTCCTAGGCGGGAGCTCTTACTGCTGCCTTTTGGATTCTAACCGCTGCAGTACTACCTTGGTTAAAATCCCGCTCACTTTTGAGCCATCCTCGAGTTCAGTCACGCATGAATTGTGAGTCCTTCTTTTATGTTGTTGACACCGGCTATGATTGTGAGCTTCAGGCACAGCAGCGGTGGAATAGTTTGGGACTGATACGTGATGAGTAACTAATTACAAGACAGCAAAAGGTAAAAAGCTTTTTTATATAAACGCTGCAGTGAGGGATATGCCCTAACTTACAACCGTGGGGATTCATCCACAGCGATATTTTGCATGATTGTAGAATTGCTGTTTTTCGATCGTATTACAGGAGTCGTGCAGTCTAATGGTTTACATGGCACAGCATTGGTGCTGAACATTTAACATACACGCAAGGGGAGCCTAAACTCTGGGTTTGCGATGTAGGGATTTGGATACGTTGTAGAAGAAATGTCTTCTGTGAGCAGGGTAACAGTGTCCTAATCTTGTGTCACACAGAATGGTAGGGTTCCCCCTGTTCTGGATGAATATGTGGAGAGGATAAGAGACTTCCCCCTTTCCCTTTTTCTAAAGAAGCTTATGTTCTCATATGATCTGTCCTGGGGGGTGCCCCTTATGGGGGACTGTACCCTTGTGGAAAACACTTCTAGTCATTAGACAAACCATGGAGTGGTGTTTTAGGGTGAATATTCAGGTTTTTGTTTTGTTTACGGTCTGAGTATTTAATTGTGAACAGTTTGTTGTTGTTTTTCACCGAAAATTAGGGTATAAAAGCAAGCGTGGCGGGGACCAATAGAAGCCAGGAGTTTGTTTGATTCTAACCTACCAGATGGGTAGTGTGATGAGTTTGAGATGCAGAAGTAATATTGTGTAACCTCTTTTGGAAATTACTTTAGGTAGTGTGTTATACCCTAGGGCAGTGGTCTTCAAACTTTTTTGGCCTGGGCCCCCCCTGGGCAAAGTATGGGCAGGCCGGGCCCCCCAAAAGTGCCAGATGGACAGTATGTAGAAATCGCTATGAACTTTTGCGTGCCGTCACTGCACCCTACTCACAGTACGGACCCTAGGCTCTCCCCACCCTACTCCCACCACTATCCCAGTGCTGCCGCCCATCCTGCTCCCACCACAGTCCCATAACACAAGCATACACACATCCATACACATTTAAATAAAAAATAAATCGCCATAAACGTACCTCGCTTGGTTGCTAAAATGCCCTGCTCCAGTTTGCTCTGTCCGTATGTGCGAGGAGGCGCAGGAGCACCCCCTCGCACATACATACATGCAGTGCCCCAGCCAGCATTTCCAAGGCTGGCGAAGCAAAACACCCCCAGTGTTGCATGGCTCAGTGATCATGTGCGGCTGGGGAAATGAACTGTCAAAGGCAAACAGAGTTTCCCTTTGACAGTTCAGCCAGCCCAGGAGCACTCCCTCAGCTGGAAAAAGCAGCTGAGGGAGTGCTCAGTGTTTCACTGGGCTGGCTCTTCGGCTCCTCCATAATGGGTGAGCTGGCCAGTGGGTGGATGCCCCCTCACCCATTATGGATGAGCCGGAAGGCTTGGACTGGCCTATAGGGCAATATCCGTGCTAAAGGAGGTATCGAGAACTGCAAGCAGGTATTATGGTCAAACTTTGTTGTTTGATGGTGCAGTAATGAGCACTAATCATGATTGTTTGTCCATGGCTGTTGAATCATGTTCTTTCTGGTGTGAAACACAAATGAAAGTGGTGATTGTATTGTCCTTTCCTTTTTATCCTTTAGCTTTTGGGGTGTGGTTGCTAGGCTGTGGAGACCTTTTTGCGCATCCATCAACATACACATTGTGGGTCTTTTGAGCCCCTGATGAAAGTTCCATGAATCCAGTTTAGGTACTGAAACAGGTCAGGCTGTTCATATTGAAACACAACTGTGGCTTGTGTGTTCTGTGTACAATTATAAAATGCTTTGATGTGATTCTCTTAAATGCCATCATTGGTACTGCTATTGATTTATAGGCAGTGTTTTCTTCCAATTCAGATTGATAATGTTCTTTATTTTATAGGATAGATTAGTAATTGCACTGACAAATAATAATTTACCATTATCTCTGTCCTTGGGCTGCTGTTCTAGCAGGGCCTCTCTGTTATTATTGAATGCTCTCTTTTCTGACTGCTTCACTAGTTTCTTCGAATAACCTCTATTCAACAGTTTTCCTGATAGTTTGTTTGGTTCTTCTTCATAGGCATTTCTCTTGCTACTATTACGTTTAAGGCAAAGGAATTGCCCAAAGGGCAGGTTATCACTAATATGTTGTGCATGGTGGCTGAGATAGTGTAGTAACACATTTTGATCTGACTAAACTACTACCCCATAAGGTAGGAAGACTTTATTCCATTAGGTGGGGAAGATGATTGGAATCCTTCTTTGCCTATATACTGGTAGCATTGCCTGAGGGCAGGCTATACTCTCTAAAGATGTGAACCAGCAGTGGAAACTTCTAAACAGCAATAGCATGGTAAATTCTAACTTCAAAGGAATGGCCAACAAGGTTCTTAAAAATATGCATTTTGTTCAAACATAAAACAATAATCAAAAACACACAAAATCCACCCGTGCAAGTCAATACACAGATAATGCAGGCTTATGATTTTTTAGAACACCAACGGAACTTTCATCAAATTATACTGCAGTAGGGAAGAAATAGGAAAAAGGATGTGAAAAGGCACAAAATGGCAAGTATAATACTCCTACGTCCTGTCCCCTTTCCTCCATACTTATGGGACATCTCTCTATCCTGTGGGACGGGACCGGAGAACTTTGTAAAAAGCATCCAAAACTTTTCCAAAAATGTGTCCTTCCTCTCTTTCTTGCGCGGGGCCCGGCATGCGGCCGTAACCGTGCCAACCTTGGCTCCGCCACGCGCCTAACCCATCAGTCCTTTTCTCTGCTCGTTCGGGACTGGACGCACTTGCATCCTCGGAAGATTTTCTTCCCTTTTTTCCTCTCTGGCTCTCGCTAGCGATCCTGTACTAGTTTGTCTGTCGTTCAGACTAGACTCTCCAGATTGTTCATCGTGGCACTGACGCTTCGCGAGGGCGGATCCCCATCCTCTTTGTCTAGAGTGCTTGGGCCCGGATCACCGTTGGGACTCCTGTTTTTACTGAGACTCCCTTTCAGTCCGGGCACTTCAGCGTCGGTTGGAGTGGTGGGAGGAGGTGTACCGACGAACTCCTCCTTCACATTTTCAGGCGTTCATCGATGAGCACCCCGGCCACGGGATTCCTTCCCAGGTTCCTCTCGGACCGGGAGGAGCGTGGATCGCTCTGTCACCGGGGTCCACCCTGAGGTGCCCGTTGGGCCTAATAATTGTACTAGAGTTTTCTCCGAGGGTCTCCGTAAGGGGCCTGTGGAAACAGCCCCCACAGGATGGGCCTCGGAGCACGCTCCGAGGCCCATCCTGTGGGGGCTGTTTGTAGACCCAGTTGTACTGAATCGTGGGATACCGGAGCTCGCTCTGTGGCCTCTCTGTCGGCTTCCCTCAAAAATAAGACCGGGGTGCGCCCTGAGGCCTTGGCAGGGCTTGCTGTCACTGAACGGATGTTCGAGGCCCGCGCGGATAAGGCTGTCACCGGACGTGGGTCCGAGGTCCCCCTAGGCCGGATAAGGCCTTACCGGTGAGAGGCTTTCTCACCGTTCCCGCTCTTGCGGCGACACCAGATCTGTTGAGGGGGCAAAGAAGGAAAGTTCTTCTTTTACCGGCAGTGCTGAGGGCCTTCCTGGGAAGGCTAATTTGGTGGTTGGTATGTCGCAGAAACATTCCAGGCCTCATAGTACCGGCTCTGCCGAGGTTCCTTATGTTAAGGCTAAAGTTAAGACCCCTGATCCATCGACTGGGACCCCTGCCTCACATCCTCACGTGCCGCAGTTCCTCTCAGGCGATGACAAAATGGTGCCCGTTCCCGCCTCGACCGCAACGGGCATTTTGGGTGCTACCCCTACAACTACGCCAACGGCCTCAGGTGTAGGGCTTGGTTCCTTGGGTGAACATAGAGTTCCTTGTGCGCATCCTTATCGGCCAGTTTACGATTGGAACGCCCGGATGCCCCTTCTGCACAATGTTTCGTTGCCTGTGGGGTCGGCACCTTTGATTTTTGTAGATACATCGGGGGATGGCCCGGTGTGGCAACCTTCCCCGTTAAGTCCCTGGAATTTTCCTCCTCATGAGAGGCCTCCTCCGGTTCCAAAACAGTCCCCGGAGGATGCCTTTTTCAGCAAATTTCAGACGCTTATGCATACCGACCCCATGAGGGAGTATTTCAAAGGACCTTTTAGGGAGATATGTCCGCCCGAGCCTCCGGCAACACCCGTTCCTCCGGCGGTGCCGCTGGCGCCTCCCTTGCCTTCTGTGCCTTCCCCGACTCTTCCGCCTTTGCCTCCATTGTCTCCTGTGGACAAGGCAGCGCCCGACATGGCTCATCAGGATCCTGATC
Organism: Ambystoma mexicanum; assembly: GCF_040938575.1. NCBI lineage: Eukaryota > Metazoa > Chordata > Amphibia > Caudata > Ambystomatidae > Ambystoma > Ambystoma mexicanum. The sequence goes on along the minus strand of NC_090937.1, from coordinate 733,042,597 downwards.
TATCGGATGGCGCGCAAGGCGATCAGGACAACAAGGACCTGCCCCGCTCTATTAGAGCTTTTCATGACCGGGTACTGGACATGATGTGCTTCTTAGCTGTTCCGGTGCCCGAGACACCTGCTCCACGGGAGGGCGTGCTTTCTGGGGCGTTCACCCTCGTTACCGGCCTGTTCTTGCAGAAGGACGTTCTGGCCGAGGTCTGTAGGATCTGGGAAAAGCCACACTCTGGACTTTTAGTCAATAAGAAAATTGACGCGAGATACAGGCTGCATTCTTCGGAAGAGATGGCCCTGTCGTCTTGTCCGCCCCCTTCCTCCACAGTGGTGGCTGAGGCCACTTTACAATCCAGGCCTGCAGCATCCTCTTCCACGACGGCTATTCTTCGCCAACTCGGCCTTGCAGCTCAGGCAGGCCAATGCCGAACTGGTGTTAGCGGGGGCTAATATGCGGAAGTGCAAAGGTCTGTCGGAGTTTGAGGAGTTCATCCCGGTCGAGAAGCTGGAAGACTTTAAGGGGGGATTATCCGACGGCAGGGTCTTGGCCCAGGATCTCCTGGAGGCTGTGGCTCATCACGTAGACACCTCGGCTCAGGGCCTTATGCTAGGGGTTGATACCTCACGGCAGGCGTGGCTGCATGCCACTAAATTTTCAAAAGAAGTGCAGGACAAGGTGCTTGACCTTCCGTTCGATGGTAAGGAGCTCTTTCATTCTACAACAGATGTAGAGCTCACCAAGACGAAGGATAGCACTCAGACAGCTAAGTCCTTGTCGGCCCTTGTTAAGACCTCTTTCAAAACCCAGAGACCGTTGTCCCAAAGCCGACCCTCCTCTTGCTTTAGGGGCTTCCTCGACCGGGAATTTCGCAGAGTGGATACCCCTTCGGGGAATAACCGCCGTAGGCAACAACGGACTCGGTTTTTCTCCCACTCCTCAGCCTCCTCCTCAGGTTAAGGTGGTAACACCACCGAAAAACTTACTAAATGAGTGTTCTCCGTGCTCGCACGAGACCCCGGTGGGAGGACGCATTGCGTCTCATTGGGAGGCGTGGCAGACCATCACCGAAGACAGATGGGTCTTGTCAGTAGCTCGGGCGGGCTTCCGCTTATCCCTACCCCCCTACCCCATCCCTCAACCCTCCTTTTCAGCTGTCGGGCTCGCCCTTCCTCAAAGCCGAGGTTCAGAAACTTATATCCTCAGAGCATTGGAACCTGTTCCCCTCGGGGAGCGAGGGGAGGGCTTCTACTCCCGGCTGTTTACGGTGCCCAAACCCAACCAGGCTGGCCTGCACACCATCCTAGACCTTTCCCAGTTCAATCTTTCCCTACCCCAAGAGAAATTCAAGATGATCACGCCCAGCCAGATACGGTCCTCCTTGCAGATGGGCGATTGGCTCAGTGTGGTGGATTTTCAGGATGCGTACATGCATATCCTGATTTGGAATCCACACAGGAGATATCTCCGTTTCTCTTTGGGAGAGGAGCACTTCCAGTTTTGAGTGCTTCCTTTTGGCCTCAGCTCAGCGCAGCGTGTCTTCACGAAGATGATGTCGGTGATTGCGGCCTATCTTCGTCTGCAGGGTATCCATGTGTATCCGTATTTGGACAACTGGCTCTTATGCAGCCCTTGTCCGTTGAAAGCAGCGGGCAATCTTCAGTCTCTCCTTCAGCTCCTGTTCCATCTTGGGCTGTCGGTGAACTGGTGGAAATCTTCTATGACGGTCTCGCAGGACTTGATTTTCCTGGGTTTTCGTTGGAACACGATCGACTGCAGAGTGTACCCGACCGGGGACAGGATGGTGTCAGATGTTTGCGCAGTCGGAGAGCATGTCGGCCTGGTGGTTCCAGAGGCTTCTGGGTCTCATGGCCTTGTGCATGTTTGCTCTTCCTCTTGCTCGTCTCAAGATGAGGTGGACCCAAATGGCTCTTCAGAGTTCTTGGCGTCAGGCTGTGGACCCGTATTCCAAGCTGATAATGATTCCGGCTTCCATGAGAGTGGACCTGGAGTGGTGGTCATCCCTCAGCAACCTGTCGGTGGGTGCAGGTTTTCAGGACCCTGCCCCTACGGTGACGATCACGACAGACTTCTCCCTCCTGGGGTGGGGTGCAACGTTAGATCTTCTTCAGGTCTCGGATCTCTGGTCGCCTCAGGACAAGCTCCTCCACATAAATCTAGAGCTTCTGGCGATCTTCCTAGCACTCAGGGCGTTCAGACCGATCATTGCCAACAAGGTGGTCCGCATAAGCACGGACAATGTGGTGTCGATGTATTACATCAACAAACAAGGGGGAACCAAGTCTCCCTCCCCCCCTCGTGGATCTGTCCATCCAGATTTGGGAGTGGGCCGTGCTTCATGGTGTTTGGCTGCTTGCAGTACACATCCCGGGCCAGCTGAATGTCACAGCGGATGCCCTCAGCCGGCGGACAGTGGTCAGCTACGAGTGGGAGTTGAAGGCGGAGGTCCTCTCATGGATTTTCTTGCGTTGGGGCACACCGTAGGTGGAACTCTTTGCTACAGCGGCAAACAATAAACTTCCTCAGTATGCCTCCAGAGGGGGGCTGGGAGCCTCCTCTCTGGGGGATGCTCTCGAGATTCCATGGCACAACATGAGAGCTTACGCCTTCCCGCCTCTGCCTCTAGTCCATCGGGCAATTTGGAAGCTGAAGAACTCAGTGAAGTGTGCCCTTCTACTCATAGCCCCGTGGTGGCCTGCCAGGTTTTGGTTCTCAGAACTTCAACACCTGTCGATGTTTCTGCCGATCATGTTACCAGTGACCCCCGATCTTCTTCATCAAGGGGAACAGCAGCTGTGGCACCCCTCCTCACAATCGCTCAGCTTGGCGGCATGGTGCCTGAGTTCAAGTCTTTAGAACATCTTAACTTGTCTGCGGATAACATGCGTATTATCCAGGCAGCCAGGAAACCCTCGACTAGATCCCAGTACAGAAGTAAATGGCTCAGGTTCTGTCATTGGTGTTTGGGAAAGCGGTTGGACCCAAGGGAGGCTACGATTGACACGGTACTGTCCTTCGTATCCTTCCTAGCAGAGTCAGGTGTTCACGTTCTGTCATGTAGAACTTGCCTTTCAGCTGTCTCTGCTTATCTTTCTACGGACCAATGTTCTTACTCTCTGTGTAATCCAGTTGTTAAGAGGCATTTTGCAGGCTTGACACACCTCTACCCTCCAGTTCGTACTCCGCACCCGCCGTGGGATCTAAATGTAGTCCTCACAGCGTTGTGCAATAAGCCTTTTGAACCCATGGCCACGGTGGACCTCAAGTACCTATACTGGAAAGTGTCCTTTTTGGTCGCCGTTATGTCAGCAAGGCGGGTGAGTGAGCTCCAGGCCTTGTCGGTGGAGCATCCCTTCTTGGTTTTTCACAAGGATAAGGTAGTCCTACGGACAAATCCTGCTTTCCTGCCGAAGGTGGTAACTGAATTCCATCTGAACCAGTCGATCTCCCTTCTGGTCTTTTTTCCGAACCCTACCTCAGAGGCAGAAAGGGTACTGCATTGTCTCAATGTCAGAAAGGCTCTTAAATTCTATCTGGACAGAACATCCGAGCTTAGGAGTTCTTAACTATTTGTGACTTTTGGTAACCCTCAGGGTAAGCAGGCTTCTAAGGCGACTATTTCCCAGTGGATCGCCGCCTGCATTACGGAGTCTTTCACCGTCCAAGGGCTGAAACCTCCTAAAGGTATTCATGCACACCTGGTGTGGGGCAAAGCAGCCGCGGTTGCTTTTCAGAAATGTATCCCCTGGGAGTCCATTGCTAGGGCAGCTACTTGGGCCTCTCCATCTGCTTTTTGTAAGCATTATTGTCTTGACATGACCTCAAAAGCTGATGCTCAGTTTGGTCAGGCTGTGCTGAAGAACCTGTTTCAGTAAGGGGTATTTCCATCCACCCGTAGTTCCTGTTAGGAGTGCTTGGGAATCTCCCATAAATATGGAGGAAAGGGGACGGGACGTGGGAGTATAACCAGGTTACTCACCGTAGTGACCACTTTACTCCTAGTCCATAGTTCCCTTTCCTCCATACGCCCGTCCGCCGTCCCCTCTAATAAGGTTCCTCTGTTATTGCCAGTAGGTCTTTGACCTGGCGATAGAAAAGGACTGATGGCCGATGCGCAGGGCGGAGCCAAGGTGGGCGGGGTTACGGCCACGTGCCGGGCCCCACGCAAGAAAGAGAGGAAGGACACATTGTTGGAAAAATTTGGGATGCTTTTTACAAAGTTCTCCGGTCCCGTCCCACAGGACGGAGAGATGTCCCATAAGTATGGAGGAAAGGGGACTATGGACTAGGAGGAAGGTGGTCACTGCAGTGAGTAACCTGGTTATTCCTTGACATCCCTAGTCCAAAACAACTGCAAGTAAATGGTGCTGTGTGCATAGGAGCAGAATGAAAGGCCAGAGTCCATTAGCAGCAGGCCTCTTAGATGCAGCAAGTGAGGGTTACTGAAGCCAATAGAAAACCTCGGGCATGTTACATGTGACCAATAAGTTACAAGATACACAGTCCCCCAGCCTAACATGAAGCTCTCTTGTGAGTGAGAAAGGATCTGAAAGCCTCAAGAGAAGTGTCAGTGAACCGCATAGCCATTATTGGGCAACTCAGATATGCTGTCCAATCCCATGTCTGAATGGAGTCGTAGTCAGTGTGATGAGCAGTGGAAATGTGACCATCTTGAGGATGGACAAGAACTTATTCCAGATAGTTAAATCTGTCATAGCTCAATACTAGGTTTTTCTGTTGGATTTATAAGTGTCATGGATGAAATTGAAGCCATGAAAATTCTGGAGTGGGAGATAGCAATCCTTTAAAAATTCTTGGAGAGCCAGGAAACACACAGCATCATGGTGTTTAATGGTTTAGCATCTGGGAAGTCTTCAAAATAGAGTTAACAGAATTTTAGACGACTTCTGGGACATCAGCAGACATAAGACTTGCATTTATGCTTTTGGGAAGGCATAGGATAGGCATTTTCTAGGCGGCACTGCCATAATGATACTATTTTGCCATAAATTTGCAACAGCTGGTAAATGGTGCGAGTGCCTGGCCATATGATAGCAGTGGCTGACAAATGTCTATCTAATATGCACGAATGATCCAAACCTGTCGTCTTTGCAATGCAAAGAACCTGTGTGAAGGCATACATATTGCTTATATCCTGAGGGACCTAGTACTGAAGGAGCAAGATGGACTACTTGAACTTGGCTTTTCTGTTTGCGTGGAAGAAGCGCACCAATTTGAACAGAAAACTAGCGATTACCTCAATGGAGGTGGAGAGATTTCTGTTTTAGTAAACCTAAGGCATGAAAGGGCATGAGATGTAGCATTTGCGAACAGCAGGTTGAATAGTGAAAATAATGGTGTAGACTGGTCTTGGATGGCTAACATGTTAAATAGAAAGAGTCAACAAACCTTTAGTCTGGATTTTCAGTTGAAAGTAGCATGCTGGATCTCGCAGGGCAGTATAAATAAGTTTACAAATGAGGTTGTAGTTAAGGAATTTAACCAATCCGGGCCTATCCTTATACACAAAACATGGTTGGCAGAGTGTCCTGTGCTAGATGGTTATCAGGTTTATATTCAAGAAGCAAAACCTAGCAGTGGTGGTCGCCCCTCCGGTGGCCTATTGACTGCGATAAGATCTTGTCATGGAATAAAGACTGCTAAAATCCATTCTCTCCCATATGGCACTCCGGCAGTGGAGTTGACATTGACGGAAACATCTGATTTAAATTCTCTGCTATTGGTGAATGTCTAAACAAAAATGGGTGTATAATTCTTGTAGGTGACCTAAACTCCAAGTGTATGGAACTAGATCTAGCGTGTGAGATATGGAATGAGGTACTGGATGATCCTGGAATAGGGAACAAGGAGAAGAGAGGCAAGCAATGGGTGGTAGGCCTTGCATTAGTGGGTTTGCAGATGCTGAATGGGAAAGTGTGGGGTGACTCTCCGATGCAACCCACTTGGTACCATGGGGAGAGCAAATCCACGCTTGACTACCATTTTTGTGGATTGTACATTATTTAAAAAATGTGCCGGACTAAAAATTACTGAGTGTAGTAATCACTGCATACCGAGTGCTGATTTTGGATTCACACCGTGTAGGGCGTTACCACTGGGCCCAACAGACATAACAGTTAGCCCAGGGAATAACAGGGTATCCTGAAGACCAGTAGACATGAGGCGACTCAAGAGCCTGCTTGACATGATAAAATCCACCACCTATGATTGGAAATTGAAATGCATTTAGTGCAAGCAACCACAACGAGACTCTTGCAGTCCATGTCGGGAATATACAGACAAAATATGAGAGCAATGCCCAGTGGACAAAGATTCACACTCACACTCACGGACGTTCGAGGTACATTGGCACGTGATAAAATTGAGGTGCGCCAAGTGATTCGGAAAAGTAAGAATATGCCTTTAACATATGTTGAGAAAAAGGCCAAAATTATAAAAGTGAAACAGAAATATAAGAATTTTAACAAGTTGCATAGGGCCAAACCTTTGCAAAATGATGCAGAATTAATTCTTGGTATTTAAAAAATAAGGATGTTGCTACTTTCTCGTCAAGTAAACAGTTAAATGTGGTACCGGAAGCAAAATGAATATTCCATTTTGAAAATGTGTATTCCCCGAAAGTTGTAAATACAGAGTTGTTAATGGGGCGTGTTAGGGCTAAGGAGGAATGTTGGAATTCCATCATTGTGAAAACAAATGGATATACCCTTGCTATATGACAATGCTCAAAGGCAAATGTTAGATTGGACCGGTTCAGATATTTTGGGCAGGTCCACAAGTTCAAGGAAGAAGGTTGGTCTGCTAAGTGGCAGATCAAGTTGCATAGGGCCAAACCTTTGCAAAATGATGCAGAATTAATTCTTGGTATTTAAAAAATAAGGATGTTGCTACTTTCTCGTCAAGTAAACAGTTAAATGTGGTACCGGAAGCAAAATGAATATTCCATTTTGAAAATGTGTATTCCCCGAAAGTTGTAAATACAGAGTTGTTAATGGGGCGTGTTAGGGCTAAGGAGGAATGTTGGAATTCCATCATTGTGAAAACAAATGGATATACCCTTGCTATATGACAATGCTCAAAGGCAAATGTTAGATTGGACCGGTTCAGATATTTTGGGCAGGTCCACAAGTTCAAGGAAGAAGGTTGGTCTGCTAAGTGGCAGATCCAAGCAAGGAGTCAAAAAGATGTACAAAACGCTCACTGTGTTCAACAAAATACATATTCAAAAGCAAAAATGTATTTGCTCATACAGGCTAACATATAATGCATGGACTATAAAACAATACTGGGAATTACAACAAACATGTGCAAGAACAACAATAATACATAATGACATCAAATGACAAAAGAAAAGTGTAGTATATACAACATAATGAACATGAAAAACTGGATGATTAGTATACAGATAGATTTCAACAGTTTCATTATTTTGTGACAGTATACAAATTAATGTAGATCAGTAGTTGTGTTTGTGAATAAATCCAAATAAAAAAATTAAATAGAAACAGGAGGGGCTAAAGAGCTACCCAAATTTCAAAAGAATATCCTCATTCCTAGGGGATTTCCTGTTTATGTGTGTATTCCTTCTAAATATGACAATAAATGTTCCAGGGTCATAGAGAAAACTAGATATCTTTTAAGCCAACGTGGCAGAGACTGAAAGTACAGAAACTGGTGCAACTGGGAACCATACAAGACAGGTCTTCCCAGCTCGTGTCACGTTTCGGCGGAAATGCATGAAATTGTGTCCGCCTTCATCAGGGCTCCGTGGGGGCGACCCTGCCGGTGCTTTAAATCCCAAGTCCTCGGTTCTGATTCACTAGGAAGCCAGGGGCTGAGCAGGGGACCTCCTCCGGTATGGTCCTGCTGGGGGGGGGGACTGCGGACCTTTGTTCAGGAGGGTGAACTCTACATCAGGGACTGTTGATCGGGCAATAAATGATTCATTGCATGAAAAAGTTGGTGAAACACGCAGTGATGATTCTTCCGATCAAACAGCTGGGAACTTGAAACAGATCCTGGATTAGTCAGGATAACTGTGCTGGGGGCTCTGCCCAGATGAAACACCAGAGCGGGGACGAGTGCGCTAGGCAGCTTGCGCGGACAGCTGCTGAAAGTTCTCAGAGGATATTCCATCATTGACCAAGAAATTATAGCAGGTTTAATTCAAAAAAGCAGTGATTCCCGTGCTCCTGGCCCAAATAACCTTACAAATAAAATACTTAAGAAAGACCCCTTAGTGTAGGAAAGTTTCTTAACCATACATGAAAATGTAGTTGGTACACAACTGTTCCCGGACTCATGGGAACATCATTTGTGGTTTCATTTTTAAGAGGGCCGTGAAGACAGATCCAAAGAACTATCAACCAATTGCATTGATTGATGCTGATAGAAAAGTCTTTGCGTCCCTCTTATTAACACATTTGGAGGAGTGGGCCAATAACACTGATGGAATAAATACGTTGCAAACAGGCTTTCGTAGCGGACATAGTACGAACCTTAATGGTTTTGTGCTTAGAGCTATAAAAAAGCAATCGTGGGCAAGGCCATATTCTACCACATATCCAGCAACAATTGACCTGACCACTGCATTCAATACAGTGGACAGGAACCGATTGTGGGCAAATTTGGCAAAATGGGATATCCCTGAAGGTCTCTTAAAACTATTAATAAGGACTACATGAGTCTTCGGGAATACGCATCCGCCTGAACATGGAGGGGCACTTATCCCGGAGAATAGAGACTCAATCAGCTTTAAGGCAGGGATGGGTTTGGGCTTCCTGCCTTTTTAATCTTTATTTTTCTGATGTTGATGAATATTTAAAGACAGTGGGGGTCATTACGAGTATTACCATACACCGCTGTGTTACTGCACCGCCCAACCTTAACTTGTGTGGAAAGTTGGAGGATTCATCTCCAGCTGTGTGCTGGATATAAATCCGCAGACTTACTGCCCATTTTCAGTGGAATTCCCGCCGCAGTAATTCTGCCGAAAATGCCCCATTGAGTTCCATGGACCAAGTGGCAGTAATGGTAATTCCATCGGGCGGTATTCTGGCGGATTTACTGCTGGAATACGGACGAAAACGTAATGACCGTCAAGTTACTTTGATATCCCCGAAAGTGGGCTCTTTTAACTTATTATGGCTAGCATATGCGGATGATTTTATGCTTTTTGACAACACGCATATAGGCCTATGGTGACTTTTATCTGCATTTTATAGCTTTGCAAGTGAAAATAGATTGATAGTTAATCCAACTAAAACAAAAGTGTTATTAGAGTTTGTGAGAGGGAACAAACGAGCGGTGTATTAGATATAGTGAATACAGAAACAAGTGTTACATACTTAGGTTACCCAATTTGGGAGCAATTACAGAAGAAAACGTTAAGTAATACGCTAAGGCAGAAAGCTGTATGCTTGGGTAATCAAATTATGAAACTTAATGGGTAATTCAGGCGATTCTCAATAAAACCTGTGATGGCTTTTTTTTATGAAGGAAAGCAATACCAAAATTAATTTGCTGTATTGCACTATGGGGTATATGGGTGCTGCAGCACTTGGATAAAGTTGATGCAGGAATTTGGAGGAGAGCAGTGCTCCAGATAAGATTCTGAAGTGTATTTTACTCACTATTTTTAAAAAATGGGAGTAAAATGATGTTTTAGGGAGTACAAAAGTAAATCCCATTCCCATTGGAAGTATGCTCTAAGCAAGTAAAAATATTTTTACTGCAAAAAGGAAAGGTTTTCTAATAATATTTCTTTGCGCTTAGTTATACTCCTACGTTCCGTCCCCTTTCCTGCATACTTGTGGGACATTCCGTCCATCGGGACGGGACCGGAGCACTTTTTTAAGCATAAAAAAAAGTGTGTCCTTCTTTTATGTTTACGCGGGGCCACCGCACATGACCACAGCCCTGCCTTCATGAGCTCTGCCCTTCATTCCTTTTGTCCACGCGGTCGGGGTGGGATGCACTGGCATCTTAGGGAGCGTCTGGAATTCATCTCCTTTTCTTCATGCGAATTCGCAAGGGCTGATCCCCACTATCTCTCTCTTGAGTGTTTGGGGCCGGAAAACAGGTGGTGCTCTTGCTTCTACTGTGATTCCCTCACAGTCCGGGCACTCCAGCGTCAACATGTCAGGTGGGAGGAGGTGTTCGAGCAGATTCCTCCTCCACATTTACAACAGTTCATTGAAGAAAAAAAGATGTGTCTGGTAAGTTCCTTCCTTTTTTGGACACCCTGGGCAGGGGACTCCTTCCCAGGGTCTTCTGGGTCTGGGAGGGGCCCAAGTGGCTCTGGTACCAGGGTTCTCCCATAGGTGTCCTAAAAGGGATCTAACCTGCACTCCGGAGTTTCCTCTGAGGTTTCTTGTAAAGGGGCTGTCAGGACCAGATCTTCATTCAAGGTTCCCCACCTGCGGGCTTAAATTAAGCCCCGCATTTCTGGAGCCGTTTTCACTGGGGCACTGAGACTCGTCTTGAGGTTTCCAGTAAAGGGACTAAGGGTACCGGGGTTACCCCTGAGGATCCCCGATAAGGGGCTATATCTAAAACCGGCAGGGTCGAGGGATGTCCTACGAGGACCCTGGCTACAGGGGGTGACCCAAAACATTCCCACACACAATCCATGGGTCGAACTGATCCTGCTGATGGGGCAAAGAAGACGGGCGAACACCTTAAGTCTTCAAGTAACAGCTCTGCCGAGGTTCCCTCACTGAGGGCTAATTCTTCAGCAGACTCTAAGGGGTCCCAAAAATGCCCTAGACCTGCTAGCACCAGCTCTGACGAGGTTCCCTGTCACAAGGCTAAAATGGGACATAAGTTCCCTGAGACCCCTGTGATGACAACGGCCTCACTGACACCTGTGAAACAGTTCGCCTCAGGCAATAACAAAATGCCGGTCCAACCCCCACGGTCTGCGGCAGCCTTTTTGACTACCTCTCTCACACCAACGTTCTCAACGGCTGGTACCGAGGCCTGTTTTTGGGGCTGAGCAGCCTTTTCCACGTAATGTGAATAATTTTCTTCGCATTGTAACCTGTGCAGCATGAAGACCAGCTGACCTCCACACTCCGGCAGCCCAGCATTCTCTTGCTGCCCATAGCAACATATGCCTAATTTGTTGATGCAGTAAGCCTTGTGCTTTCTTTTCTGATGCAGCGATCTTCGCCGAGGCTTTCACATTCAATTGCAAATTACATTCGCGAAGATGCCAGCATTCCACAAGCATCTTGATTGCAACTTGTGCAAGGCACCTTTTTATTTTCTGAAATTTCTAACTTTTGTTTTGCTCTGCCTGCACTGTCTAGCCCTCTTAAGATGGCCGCCCACACCGTAGGCCTCAGCAACCACCCTGTGGCCTGAGCCTGCTCCCCTCTCATTGGCAGCTTGGCTCTCTTAAACCAATCACAGCAACCGTAGGCAGGAGTCGGCCCTTTTCATCTAAGGCCCGCATCGAAGACCGGGTCTGTCACTGTCAGTGCCTGGCCGTGCCTCCGGCCCCACTTTCTTACATCTTCAGCCTATTATGCTCTACCATATTGGTTACTCCATCCATGCAGGCCTGGACTGGGACTCTCTCCCCCCAGCCCCCTACTCGGCATCAAATGAGTACTGACTGTTGCTTGGTATCTCTATATTATCTTGACTTGATTCCCTCCCTCTACTTCTCCAACTCACATTCAGATCTTCCATGTACCAGGGTGAATCTTCACTCTGCTCTCACTCCCTGAATAACGTTTCTGCTGACCACAACTCTGTGTGCTGTGCTGCAATTCCTCTGTCGTCCACCGTTGTATTGTCTGTTTAGTTTAAAAATCGCTTTGTTTGTGCCTCTATCCACCATTTTATTGGTTGGTTAGTTTAGAAATCGCATTTAGCTGTACCTACATCCACCATTGTATTTGTCTGTATTCTTAAACTTCCTCTCGGCTAACTGTATTCTGGTTCAGAACTGTGCTTTGCAGCACTCACACACTCACACCCCCTCGTCCCCGGTCTGTCCTCTCTCGTCTTCCTCTCAATCCGATATGGCACTCTTCATCTCTCCAATCTTCTCTAACTGCTACACTATCACCTATCGTCCTTCTCTCACAAAATCTGGACAGAAAAAGCATAAAAAAGACATCCTTGATGCCAACCCTCGCCTCCCAATTCCAGACACCTATGTCTGTGCTTCCTCAAGAGAAATCTTCACTGACATCATCTTTTCTGCCCCATATCCTGACCTACGGACCTCTCACCTCACTGCCACTCTCTCAAATTACTCTTCCACATCCATTAATGGCAGCACAAAGTGGGAAGATCTCCTTATGGAGCTTCTTCTAATCCTGCTGCTGCATCAATGTCTACCTTACAGGCACAATCCCGGTTCTAGACACTCCCGCCAATCTCATTCTCTTTGACCAGATCCTGCCATCCCTCATCAATTTCTTTCCTTCCCCTGCCCCACACCCCCACCTCCACCCCCTCTGACCCACCTCTTCGGACGGAAGCCTCTTGCCCTCACACTCCACCGCAAAAACCTTTCAAAGGCAATGAGCGTCTCCACCTGGCAACCCTCAATTCACGCTCTGCCATCAAACACTCTGCCGACATCTGCCTTCTCCTTGAAGACACTGATCTGGACATACTTGCACTCACTGAAACCTGGTTCAATGCCAGCTCAGTTACCTCCTTCGACTCCCTCCTACCCGATGGCTTTAAGATCACCTCGAAGCCACTGTGCTGGCGTTGGAGTTGGCTTAATCTTCCCTGAGTGGATTCCTTCTTCCATGCTACCCGCTCAGCCTTATTCATCCTTTGAGAGCCTAGTATGAAAATTGGTCATCTCTCCTTCCACCACCTTGAACATTGCTACATCTACCGGCCCCCAGGCACTTCTTCTCTCTTCCTCTCTGAGTGGGTGGATTTCTGACCTATGGACCTCTCACCTCACTGCCACTCTCTCAAATTACTCTTCCCACTTTGTGCTGCCATTAATGGATGTGGAAGTCCTCCTTATGGAGCTTCTTCTCATCCCGCTGCTGCATCAATGTCTACCTTATAGGCACAATCCTGGTTCTAGACCCTCAGGCCAACCTCCTTCTCTTTGACCAGATCCTGCCATCCCTCATCAATTTCTTTCCTTCCCTTACCCCACACCCCCACCAAACATACTTGTACTCTGTGAAACCTTCTCTTCTCTCTTCCTCTCTGAGTGGGTGGATTTCTGTTCCTCCCTATTCTCTACCACCTCCAACCTGCTACTACTAGGTGACTTCAACTTCCACCTAGACTGCCCTTGCACAGCAACCACCCTCTTCACTGACCTATGTTTTTCCCTATCCCTCTCCTTTCTCCCCTCTGGGCCTACCCCTTCTGTTGGACACATGCTAGACGTCATCATCCATTCCAACCTCACTCTCTGTTCTCCCCTGGACACCCTCTCTCCTGGTCTGACCACTGACTCCTCTCTACTCATCTGGGTCAATTTGGCCCTGTGATAATTCCTCATAAAGCTCTGCCAACCTTGTTCACTAACATCCGTCTGATGAAACAAGTGTCAGCCGCTGCCTTCTCTTCCACTTTCATTCCTCCACACTCACCCAATACAGATTCTACCACTGATTCTGCCCTCAACAACCTCTATCTGTCCATTAGCAACACCCTTGAAATTCTTGCCCCAGTCACGAGGATCCATCTGAAACCTGCCTCCAAGCCTAACACCTGGTATGACTCCAGACTTGCCGAAAAAAAACATATGTGCAGGGCTGCAGAAAGGAAGTGGCATCCCTCAAGTGCACCCTCTGACAAACTGGACTGCCGCCTGTCCCAGCGACACTACAGACTCTCTATACGAGCCAAAAAAAGAGCCCACATTCACACACGAGTGTCCAATGCATCCAACAACAAGGCTGAACTATTCAAAATCTGCAGGGAACTTGCCAACCCGTCTGCCGTATCTTCTACCCCTACTCCTTCACAGGCCCTATGCAATTCACTCGCCTCTCACTTCATTTCCAAAACCCAAGACAAATTTAACACCCTTGTCACACACTCTCTCATCTCAACACTCCCCCATCTGTCCCCCCCTTACCACCCATCCTCCTCCTTCCCCCTTCTCCTCCTTCGCTCTGTCTCCTCTGAAGAAGTCACCAGAGTTGTCAACTCCATGAAGGTCTCTGCCAAACAGGTTGCCCCATGTTCTTCCAGAATCATCAAACGCAACATCTAAACTCTCGCCACTGATCTTGCTGTCCTCTGCAACCACTCCTTTACTACTGGTTCTTTTCCATCCTCCCTCAAGCACTCCTGTTTGCACCCCCTCCTTAAAAAACCCTCTGCAGACCCTTCCTGACCAGCCAACTACCGCTCCATTTCCATCACCCCCTTCCTGGGGAAATTGCTTAAGAAGTTGGCCCTCCCTCACTCAACTCTCATACCAAACTTGTTGGCTGTATACACGACCACCAGTCTGGATTCCGAGCATCCAGAGTCATGGAAACAGCTCTTCTGAACACCCATGAAGAACGGTTTGCATCCCTTGACTCCAACTCCCCTTCTGTCCTCTTCCTCCTTGATCTCTATTCGGAATTTGGCACATTGAACCATTCCATCCTCCTAAAAGGGCTCCATGATACCCTTGGTATCTCTGATCGGGCACTGGACTGGCTCACCTCCTTCCTCACTGACCGTTCCCCCATCACCATTCTGGGCCCTTTCTCCTCCCCTACTTCCTCCTCCACCTGTGGCGTCCCCCAGGGCTCCATTCTGTCGCCCTGGCTTTTTAACATTTACCTTTCTTTACTGGCACGTCTCATTTCCTCCTTCTCCCCCAACTTCCAGTGCTACGCTGACAGCACACAACTCTTCGTCAAACGTCCTACTGACACCCTTGAACCTTCCTTCATCCCTGATTGCCTCTCTGCCATCCAGGCCTAGTGCATTGCTAATGACCTCTGTCTAAATGCCAGCAAAACATAGATTTTCCCTTTTGGGTCCCCTGCACCCTATTTCTTCCCCTCTCTCTGGCCTTCCTCACCTTCCCCCAGAGACTCAACATTACCCGCGCTCTGGTTCTCTCCAGGCTAGACTATTGCAATAGCCTCCTCCTTAATCTTTCTGCATCCACACTGCGACCCCTGCAGCTTACCCAGAATAGGGCAGCAAGACTTATCCTTGGCCTCAAGCCCAGGGACTGCATCTCTCCTACCCTACAAAGCCTTCACTGGCTCCCAGTATCAGCACAGGTTGAATTCAAATCCCTCTGTATCATCCAAAAGGCTTTATGGGGACAGGGACCACTCTATCTTCAAGGCTTCCTGACTAAATACTCCCCTTCTCCTCCTGCGTTCCTCTGGCACCAACTACCTGCATGTGAAGCAGTTTGCTAAACAGAGAGCTGGTGGGCGATCACTTTCCTCAGCGGTCGCCCTCCTTTGAAACAGCCTCCCCCTTCCTCTGCGGCTTGAGCAGGACCTCCCTGCTAATCACCCAGTAGCGTGACTGATGTGCAGGGCCCTTATGTACCCTCAGGGCCCTGACCATCCCACATCTCTCATCCCAGCCACTGCCTAGTCACTGTACTTACTTGGCACGCCCTCCCCACGGGAGGTTGCACTTACGTTCTTCCTTTCTAGCACTTCACCCCAAGCACTTCCCCTTAGCACCACAGCACCTATCCCTTACCCCCCTCACCCTGCACTTGCATGTTCTGAACACTCACAAGGCATAGTAGGTTTGTCTCCCCTGCCCGTTAGTTTCACTATTTGTTTTTATACTATGAATTCAATTATTTATGTATTTTTGTTGTAATTCATTGTCTACCTCCCCTGGCACCACCCTGTCGGCTTGTAGGTGCTTTGAAACAGTTTTGCTAATTGTATAAGTGCCTAACAAATTACCAATAAATAAAAATAAATAAATAGCAATCTGTTCCGCACTCCGATGGATTGGCGTGCTTGGTTCCTACTGCCACACGGTCTCACTCCCTCCTACGTCTGCTTCCTTGGTTTACGTGGATCTAGCTGGTGGAGGGCCGTCCTGGCAACCATCATTTGCAGTCTTGGGGGGATGCCCCTTCAGAGTGGCCTCTACCCACTCCGGTGACTAAGCCCTCTTCTGAGGATGCGTTTTTGGCAAGTTCCAGACTCTTATGCACTCTGACCCAATGAAGGCATACTTTAAGGATCTTTTCAAGGAAATGTGTCCTAAGCCTCCCGAGCCGCCACCTGCTACGGCTCCTCCTCTGCAGGTTCCGGTAGTGCTAACTCCTCCTCCTCCTCTTCCAGTGGGGCCCCCTCCTCCACTACCACCTCTGCCTCCACTTTCACCTGTGCTGGAAACTCCTGTTGCGCAGTGAAGTCTGCCCACAGGGTCTGAGGTGCCATGTGCAGTGGATCAAGTTTCTGTTCCCACCACACTGGATAAAGATCAAGCGGATCAGGATAGCGACCACCCGCCCTACTCTATCAGAGCCTTTCATGACCGGGTAGTGGATATGATGGCGCTGCTAGATATTCCAATACCGAGCCTCCGGCTCCACAGGAAGGTGTTCTTTCTGGAGCCTTTACTCTGTCGACACAGGAGCACACAGGCCTTTTCCTTCAAAAGGATGTCCTGGTCGAAGCCCACAAGGTCTGGGAAAAACCTCATTTCGGGCAGCATGTGAACAAAAAAATTGACGCTCATTACAAGCTACTCGTGTCAGAAGACATACCCTTGACTGCATGTCCGCTTCTGTCATCGACGTGGTGGCAGAGGCTAAGCTCCAGTCCAAGCCATCCTCTACATCTTCCACTGCAGTGTCGCAAGTCCTTACCAAGGAGGACAAGCTTCTTTATGCCATTGGAAAAAAGTTTTTTTCTAATTCGGCTCTTAAGCTGCGAAAGGCTAATACCGAGGAACCTGGCGGTTGCTAATTTCAAGCTGTGGAAGGAGCTTTCTGAGTTTCAGGAATGTATTCCTCCTGACAGGCTCAAAGATTTTAATGGCGGCTTATCAGATGCCAAAGTTCTGGCTCACGATCTGCTGGAATCTGAGGCCCACAATGTCGACACTTCCGCTCGGGGCTCAATGTTTGGAGTAGACATCTCCCGCCAAGCGTGACTCCATGCTACAAAGTTCTCGAAGGAGGTTCAGGACAAAGTACTTCATCTTCCCTTCGAAGGCAAGGAACTGTATTCCTCCACTGACAAACTCACCAAAACAATGGCAAGCACACAAACAGCTAAATCTTTGTTGGTCCTTGTCAAAACCCCTTCTAAAGCAGCTTATACTCAGAGGTTGGGATATCAAACAAGGTCCTTCTCTGGTTTTATAGGGTTCCAGGACCGCCATGCTCGTCGTCCAGAAGCTCCTGCGGGTGGGCCTCGCCGCAAGCAGCAAAGGCAAAGTGGCCGGTTTTTCTCTCGGTTAGCAGCCTCCTCTTCAGCAACTGGAGTTCTCCCCGCCGATAAACCTTCTAAATGATGTTTTCCATCGGTCGCAGGAGACTCCGGTGGGAGGACAAATATTCTCATCTGGAGGCATGGCAGACCATCACAGAAGACCAATGGGTTTTGTCTGTTGCCCGGGTGGGCTTTCGCTTGCCCCTCCCTCCTACCCCACCCTCTCAACCTCCTCTTCAGCAGACTGGGTCGCCCTCCCTCAGAGCCGGGTTACAGAACCTTCTAGACCTCAGAGCAGTGGAGCCTGTTCCCTTGCGGGAGCACGGGGAGGTTTATTACTCCCGTCTGTTTACAGTGCCCAAACCCAACCAGGCTGGCCTGCGCACTATCCTCGACCTCCCCAATTTCAATCTCTTTGTACCCCAAAAGAAATTCAAGATGATTACACCCAGCCAGATTAAGTCCTCTCTCCGGAAGGGCGATTGGCCTAGCATGGTAGACCTTCAGGACATCTACCTGTATATCCTGATCTGGAGCCCGCATCAGAAATATCTGCGGTTCTCTGTGGGAACGGAACACTTCAAGTATCGAGTACTTTCATTTGGTCTCAGCTCGGTGTCGCGTGCCTTTACGAAGATGATGGCGGTCATCGCAGCATTCATCAGACTGCAGGGAGTTCATGTATATCCATATTTAGACAATCGGCTCCTGCGCAGCCTTCCCCACAAGCCGCAATGAGCAATCTTCAGTCACTCCTCCAGCTCCTGTTCCATCTCGGGCTGTCGGTGAACTGGCATCTATGACAGTTGCTCAAGACCTGATCTTTCTAGGTTTCCGTTGGGATGCTGTCAGTACCAGGGTGTTTTTGATGGAGGACAGGATTGCAAACTGGTCAACCACATGCCAGATCTTCCTGCAGTCCTCCCATATGTCGGCCTGGTGATTCCAGACACTCCTGGGCCTTTTGGCCTCTTGCGTGTTAGCTCTACCTCTTGCACGACTGAAAATAAGGCACACTCAGCTTGCTCTTCGGAGCTGCTGGTCTCAGGCTACGGATCCAGACTCCAAGATGATTCCAGTTCTATCATTCATGGTGGTGAGTCTTCAATGGTGATCATCCGCCAGCAACCTTTCGGTGTCAACATCCTTCCCTTCCAGGAGTCCTGCCAACAAGTAATTGTTACCACAGACTACTCCCTTCTAGGGTGGAGGGGTGACACTGTGTCACATCGAGGAGTACGATTTGTGGATGCCTCAGGACAGACGGTCCCATATCAATTACCTAGAGCTTCTGGCAGTTTTCTGTCGCTCAAGGCTTTTCAGCCCTCTTATCAACAGTGTGGTTCGAATTTTCACAGACAATTCCGTAGCAGTGTTCTACATCAACAAACAGGGGGGTACAAGGTCTCCTCCTCTGGTGGATCTAGCTATCCAAATATGGAATTGGGTGGTCCAGCAAAATGTCTGGCTTCAGGTAGTGCACATTCAGGGTCACTTCAAAGACTCCCTCAGCCACCAATTTGCGGCAAGTTACGAGTGGGAGTTGAACACCAATGTTCTTACCAAGATCTTACAGCAATGGGGTGCTCCAGTGGTGGACCTCTTTGTAACCTCGACGAACAGGAAACTTCCTCTTTATGCCTCAAAAGACAGTCTCGGAGTGTCTTCCTTGGTGGATGCTCTTGAGATCCCTTGGAACAACTTGAAAGCTTGCACCTTTCCTCCTTTGCCGCTGATTCATCTGTCACTCAGGAAACTTAGTAGTGTTTCCAACTGCACTCTTCTCTTCATAGCTCTCTGGTGGCCAACCAGGCTCTGGTTTTTGAAACTGCAGCACCTGTCGGTGTGCAACCCGATAGGTTGCCACAGATTCCCAACCTTCTTCACCAGGGCGATCACCATTTGTGGCACCCCTACCCACAATCCGTCAGCTTGGCTGCCTGGTACCTGAATTCCGGACCTTGGCACAATTCAACCTCTCAGAGGGTAACATGTGCATAATTCATGCAGCACGTACGCCTCCGACGAGGGCTCAGTACAAGAGCAAATGTCTTTGTTTTTGTCATTGGTGTCTAGCTAAACAGCTTGCTCCCCGACAGGCTTCTATTGACTGTGTCTTGTCTTTTGTATCAGACCTTGCAGCCTCTGGCATTCATGTCTTATCATGTAGGAGATACCTATCCACCATTGCGGCTTATCTGTCTACAGACAGTTGCTCTTTTTCACTGGCAAACCCAGTCATCAAGAGACATTATTCAGGCCTTCTTTATCTCTTTCCACTGGTTAGGCCTTCTCATCCAAAATTGTATGTGATTGTAGTCCTTACTGCCTTGTGTCAAAAGAACCTATGGCTACTACCGAGCTCAATTACTTTTCTTGGAAAATGGCCTTCTTGATTGCAGTAACATCTAAGAAAAGAATAAGCGAGCTTCAAGCTCTCTGTCGAACTTCCTAACTTTCCACAAGGATACGGTTGTGCTTCGCACTCATCCTTCTTTCCTTTCCAAAGTTGTCTCTGAATTCCACTTAAACCAGTCAATATCTTTACCAGTTTTCTTTCCAAACCCGTTCTCTGATTCTGAGAGGGTTTTACACAACCTAGAAAAGCTCTGAGGTTTTACCTCGACAGAACAAGCGAACTTAGAAATTCTTCACAACTATGTTTGGAGACCCAAAATGGAAATCTGCCTTATAAGAATCCATCTCTCGTTGGATAGCTTAATTTATCTCTGAGCCCTACCAAAGTCAAGGCCTTCAGGTCCCAAAGGGCATTTGTGCGCATTTGGCTCGTGGCTAAGCGGCTGCTGTTGCCTTCCAAAAATACACCCCTTGGGAGTCCATAGGCAAGTCTGCTACTTGGGCGTCCCTTTTGGCTTTTTGCAGACATTGTCTTGACCTGAGCTCCCGGGCTGATGCCTAATTCGGCCAAGCAGTTCTTAAGAATTTGTTCCAATAAGGACATTTCCATCCTCCCATTTTCCTTTGGTCAGTGCTTGGGAATCTCCCATAAGTATGGAGGAAAGGGGACTGGCCATAGGAGTATGACAAAGTTACTCACCGTAGTGACTACCGTTCTCCTAGTCCATAGTCCCCTTTCCTCCATAGCCCGCCCGCTGTCCCCTCTAATAAGTATCCTTTATTCTGCTAAAGGGTCCTGGACCGGGCGATAGAAAAGGACTGCTCGGGGTGGAGCTGAGGAAGGCGGTGACCATGCGTAAAAATCAAAGAAGGACAAAAAATGTCCCACAATTATGGAGGAAAGGACTATGGACTAGGAGTAAGGTAGTCACTACGGTGAGTAACTTTGTCATTCATGCACATTCAGGTTTACTTCAGGCAGTAATAATTATAGTTTCTTCCTCTGGTACTACGTGCACTACTGGTCCAAACATATCCACGAAGCTGTGTGTGTCAAAACTGGGGCACATGGTCCTACATGTCGTTTTCCTATTTTTTGTTGGGAGTATTTTTACTCCCCATTTTTATTTTTGCGGAGTATTTGGCAATTTTTAGGGCGTAAAAGTGGCCAATACACACCTTATCTGTATGGCTGGAGGTGAGTATTGAGTGTGCTAAATGCAGTTCCCCTAGCGGCCATGAGATACAAGTTAGGTAATATATCAATGCAAGTAAGAGTGAAATGTAGGTTGTTGTGTTTCCTTCTTTAAGTAAAAACACCAAATTCCGCCACCCTCTATTATGAAATACATGAATGTATGGCAGTGGGGGGTAGTAAGGAAAACTTAATGACTACGTTGAACAAGTACTGTAAATTAATTAATACTTAGCGAATTGGGTTCTGATGTGAATGACTTGAAGGTTAACCCAATGAAGGTGAAAAACCTGTTCCAATTGGATTAGTGTAATACAGTTGATCGGCTAAACAAATACCCTTCTTTGTTCCATTTATCCATGGAGCATAAAAAAATGCAGTATTGCAGCACCATATATGAATATATTTCCGAATTGTGTCTATAGGGATACTATACTATGCTTCAAATGGAATTTTCTACTAACCCAAAAGGTTCTGTATAGGTGTAAAATGATAAACAGAGAAGAAATAATCTGCCTGTAGAAAGGCTGATATTATTGAACATTTGAGACATCTGATGATTGAATTCACTGCACTTTGTGCTCTGGGAACGACTTACTTTAAGGAACTGATGGCTGATATTAACTCTGTTGAGGGTGAATTAATATGGAAGAGATGCCTGGGGTGAATCAAAACTCGGTGGAAAATGCTGTTTCGGGCTTTTTGCGTTCAGTAAAATTGGATTTAAAAAAAAATATGTAACTTTTTAATGTTTTTACTGTTAGGGATTTTAAATCGGAATGTTTTTGTATTTAAGTGTTAATGTATTTGAATAATACTTGAAGTAATGGTGATAATGGGATTTTAGGTGAATAGTGTACTCATTATTTCATTGGAATTAACTCGAAAATGTCAGTGAATAAGTTACTAATATTGATAGTACATATATGATGAAGGTCTTCTTTTATTCACCTCAGTGTATCTGCTTTTATGGATTACTTTACTGTGAATTGTAAAGTTTTCATTTAACCAAAAACAATACAAAATAAAAATAAATTGCTTAAAAACAAGTAGCTGAAGGGACAATTGGTTAAAATATTTATATTACTCTAGGAGCTGATTCGCATTTTAGAACTTAATCCATTAAATTTTAAAGATTGCTTTGCGATAACGGCAACTCCATAAAAGCAAATAGTTGGATGTTACTGCATAATAGTTCATGTTAATGTTAAAGGTATTTGTACCGCGCACCGTCTCCACCGGAGTGGGGCCCCAGGCGCTCTGGCGGATCTGAAATAGAGGGTGTGAAAAAGCGGGAAGTGGGGGGGTTAGTAGGGTGTAGTGGGAATAGGAAAGTGAGAGTTCTGATGTCCTGTTGGAAGCTTCAGTTCGGTTTGCACCGTTCGCTGAGCTGAAGTGTGGTTTTTGGCTCGGTGCGAATCCCCATGTGCTGTTGTGCCAGGTTATGTGGTGTTAGTCTGTTGTTGCAATGTGTGTGAAGTACGTGCGGATTGCTGTGCAGAGAAGTGGTTGTGTGAGTTTCTCTATGAGAAGTGTATGCGAAAAGTTGAGGCTTTAGAATTGGGTTAGCAAGTTTTTCATACCTCTTTTTCTTTGATAGTGGGAGAAAAAGCCTATGTTTCACAAAATGATCGACAATGAGAAAACACACCTAGATTTGAGATCCCTAGATAGTGGGGGAAAAGGCCTGGGTTTCACAAAGTGGTAGGCAATGGGAAAACACACCTAGATTTTAGATTCATAGATAGTGGGAGAAAAGGCCTAGGTTTCACAAAATGGTAGACCATGTTAATTTTAAGTGGTCCCCTGGCGCTTCTGAAAGGAAAGGGCATGGGGTGAGTTAGTGGGACCGAGCGGGAAAGGCACAAAAGAACATTGATGTGCTGTTGGCAGCTTCAGTTCGGTTAGCACTGTTCACTGAGCTTAGGTGTGCTTTTCGGTTGGTACCCGTCGTGTTCTGTTGTGCGAGGTTGTGTGATTTGTTTTGTGGGGCATAACAACAAAGGAAACAAAAGTGTATATGAACAATGACATGGAAACATAACTTTTGTTTGACCAAGAGTCTGAATATATGGCAATGATAATCAATTGCAAAATTTTGGGATGAAATGTCATGGTGAAAAATACTCCACGATTTGTTGAAAAAATCTTGTCAATGAAATTGAATTGCATGATTTGAAAAATATACATATTTTGGAGCACATCAATGGAGTTCTTGTGATCATCTTTTTTCAGTTTCCAATTTCAGACACTGGACAGTCGCAGTGTCACAAGCTCCAGGTGCAGCAAACAAATAATAAAGAATAATAATACCACAACTCAAAAGCATAGGAAGCTCGCCATAGTTGCTACAGACTGAAAACTTTAATTTAATCATTTGTTTTGTTGTTGCAGTGTAGTGAAGTTTGTGTGGTTTGCTGTGCTTTAGGGTTGTGGTATTCGTGTTTGTTAGAGTTTGAGAGGTGTATGTAGAAGGGGGATATTGTTAGTGGGTTGGTTAGTGGCCTCGCTATCTAGATGCAATACTTACTAGTTTCCAAATTCTTTCTAGATAAGGCACTGGCCAATATGCACAAACCTGTCCCAATTCGACGCAAGTCAGCAATCACAATCCTGTCTAGATGTGACGCAATCCAATATTCAGTCATATCCAGATGTGACACTGGCCGATCTTCACAAACCCGTCCAGACGCGATGCAAGCCAGTATTCATGACTATATCCAAAAGTGGCACCGGCTAATATCCACACTCCCATCCAGATGTGACGCAAACCAATACTCACAACTCCATCCGAGCGTTGCACAGGCTAACATTCACAATCCTGTCTAGATGTGATGCAAGCTAATATTCAAAATATTTCTGAATGTGGTACTGCCTAATATTCACAATCCTGTCTAGATGCAACGCAAGCTAATATGCACAATTCTAACAGAAAGCAGCGTTGGCTAATATTTACAGTTCTATTGGTAGTGGCTAGCAAAGTTAGGGTACAGTTCATCTAGATGTGAAAGATGGCTTGGCAATACAGTTGACAGCTTAGTGGGTTTATATGGGGTTAACAGTTGCCAAAACGAGAGCGGTACATCATGCAGGCTTTATGCTAAACGGTGCGGGGGGGATAAGATATGAGAGAGGTGGGCCAGTTTAGTGGGGCACAGTGATTGCTGTGCCTGGAGTCCACACCCCACTTACTTTCAGTCGCTGCTGGTTGACGGCTTCCTGCTTCCCCTGGTGCTGACACCTGCAGATACCATCTGGAGCTGTTAATGCAGGATCCGTCCTTTGCTTCTGGGTCCTTGGCAGCCCCCTGAGCTAAGCAGAAGGGCTGCCTAGGGGACTGGCCTAAGTAGGCAACTTGGCCCAATCACACGGTGGGGGGTGGGGCGGGTGGGTTGCAAGGACTGGGAAGGAGCTGGGGCTTGGGGTGGGAGTGGAGTCTGCAAGCACTAAAAGCGCTTTTACATTAAATAAAGCAGTTTAAACATTTTGCATAAATAGCAAAAAAAGGGGCCTGTGGGGCATACGGGCAGTGCAGAAGCAAACCTATCTTCCAGCCACGATGTTAAATGGGGGACGGCAAGCCTGCAAGGTTTGCAGACCCTTGCAGAAGTTAGGGCAATGAGGCCCAATCACGGAGCGGAGTGGGGAGTGTGAGAAAGCTGAAGGTGTCCCACCCGCTGGTCCCCAGGGATCTGTCATCCAGGTGGCCAGGACACAGCCATCGCTTTTGGATCAAGTTCCTGGGGGTGGACCAGTATGGGAGGATCACCTGGGTGAGGGGTCTTTGGGAGTGGGAGTGGGACACTGTATGGCGAAATGCGGTATCCCCTTCCCTGTAACACCTTTACCCCAGCTTCAGGATACTCAGGAACTCAACCCCCGCCCCCTTTTCCCAATACGAACACTTTTCCATGGACAGCTTGCTATAAGAGAAAACTGACTAACACTCCAGCTGTATACCTGAGATGTCCCAATACAACGGTCTGGCAATTACTAACCATTACACACACCTGAATTCCATTACACTTTCCCACATGGATAAAAGGCTGAGCACGAAAGCACACTCCGAGCAAGGCAAAGCACACGAAGAAGCAGCAGTTCTAAAATGGCAGTTTAATACAAGGTGAAGACTGTAAAACAGAAGGGGATCGCAAGGAGGGAAGTGTCCTTGACCTTTCCAACAAGGAACCATTACTTTTCCGAGCCTTCGAGAATAGGAAACATGAGACCAGGAAACAAGGCTGAAGAATCCTGCATTGTGTGTCGGAGGTACCAAGGGCTCTTGTCCATCGATAGTCAAAGTGGGAGGATTGATGCTGCCGCAGTACTGTTTTAGGCTCCTACAAAAAAAGCAGCGCCAGTGCAGTCAGTGAGTTGGGGAGACTGATACCAGACCGGCCTGTGTTGAAGCCAAGGTTGCAAGCGGCAACATTGTATAGTGAACCCTGAAGCGAACAATGAATCAACACGAGCAAAATTGAACAACATTTGAGTGATTGAACTTTGAAGCCAAGATACAGTACCTTAGAAAGAGTGGTCCGGCACCACATGGGTGCTCATTCGAATGTCTCTGTGAGGTATCTAACTGAAAGGTGGCAAAATCTAAAGAGTGTGAGATTGTGAATCGAAGTGGTCCTGCAACTGTGAAGGAAAAACCCTGTGCACAATCAAAAGTCTTTGATGTTAATAATGTAAAGACAGTAGATGACAAAGTAAATTGAAGTTGGTCCGAGCCGGGCGGAGGGAGATCAGCTGTGAGCTTTTTGGTTAAAGAAAGTTTATGTTGAAAAGTTAAATTGGAATTAGTCCGAGCCCAGCGGAGTGAGACGAATTGAACATTGTAGTGAAAGGAATCTGAGCCCGGGTTGAGCGAAAGCTGCGTCGCTGGAAGTCAAGGTAAACGCTCAATATGTAACACTACTAAAATACAATATCCAAATCAGTCCGATAAATTTCTTCAAATCGCCTCCCTTTTAATTTGGCGACCGGGGCAGTCATAAACTGTTCAGATAACAAATCACGCCCATGCGATCACCACGGCTCAACACCATTGAAGTCATTAACACACACGCGTCACCAGCCATAACGGCTCAGTGAGTGTGTTTATTCACTTTTCCTTTGTAGGATGTACTTTTCATTGAGCCGCTAGAGCCCCACAATTATATTTTGCACTTTCATTATGTTTTTAACCGACAATGCGGGTTTTCATGTCCGTAGAAGCATATTTGGTGAACAGACATGCTTGAAGAACTTCTTTAGCACTTTTTTTCCTGTGATGTTATCACTCGGTGAAACACTCAAGCATAACTTCCACGCTGCAAATGAAAGTCACCATCACACATCCCAACCAAATATATCAATGTACGCTTTCCTCACTCATAGGTGGTTTGTAACTTTGATGCCTCCACGTGTCAGGAAAGGAAGAAGGCGATGGATATGGCAGGGGAAATGTGCACAAAATACACAGTAAACAACCTTGAATCTAACAACGTGCATTCAATACCCAAGACTCGTGTATACCACTATATGAAAAGGAATGTAGGGTAAGCACTTAGAACCTCCTTATGACTGAAAGGAAAGTCGGCAAACTCCTTACCCACTATGCTATTACAGATACTGACAGCGCTAAGCCCACGTAGAGGGCAAGCAGGGACAGAATCTGTAAGCTGGCACTCTAGACGGTACTGAATAAAGAATTTGGAAACAGTACTCACAAGGACCGGAATGACCACATGAATGCCAGTACTCACGAAGACCGGAAAGACCACTTGGATGTCCGTATTCACGAGGACCGGAAAGACCACTCAAAAAGTCAGTACTAACCCACAACCCTGTAAATCAAACAAGAACCCAGAAGGCAGTAAAGGCAAAGAGTGAGGATAACTAAATACCTAAACCCAAGTCAAGAGGCAAGAAGGAATAGTACAGTGTGGAAAACAAAAGATAATCACACAGGAGCTAGTTACAACAGCTTCCCACACCTAATAATAAAATAGGAAATAAATGTAAAAGTGTAAAGGAAAACTTGACATGGATCCCAATAGAAGGCAAGGATCAGGAGCAGTGAAAACGATATCAAAAGGGAAACCTTCCCACCCATCCAAGGTGAAAAGGCAGGAAACTAAACCTGTAAAGGAAAGATTAATGCAACAAGTCTTTCAGTAGCAAAGGACAATTTCTAGGAAACAGTGAACACAGGCAATTGGGCTACAGCAAAAGGAAAGCTCAGAGAAAGGCTGCCTGCAGACAGAGAAAGGGAGTAAGGGATTTCCAAAAGGCAGAAATCAATTAGGCATACAAATACGAATTCCAGGACAAGGAACAAGAAACACTAACTAGAAACTGGGCACAAAAACTAGGAACCAGGAACAAGGGACCAGTCACGACAGGAACGCTGCAACAATGACCAGCGCTGGACTGAAGCAAACTGAGGCTTTTAAAGCTGCTTAACGAGCACACCCCTCAGGCGTGTCGCCTGCTGCACCTGCAGCCACAGGTGTTGCCTATCCTCCACCCAGCCTTGTCCTGCAAGGGAGGAGGTGAGGCAGTGAGCCAGGCATTCTGGGAAGCATAGTCATTTGATTAAAGTAGCAGTAGCATGCTGGCTGCCAAAAACCTGGAATGGATCCGGAAGGGAAGTAATTTGGGAAATAAGGTTTTAGCGCTCCCAATTCATCAGGACACTGTAGCATAAGGTTCGGAGGAAATGTCCAGTAGGGAAGAAACCCCAAAACATGCCCCCAAGTGGCGGGAACGGGAGCGAAGGGAGCGAGCCGTGACACCACGAGACATTTGACGTTGCCCACACTGAGCCTGTGCCCCTTTTAAGAGTTCCTAATTTGGTGAGTAGTTAGTATTTTCACTACCACTGACATAAGTGAATGCATGACCGTGTAGCGGGAGACGGCGCTCTACAAGCGACTGGTCCCACACACGGTCATTCATGATTTCTTTCATCCCTCATTGTGCCACATTAAGCATGGAAACATTTCTCTTCCGTTACCTCTTTTGTTTTAGGATTATACGTGATCCAAACAAGTTTTTTGCCGTAACTATTGTATGCTTCATGCATTACTTCTGGAAGACTCACCACCACTGGTCAGTTAAGTACACGTTTAATCACTGATACAGCTACCCAGTAATCCATAATGAAATTCCTGATCAGTACTATTTGATGTATGTCTTACAGAAAACACTACCTCAAATACCTGATGAAGGGCGGCAGCGCCCGACACGTTGTATACACAAGGAGCGACACAGCATTATCCAATCATCATAAATGTGGCTTACCCCTTGTAGGACATAGGAGTGATGTTACATTCTATTGTATTATGTCAAAATATTTGCCAATGTATTTCTTGAACACACTTGTATGAACTTAAATACATGTTGAATCGTGACTTACGCTATATACATGCACCACCATTTTGATTTATGAACTCAGTTATGTTATATAAACTGGTGTATTTTCAATGAGAAATTTACTTTGCTTGTTTTTGCTATATAAATCCTTTTAGAATTCATTTACCCTTTTGGACTAACTGATTAAATTTATCTCCTGACTTTGTCAGACAAAAGTGTGCCCTGTGATTGTCCCTAAATCCTAGAGGACCTTCCAATTCTCACATTTGTTTTGCCTTGTGGCCAAGATGTACACGGGAGCACCTAAACATTCCCTGATTTTCTCTTGAAAGCATACCTAAAATCACTTTGTGATTATATTTCTTAACCTTGACAACCGAGTGCACCTCTACAACACTTGTTTTTGCATCTGTTCCTTACATGTGGTGTCAGGAGTGGGATATGGTTCAACTGACAAAAGTAGAAAACACATGCTAATAATAGTCCTACCACCAGAAGGAGAAAATAGGATTATTGAACTCCTTCAGTCTGATAGAGTATACATCATAAACAAAGCCTTGTTCTCCCAGCTTTAAATCCCAGTTGGACAACAAGATTTGCTTTTCAAAACCCAGGTATTGTTAGATACCTTTCCACTCTCCCATTATAATTTCCAACAATGGGATCGAATAGTCTTCATTAGACCTAGTGCCCTGAATCCATCTTTTCCAGTACCTATTTTCTTTGGTACCAGACTACCTACAGTTCCTGGCCCATCGGGTGTAGAGATCCACCCACTCAGATCTTCTCCTCCATCAGGATCCAGTTCAGAGGAGTTCAGACGACTTCATAACCCTTTCGGAGGGTGAGACTCTTTTTTTTTTCCTGATTCAGAAAGGGTCACAGAGGGAACCCTTACTCCTTTGGAAGATTTGGCAGACCTTGAAGATGTCATGGCCCAAATGGCCACCCATCAGATGCAGGCCGAAACCCGTCTTCAAGAGAATTCAACCAAATTAGTTGAGTTACAGGCCAGGCCCATACTACCTCAAGGGATACTA
Source organism: Ambystoma mexicanum (assembly GCF_040938575.1). NCBI lineage: Eukaryota > Metazoa > Chordata > Amphibia > Caudata > Ambystomatidae > Ambystoma > Ambystoma mexicanum. The sequence goes on along the minus strand of NC_090937.1, from coordinate 733,013,237 downwards.
CAGCCTTATCAGGAGAGTGAAGATCTAGGGAATTTCTTTTTCTTTTTGAGCAATTGGGGTGGGAGGAACATTTTAAGAAATGTCATTTTGGACCTCTATTGAAAGGCGAATTACAAACCGCCTACCAGCTACTTAACCTTGCCCAGGGAGCAACCTTTATATCCATAAAAGAGGGACTTCTTAAAAGAGTAGACCTAACCTGTAACCTCTATTGACAGATATTAAGGGCTATTAGATTAAACCTAGGGGAAACCCCCCTTGAATTAGGGGACGAATTAAGAACACGGTAGCCCCTGGTACTAGCCCAAAGAGATCCCTGGAGGAAAGTATAAAGTCCTACTCGCGCCAAAGGCCGCATTCTTGACTGGACCTCTACACTATCACCTCTAACTCCTCACTGCCTTGGACCGACCACAACTGTATCGAGTTCTCTATTCCTATCACCAAAAACCACAAAACTCTGACCCCTGCTATGGCTGCACAAGTCAGAAGCTCTAAAAAACTCAGAGGATAACCATGGCCCCTACCTCAACACCCCCGAACTAGCACCCCCATTCGCTAATGACCCCAATATCCTAGCAGACATCTACAAAGATGTCATCACCAAAGCTATCAATGAAATAGCACCACTCGAATCGAAAAAAGAGAAGAAATCTCTACACACCAACTCATGGTTTACTGAAGAACTGCACTCAATGCGATCCCACAAAAGAGTATCACAAAAAAACTGGCAATCTGACCCCTGCACCAGTACCAAAAACAAATTCAATTTAATCTCCCACCAATACAAGAAAGTTATCACCGATGCCAAAGCCAACGCTTTCAACACACAAATCTCTAATGCCAAATCGCACTCTAAAGAGATATTCGCCATTTTTTTACGAGCTCATCTCCCCCCTAATACACCGGATGAAGTAATCAAAGATGAAGCTTGATGTACCAGCATTCAAGCTGCCATGCTACACAAAATTGACCTTCTCCAAAAGAAAATCAAAGACCACTGCAAAGCACTACCTCAACAGACAGGAACCAAGCCTACCAATGCCCCACCCACCTTGTCCAAGCCCACCATACCTGACTTCTCCTTCAGGGACGTCACTGAATCAGAAGTTATCACCTTACTAAAAAATCTCAAACCCTCCCCCTGTAAAGGCGATATTTGCCCACCAAAACTTGTCAAAGACTGCGCAGACTGCTTTGCGTCGCTCTTTATGGCATTCATCAATGCGTCCTTTAAAACAGGCATCATCCCAGCTAACCTTAAAGAGGCCTGGGTCCAGCCTCTCCTAAAAAAACCTACTCTCGACCCCTTACAACCCAACAACTACAGACCAATAACCACGGTGCCATTCCTCCTGAAATTACTGGACAAAGCCGCACATTGCCACATCCAACACTTTCTGGAAACCCACTCCATCCTCGGGACTAGGCAATCAGGCTTCTTGAAAGGACATGGCACAGAAACAGCCCTAGTGGATCTGAAGAGTCAGATCACCCAAATCATGGACAAAGGCAAGCCTGCTCTTCTGCATAAGCTCCTTCTAGATCTCTCAGCCGCTTTCGATCTCGTTGACCACAAGACTCTCACTTCACACTTCACACACTCAGCCAACTTCTCTAAAGAATCAGCTCTCTGGGTCACCTCCTTCCTAGAGGGAAGAGCCATGAAAGTCTTCTCGGACATCGCCAACGCCACTCCCACGGCAATCCACTGCGGGGTCCCTCAAGGATCCTGCACTGCACCCACACTTTACAACTTGTTCACTAATCCCCTCTTTAACAAACTCGATTCATACGGTATCACATACACGAACTACACTGACGACACACAAGTACTTCTACCCCTCTCAGGATCATACAACGAAGACGCCAAGGCACTCCACACAATTTACTCCATCATCAATGGCAGTTAATGGCCTTTGCCTCAATGGAGACAAGACTGAAATCATGATATTAGGTCAACAGAACATCCTAGACAAACTGGACAAAATGTACGCTAATTTCTCCATTGACAACTCCATCATCCCCATATCCACAGCTGTAAAGGCACTGGGAATATACCTAGACTCGTCACTATCTATGACCAGACAAGTTAGCGCAATCACTTCCTCATCTGCGCATACCACCAAACTCATAAACGCCATCAAGCCATACCTCTCTAAAACCAACTGCCTCTCTATAGCTAGAGCAACCATTGGAGCCAAACTAGCAGGCACATCAGCCAAAAACCTAAACAGACTTCAAGTCACGCAGAACAATGCTCTCCGGGCCACTCTTAGCATCCTAAGAAGAGAGTATATCTCCCATGCCAGGCACTCAGCCCAGTGGCTCCCGGTCAAAGGGCGGCTCACTCTCAAAATCCTCACCCTCACACACAAATGACTCTCTCTCTGCTCCGTCCCATCTATCAGAGACCATCTTCATACCATCCTCCTCCCGTCCCACTAGGACGCAATACTCCAACCTACTCTGCATCCCACGCATCAAAAAAGCCAAAGCTGGGGGCCTAAGTTTCCCCTACATTGCAGCCAAGACCTGGAACGCTCTTCCTGCGGATATTAGAGCGGAAAACTCACTCCTGATTTTTCGCAGGAAACTGAAAACCTCCTTCTTTGCAAAATAATATGAGACTCTCGGGAATCCATGTAAGTATACTGCATTGCAAATTTGTACAAACGTCCATGGCTACTGTAAATAATGTATTTGTATGTAAATATTGTATCCTATGTAACTAAGATATTGTCTGTAACAAGCGCCTCGATGTCCCTGGGCTGACGTGCGCTCTACAAATCTGAATAAATAATAATAATAAAAATAATAATAATAAAGGTTTAAGCAGAATGGGGTTAGTATTGGGTGGGAATGGTGATAGCAATTAGTATTGCCATGTGCGGCAATGGGGGAGTAGAAAACCAAACACCCTCAGGCATTTTGTGCCTCATCATATCCAATCTCAGTCGTATCTGCACTCTTATGCCAATAGATTTGGCTTAATATGTAGTGCTGAAGCTGCACATAATGGCCAAAACTAAAAATTACTTCAGTCTTGATCTTTGGGTCCTTGACATAATTAAGATCATTATATTGGAGCCTCTTCCCGCCTTTCAGCCTTTTTGCAACTGTGAATCTCCTCAATTATTCCTTATGAAACAGGAGATGAAAGAGATGCTGAATTCTGTGCAACGGAAATTGAACATGTATTAGTCAACATCATGCAGGTTTCTGCCAACCGCAGTTGTTTTAGTGCTTTTAGTCCGTCAATGAGTCATGATAAGTTATGAGTGGTTCCCACTGAAAGCATATATTTTATTGCGGACCATATGAGTCCATTCCAGAGGCAAGGTCCACTTCAGTATCACATGCTTTATATCTATTTTTCGAGGGAATGTTCTCCTCCAACCAGAATTGTTCTACACCTCATGCAAGGAATTCGGTTTTTTTATGTGGGAAGTATTTACCTTTCTCACCTTCCTAAACGTATTCTTGTCAGCCTCGGGATGATTTAAAAATGTTTAAATAGTGTATGTGTTTTGGGGCTAAAATGAAGACTGTTAGAATTTCCTGGATGAATATGGATACCGCCAGAGTAAGAATGTGCCCCTCCTGAAGATTGAATATCCTAGAGAGGTGAGCCTCGGCTACATAACCATGAAATTGTAGTACAGGGAGTGCCAGCCATTCAAAAGTGTGTGCCCAAGACATCAGGGGAGCTCGAAACAACGAATCACATTTCCGTATTGAAAGAAGAGAAAAATGGGAATGCATTTTATAAAATATGCCTGCCCCACAGATTTAATTGTAGAGTACTCGTTTCACATGGAATTCTCCTAAAACTAGCCATCATTATCTCCAATGGGCAGCTGACATTTAACCCTGGGAAGAGCTTATTCTCTGTCGGTGCAACTTTAAACAAACACATTTAAGGAGAAGAACAATGTTCAAACAGTAAGAAAGCGATTCTGAAATTCTAGGCGTGGCACATTCAGTTGCAAAGGTTACCCTATACGCCCTCATTGCTTCTAAAAGGTGCGAAGTGATCCTGTTCTCGTTTGTGAAAAACATGTTGCTGTCAGTTGAGGTGACTGTTCTTCATCCTGAATGCGAAATCAAAGTGGACAGTGCGTGAGAGGATTATTGGGCAGCGGTCTAATCTACGGTGGCAGGGATTGCTTTAAATACATGCTAGTAATACGTTTCAGAGTTGGGATTTACACACAGAGCAACCATTCACAATGTCTCCATACACGTCCACTGTCTTTAATACACAACATCAAGCATTTATGTGAACACCACCGTCATGAGTAGATGTGGGGGAGGTTTTTGGAGTTGTAACTAGGTGATCGGTTCACTATGTGGGTTGGGGGGGTTAGGGAGATATGTTTCTGTAAAACAATGTTTGTCGCAATTGAATTAATGTTGAATACAAATGTGAGTGCAAAAATAAAAGCAGTTATGTAATTGAATTGCTATAGCGATATTATTTCACACAGATTTACTCAGTTGAACTAAACATGTTTTTGAACTACTTATTTTGCATGGATATTTTGATAAACATGGTTTGCTTTTGCTACTGAGCTGTAAGCTCTCATCATGGGTGAACTGAGCTGCTCTTTTAAGCCATTTTAAAGCTGTGATCTGTTTCCTCCCTGGGAAATATCAAGTACTTTATGATAAAGATTCGAGGCATACTGTCTGTGCATCCTGTCTTGTGTTGCCACCTAGTGGTTTTAATTTATTGGACTTTAACGAGGGTTCACAGTTATACATTTTAAGTATGTTTTCAGTGATTTGACAGTTCATTTTATTTGGATGACTCTGCACCATCTGGAAACGCAGAATGAGACTGTCGTTCATTTGTTATCCCAGGTAATCTGTAGCTCTTATTTAAAGTATGCTAGAACTCAGTTGGTGTATTTGTGGCATCAGTTGTTACCTTTATACATTACTGCCATATTAAGGAACGCAATGTAAAATACTCTTTATTATTCAACGGTCTGCCTGCCCACGCATGTCTTTATCAAGGAAGGTGGATTTGCCTGTATGCTCGAAGGTTATCACTGTTTGGCTGATTTGGGGGCTGTAACGTTTAGTCACTGGTTGCTCCCTTTCTTGTGTTATTTGCAGGCAGTGCTCAGAAGCAATTCTGGTGATGGTGTGTGCTACAAAAGCACAAGATAGACCACCTGTTTTATGCAGCTGTGACCATCGGCTGCATCTGTGTTGCGAGTAGGTTATTTGACATACTGCCATCTTTTACTTTCAGATACATAGTATTAGCCACCAACTCTGAATACACACACGTGATCGAGTGGCGGTAGTCCTCTTGTTAGTGTTGAAATATTCAGTTATGCCATTGCGCAATCCTTCCTTAAATTTACCATCTTGAAGTGGGTCAATCCTCATCCTCCATAATGAAATGCTGTAGCAAGTCTGACTCCAAAAATACCGACTCATTTAAAGATGAGTGGTCAGCTAGCACTCTCTCTAAATACTGTAAACCGCAGAACCAGTTATAATGCATTTCATCTACTAAAACGTAGTCCAAGTTAGAGTGAACATTATGAACCACTGAGTAATAGGAATAGACCCTGTCCCGAGCATTCTCTACTCTCCAGACCTCCACCAATATGAGTTGCTCAAAGTGTTCTGGCAGATAACTCCCTGGAGGCCTTAGCAAGAGTCGATCAATCTAATACTCTATTCAGTGCACAGTTGAAATCTCAGGCCCATAATACCATGCAATCCATACATGGAGCCCTTTTTCCCACTAATTCTGGAAAGAAATTACTCTTATCGTGATTGGAAACATGTATATTTGCCATGCAAAATTTTGGTTCCATCCAAAGCCTCTACCTATGAGGATCCTTTAACAGCGCTCAGAATTTATATTCAAATCGATTGTGTCCTCCCACGTATTCCTTATCTTTGATATTTCCAATATACAGCTTTGATGCTTCGGAATATTTTTTAGAGCAGGGGGTGCTGTGCGTCGATGCCTGTCGACTCATTGTCCCTTAGAGGCCTCTGTGTCCATGTTGACGGCACCAAAGGTATATATAGAACGTGCAGCGCCTGTTGGCTTCAGTTCCGTTTTTCCGCACTTACGCTTTGGATACGGTACGCTTCGTTCCTTGAGAGTAAAATCTTCGAAGTTTTTTTGAGTAAAATCTTTAATTCTTCAAGTGAATTCGTAAACAATGGTGTTGTCTTCGGCGTCTTCCACTCTCAAGTCGGGTTTCAAGAAATGCTGCGACTGAGGTGCAAAGATGTCCATTACGGACCCCCATAGGATCTGTCTATGATGTCTGGGGTTGACTCATCCATCATCGGATTGTGAGGACTGCCTTTCCTTGATGGCTAAAGCCCTGAGAGAGCGTAGAGGGAAGCTTGCCGCAGGTAGGACCCAAAAATCCCCTTTGACTGTGAAAAACCTTTTTTTCTAATAAGTCGAACAGTTTCTCCTCGTCGCAAAAAGAACAAACTTTCCCGGTCACATAGTGGTTCACACCACTCGTCCTCTAAACACGGAAAGAAACAGTATCATAGATCGCCATCTTCCTCGTCTACATGTTTCTCACTGGAACGGGTCGTTTGTCCCACTAAATCTGCCTCACCGGCCCAGTGGGAAGAGTTTAGATAAAAAATGTTAAAGGTGTTCGAGAACGCTGCCTTATCCTCCTCGACTACACCCAAAAGCCATGCTCCGGTCGAAAGACCTCATAAGCACAAAAGCGGTGTGTCTTCGGACCCGGTGGACAAGTCTCCTTGAGAGCGATCGAATGATTGACACCATCAGGGTCGAAAGGTACGTCATTGATGCCATCAGCGCCAATAACATATGAGAAGCCATCTATGCTTCGAGCACGACCTCCTCGACGCCACATGTGTCCAAGCCATCAGCGCAACCTTCAAAGCCATCGACATCGGTAGTCGCGACAATTTTGGCTCCTTTAACTACTAATATAATGACGACATCTACCACATTAGAAAAGACATATACTCCTTTGCCCAGGTCTGATTATTTCAAGTCCCTCTCCTCTATTTATGAGGATGCAGAGGAATCTTCTGATGAATCCAGACCTTTTGGTTTACAGTATGGAACACCATCAGTGCTGAGGCATTAATTTCAGAAGATACTAGAATAAAAAACAAACAAGAATGCCTGCATGATGCCAGTAGGTTGGACACCTCACCTGAGGTTGAGTTCAGCAGGGCAGACCCCGGTGACCACACAGAAGTGACATACAGGCAATTGATGTCAAGAGTTATGGAGTATATGGATTGGTATGAGACCAACTCCAGTCTTTTGAGCAAGACGATTTGACTGATATTTTGCACAGGGGACCACAAGAGGACCCAATTGTGCCTTTCCATCAAGCCTTACAAAGGCATGTGGCTACCAACTGGGAGGCACCACAGGTTATTCCGGCTGTCAACAAGAAGTTGTTGACTTAAAAATATAGAGTTTCAAGCTCTGATCCATTTTACTTGTCCAAACACCCTACACCAGAGAGTTTGTTGGTTCAAGCTGCCACCTCAACCAGTAGGCAGAATGCCTATCCTACAATCCATCTGGATAGGGATGACAAGCGTTATGACGCCATGGCCAAAAAAGTATTTTCGGCTAGGAGTATGGCCTTGAAATCGGCTAATGCTACGTGCACGTTAGCAAGGTTCATTCACACCGTTTGGGATTGCATTTCCATGGTGTCTGACCATATCCTCGAAGGGGAAGAGCGAGACAGGTTTTTAAACATTATCAAGGATGGGAAAGATGCAATGTGTGAATCCCTCCAGACTGGTCTCGACTCTGCTGACAGTATCAGCAGAGCTATGGCGGCAAGTACAGTGATGCGCAGATTTGCCTGGTTGAGAAAGTCAGGATTTACCTCAGACATACAATCCAGACTTCTCAACATGCTCTTTGACGGCACTCATTTATTCAGAAGCAAGACTAATGAGAGTTTAGAGAAGCTGTAAACTTCTAAGGCAGCAGCCATATCCCCTGGTGCTGCAATCAGACAACCTCCAAGCCACCCCATGGGCACACCCTGGAGGGTTAGGTCCTTTCATCACTACTCCACATTTGGAAGGGGTAGAGGACAGCCAGCTCAAAGAGGTCAAAAAAGATTCCCCTGCGGTGGACGGGGAAGAAGTACTAAAACCGCAACAGCAGCGGCTGCTTTACCTTCAGCCACTGCGTCAGCCGCCCCAAAACCTCTCTGAGGACTTGATTCACAAGACTGCAGTGGAAGACAGACTGTCACAGCATATGACAGAATGGCAGGCTATTACTGCAGATGCATGGGCATTGGAAACAGTTGCCCAAGGTTACTGCCTACCTTTTCTACAAAAAACCTCAGTCATCCACCGGGGAACAACTATTTGAAAGTTCTGGATCCGCTCCTTATGCAGGAGATATTAACATTGCTAGAGAAAGGTGCTATAGAGCCAGTACCTGTAGCGGAGAGGAACAAGGGTTAGTACTCCCCATATTTTCTAATTCCCAAGAAGGACAAAGGATTGAGACCCATCTTGGACTTAAGAGACTTGAACAAGTTCCTCAGGAAGGACAAGTTGAAGACGGTAACCCTTTCTCAGATCCTTCAGGCCCTCCAGCTTCAGGATTGGAAGGTATCATTGGACCTTCAGGATGCTTACTTTCATGTGCCGAGGTTCGCTGCTGGCGGTTCTCATTATCCGTTTTGAGTTCTGCCATTTGGACTGACCTCTGCCTCGAGGGTGTTTACCAAACTAATGACTGTTGTGGCAGCAAGTCTCAGGAGAGGGGAAATTCATGTTTACCTCTACCTAGACGATTGGCTGATCAGGGGCAGTTACCCAGAACAGGACCTGGAACATCTCAGCTATACCTGCCACTCCCTTCACAGACTGGGCTTTTCCTGTAACTTCAAGAAGTCCCACATGATACCATCTCAAAGGCTTCAATTCATTGGGGGGGGGGGTCCTGGATGCATCCCTGAGAAAAGCTTCGCCACCAGAGGTGAGGGCTCAAAACAGTCTGCAGATGGTGACCAAATTCCTGAATTTCCAGCTTCTACCAGCCATCGATTTTCTGAGGTTGCTCGGCCTCATGGCATCCTGCATTTTTCTGGTGCCAGAGGCTCGCCTGAGAATGAGATCTCTCCAATGGGCTCTCAAGACTCAGTGGTCCCAATAGACAGGAAGGATGTCAGACCTGGGAGGATAGCTCAGTGGCAATGTACTTGTCTTGGAAGCAAGACGACACGAAGCAACACAGGTTCGATCCCCGGGTCCGCGCTTAGAAACCTCTGGGTATTTAAGCGCGTTATAAATATGCAACTAAGACAAAAAAAACAATTACGCAACAAAAAAAAAGAATTCTTGTAACAGCGCCTCGATGCCCGCGGGCTGTGTGAGCACTTTTTAAAAATGCAAAATAAATAAAAAAATATATAAAAATAAAATAAAAGACCTCTTACAAATCCCGAGCAGAGTCTCACTGGACCTTCAGTGGTGGGCCTGTCGGGATAACATCTTAAAAGGAGAACCATTTTGGCAACCATGGCCGGAGATAACAGTGGTGACGGACACCTCACTCACGGGGTGGGGAGCCCATACCAACTATCTGACAATCAGCGGTCGTTGGTCTCCATCAGAGTCCAAACTACATATCAACCTTTTTAGAGCTGAGGGCAATCGGACTAGCGCTGAAGGCCTTTCTGCCATCTGTACGGGGAAAGCATGTCCTGATAATGACGGACAACACAGTGGCCATGTACTATTTCAACAAAAGAGGTGGTGTAGGGTCACTACCACTGTGCAGAGAGGCAATGCAGCTCTGGTTCTGTGCAATACAAGAGGGAATCTCTGTCGGCAGTTCATCTAGCCGGAAAGAAGAACACGACAGCAGATGCTCTGATCAGGCAGAGCGCAGTCTCCCACGAATGGGTATTAGCTCAGGAAGTCCTTCAAGAGATCTTTACCCTTTGGGGAATCCCTCTGGTGGATCTGTTCACGACCAGTGTCAACCGGACGTGCGACCTGTACTGCTCAAGGGAATTTCCCCCAAGAGGAGCTCTAGGAGATGTGTTTGTAGTGGACTGGGAATTGCCACTCCTGTATGCGTTTCCTCCAGTCCCAGTCATTCCTCACATAATCAGGAGGTTGAGAAAGTTCAGGAAATCCATGATCCTAGTTGCCCCGGATTGGGCCAGTAGGACGTGGTACCCGGACCTTCTGGACATGTCCATCTGCCCTCTGCTACGTCTTCCACAAAGACATGACTATCTCTTGCGAGAGGAGGGTCGGATTCTCCATCCGGATAACAGGATGCTCATCCTTTTCGTTTGGTTTCTGGGAGGCTAAGATACAAGGATTGGGACCTCCCGGACCACGTTATGCAGATTTTGCTTTCGGCCAGAAGACAAGCAACTAAATCTTTATACCGCTGCCATTGGAATAAGTTATGCAGCTGGTTTAGAGATAAAAATGTTAACCCATTTACATGTAATCTTTTTTGCTACATCTTGCTAATCTGGGGCTCCAGATTGGTACCATCAAGTGATACTTGGTGGCGCTTTCTATTTTGAAGCGCACTTCAGAAGAAGTTTCTTACTTTAAAATACGTCTGATAGTACCATTTGTAAAGGGTCTGACAAATGTTTTCCCTCCAATCCCTTTTCAAGTCCCAATTTGGGATCTCAACCTAGTGTTGAAATTTATGATGGGGGCTCCTTTCGAGCCATTACACTCCTGTCCTTAGAGGCCACTAACCCTGAAAACCATCTTTATAGTAGCGATTACATCTGCCCGAAGGGTGAGTGAGCTGCAGGCTTTATCCTGCAAGCCTCCTTACACTGTCTTTAATGTGGTGTTGAAAGTGAAACCCACTTTTCTGCCCAAGGTTGTCTCTGAATTTCATCTCACACAAAAGATGACTTTACCATCTATTTGCCCTCCTCCACATCCTGGGAAGGGAGAGGAGAAGCTTCAAAGGCTTGACCCGAAATGTGCACTGAGCTTTTATATAACTAAATGACAAAGTAAAGACAGGATGACCAGTTATTCGTGAGCTATACAGGTCACAAATTGGGTGTGGCCATTACCAAACAAACACTGTCCAGATGGATTATATTGGCAATTTCAGATTGCTATAGATTGGCGGGTAAAGATCCTCCAGAGGGCTTACAAGATAATTCAACCAGGGGCATGGCAACTTCCTCTGCTTTACAGAGGGGAGTACCAATAAAGGAAATATGTGCAGCTGCCACATGGTCATCTGTGCACACCTTCACTAAACATTATAGCTTAGACTCTTCCTCAAGTCACGAAATTGCAGTTGGAAAAGCAATGTTGCTTTCCATGCACACACATCCATGAAAACCATTCAAGTGTCATATAAAATTCTGACTCCCTCCTCCAAATTCTATAAACTGCTTTGGGAGTGTATCAAAGATAAAGAATACGTGGGAGGACACAATCTATTCGAAGAACAAGTTGCGTACCCCTGGTAACGTTCTTTCGACTGGATGTTCCTCCCATGTATTCCTTATTGGCCCTCCCATCTTACCCCGGAGTAGAATTTCCCTTACGGTTACAATCTATGCTCTCTCTCAGGAGGAGTAACCGTCGGGTACAAGATAAATCCTTCACTCATAAAAACGGAAATTAAGTGTGCTGCGTGTGCTACATATACCTTCGGTGATGTTGGCATCGAGACAGAGGCCTCCGAGGGACATTGAGTCGACAGGCATCGACGCACAGTGAAAAATAAATCCAGAAGCAGCAAAACTGGATATTAGAAATATCAAAGATAAGGACTATGTGGGAGGAACATCCAGTCGAAATACCGTTACCAGGGGTAAGTAACTTGTTCTTTGTTTAGATTGCTTCAAGAGGTACAGTATTACAAACCCACACAAGAACTTCTCTTGTGATCTTTGACTACAAAGTAATGTATACCCCCCCATTTCTTATTTAGTTTTGTCAACACGTCTCACATTTGGTGTCTTTTTTGTAAAAACGCTAATTGTACTGTATGTCAAGCCCACCTGAAATCTCTTTGTGAAACGTTTCACTCTACATATATTCCATGTTAATATTTTTACTTCACCCATGTTCGACAACAGTTTCACTAGTGAGTCCTCACCATGCTAGTAGACATGTACCAAACCCAAAACATTTAAGACACCCTGATTCGTCTGTCTCTCTATACACCGTACCCCAAATGAATCCAACAGCAAGCCTACCCTTCCTCATGCTGAAGCTAAAATAGCTGACAGATGAATTGTTGTCTCTCTCCCCCCGCAAGTGAACTTTGCAATGTAGAACATTCAAATTGTTTATGCTGTAACTACAGGCACATAGCATGAAACCAGTGGAGATTTGCCTGTAAGCAACCCCACACTTCTAAAAGTTCACACTGCTCAGGTGACAGTGATTAGACCATTGATGGTGAATCTGCCATTCATTTAACATAAGTGTTTTATCTTTCCACCTACCCCAAAAATTACTGTGAGACTATAATACCCCTCCTATTTCATACCACCTCCAGCAAAAGTATTGTAGTCAACTCTATGTATATTAAATATCCTATCCAAAACCCCATTATATTGTGCCAGTCGTACAAGAGACGTATATGTTGTGAAAGTTTCCTTGTGTACTACTTTTAACAAAAGACCTGCTCATCTTAGTATGTACGTTTTAACATTAATCTTTTTTTTCTTGGCTTTCCCTCCTTTCAAACTGGTTAGGAACACCTACATCAGCAGGCTGGCCGGAAAAGCTGGCTGCAAAAGATAGCTGTCGCTTTAAGAGTTTTGGAGGCGTAAGGCCTATGTCACGCATGCGTTCCTCCGCACACCAGGCCCACACCTCAACCCTATGTCACCAACGTTCCACACCCAGTTCCTGTTATTCCGCCTACTGGGCAGGTCGGTATTTTTGATGCGGTTCGACTCCCTTTTCGGGGCATTCCTTTTCTGCTGTCCATCCCTTTTTTCTTAGTGATTGGTTCTTTATTTTTATTTTTTCAATTCGTGGTGTCTCCCTATAGTCATGCCGTATGCGATAGGTTTCAAGCAGTACATCCGTTGCTGGAAGCATTTTTCTGTGGTGGATCCCCTTCATACCTGCGTCCGCTATTTGGGTATACATCACACAGTGAACACCTGTGTCTTTTGCTGTGAGATTCACCTGCGGTCTCTGCGGACTTGCCTTCTCTCCATGTCACAGCTGGGACAGGTACCGAAGACGACTGAAGACTTCGTTTGGAACAGGAGGGAGGCCGACATCGGTGAGAGGGGGACTGTACCTTCAGGTGAGGTACTAGTTTCGGCACCAGACGTATGTACCCAGGGGAAGACTGCCTCCTCAGTTTTGGAGTCTTCACAGGACCTTTCATGGGGAACCCCCGGCCTATTCACCTGAAAGTACCCCTGGGTGGGAAAGCACTAGTACCTCCTGGTGAGAAAGTATTAGTACTTCTAGGTGTGAAAGGATCTCAGTAAATAACAATGGTACCGGGAAAACGCTTTCTCCAGCATTGGATCTTTCATGGATTCACATGTTTAGAATATTCCCCGTCGTCGGACTGGGAACCCTCGGTATATCTATAAAGACGTTTTCCATAGGAAAAATTTTCGACACTTCTGTGTCCTATCTACGTCGTTTTGGCCTGCTTACGCCTGCCCCAATAGGACGTAGCGGTATAAATAACCCCGCCCCTGCGGCTCCCTTCAGATTTCAACCGTCTACCAAAGTAGTGGGATCACCTCGTGTTATCTGCTATTTTACAAGGTTGATTTTGTTTCTTTCCCAATGTCTGGGAAGGCGTTGTTCCGTCCGTGTGCTACATGCAGATTGAAAAAGGTTTACGAGGGAGATGGGCATATGGTTTGCCTGTATTGTCTTCATCCTCATCATTCTGCAGACAGTTGTGAGATTTGTAAAGGCTTCTCACAGAAGACCCTGAGAGACCGAAATAGACGTCTGGTGACGTGGCTGAATGACGGCGCGGGAGTGTACCCTCCTTCGGAGGTAGGCTCTACACATAGTTTGGCCTCGAGATCAAAATTTCTGGTAGCTCCCCGCCGCTCTGTATCTGCAGAGCTGCCGGCGAAGAAGCCACGTTCGACGGAGAAGCGTTCCTCTGAGAAACATTCTACGAGGGAATCGTCATCAAAGGGAAAAGCTGATGATTCTTCTTCTTCTTCTCCGTCAAAGGATAGAAAAGATCTGTTTAAGACCTCCTCAGGAGACCATCACGAGTCGTCCTCGATTCGAGATTCGTCGAAGCATAAATGAAGCTCAAAAAAGGCAGGAACGCCTCAGGAGCCTACGCCACAACCACCGCTGTCGTCAACGGGATTTCGGTCGTCAACGCCTTCATTACCATCAGTGCAGATTATTCCTACAATCGCTTCGTCGATTCAGACGACGACGATTGAGAAGGTGGCATCGTCGACGGTGGCCACCCTGGAGGGCTGGCAACCGGAGGTGTATGATCCGATCTTGCCAGAGGCCCTGTTATAACAAGAAGCGGCTATCTCAATATCATGTGTGGAAGATGACCGTGAACCGGTGGTAGGCCCAACGGATCTGGGATTACAGAGTGTCAATACGCTGACGGTCTCGAGTGGGCGAAGTATCCCAGTTACATCGTTGTTACTGAATCCCCAGGCGGTGTTGTCCTTGGAAGTGTTATCCATATTGCAGACTCTATTGAGCCGGTTGGACGCGAAGTTGCCTCACATTGGTGCACCTGCAGTGGTACCTACTACGCCGGCTGACGATGAACCAGGTCCGGCCCTGCTGTCAACGGCCAGGGTACCAACAGCCCGTCCGGTTAGCGAGGATCCTCCACGCTCACACCCAGAGGAAGGAGAGTTACCGAATTCCGATTCAGAACGTGGAGAGTCTTTTTCAAACATATCATCGTCCCCTTCAAGAGATCCGACATGGGAATTGGAGGCTGAGGTGGAAGCTCCAAGAAGTCCAGCGCAACCATCGCCGCCGGATGACATTGATTCCTTCCATGCTATGAAGGGTAAAGCATGTGTCTAGTTTAGCCTGACCCTGGAGGAGGAGAAAAAAAGACTGCTTCTTGTTTGATCATATGGGGAAGAGGAGGAAGTCGATATTCTCGGTCCCCATTCTAGACCACCTCTGGCAAGAAGGGTTACGAACCATGCGCCATCCGTTTTCGGAGCCTGCGGTTAAAGGCAGACTGGAAAGGAAGTTTAAAGCTCCGGAGTCTACTCCAAAATGTTTGTCTTCGCAGCCCTGCCCGGAATCTGTGGTATCGGCAGCTGCTGCAAGAAAGGCGAGGTCCCAGCATAAATGCACAACCCCCCCGGACAACGAGGCCAGGAGGCAGGATGCCTTTGACAAGAAAGTGTTGTCGGTAGGAGCGACGACGGTGAAGGCAGCTAACTCACTGGCTATAATGGCGAGATACGACAGAGAAATGTGGCACCGTTTAGCCCCCATCCTGGAACATCTGCCAGATGAGCACAGAAAATCTGCTATGTTGCTGGTGTGTGAGGGGGAAGAGGTGTCAAACCACTCAATTAACATCGCTGTAGACCTGGCAGAAGCAGGTTTCAAACAAATAAACAACTGAGTGGTTTTGAGAAGGCAAGCCTGGCTTAAGTGTCCGAACTTCAAGCAAGAGGTACAGTACAAAGTGCTTGATATACCGTGTGAAGGGGAGTAATTGTTTGGGGAGAAGGTGGACGAGGCCTTAAAAGGCATGAAAGAAGACTCGGACACAGCACGCTCTGTTGGAGCCCTACAGAGCGGCAGAAGTTTTCGATCTTTTCGCCCCCTCAGAGGAGCATCATGAAATTCATGATTTGTGTCATCCAGGGACCGGAGTTTCAGCAGGCCATCGTACTCCTCTCAAGGCTATAGGCGAGCTGCCCAGCCGACTAGAAGAGGCCCGAGACTATCAGGCTTCTAGAAGAAGAGAAGGTTATTCATCGTCCACGAAAGACAAGCAGTCGAAGACCCAACAATGACGAGCTTCAGAACGTCCTGGGAGGAAGAGTGTCTTGCCGCGTCGACGAGTGGGAGAAAAGAACATCGGACCGTTGGGTGTTAGACACAGTGAAGCTGGGCCACTCTTTGCAGTTCAAAAATGTTCCACCGCACATTCCACCTGTGTTTTTGGCGCAACCCCATCTTCAAATATTACAACAAGAAGTGGTGCTTATGCTGCAAAAAGGGGCTATAGAATTGGTCCCGGTGGCCGAGAGAGGTCAGGGAGTTTACTCCCGTTACTTCGTTGTCAAAAAACCCAACGGCAAGTGGCGACCCATTCTAGATCTCCGAGATCTCAACAAGAGGTTATCCGATCTATACAGCCGGGGTATTTTCTGGCGTCGTTAGACCTGCAAGACGCATATTTTCATATACCAATGCGTCGACAACACAGAAGATTTCTAAGGTTTGTAGTTGGACGAACCCACTATCAGTTCAAAGTGCTCCCATTCGGACTAAAGTCATCTCCCAGGAAGTTCACAAAGTGCTTGGCTCCTGTAGCAGCTTGGCTAAGAAGAAAAGGTCATCATGTTTACCCTTATCTGGACGATTCGTTGGTAAGGGGGTTGTCTCCGATAATAGCACAAGCAAGTCTAGAAGCCACTATGCGACTTCTGCAGCGGTTGGGCTTTGCGATTAACTTCTAGAAGTCCTCCTTAACTCCCTCAAGGAACTTGGTGTTTTTGGGTGCGGAGTTCCTGACGCAATCAGGACTGGTAAAACCATTCTTGGAAAGAGTTCACAAACTCAGGCACAAGGCAAAGGAGTGGAAAGCCAACACCAGGGGGTCGGTAAGAAAATACATGTCACTGCTAGGGGCCATGGCGTTGTGTATCCCATTAGTAAACAATTGTCGTCTCTTCATGAGACCAATACAAGAATTTCTGGCAGACCGATGGTCCCAAAGTCGGGGATTGTGGTCAGACAAATTGACTATCAGCAGCAAGCTTCTGCAAGCGCTTCGGTGGTGGCAGCTCTTAGACAATCTAACGAGAGGAATGTCCCTACAGGAACTAGAGTTTCAGATGACGGTGGTGACGGATGCATCTCTGACTGGATGTGGAGCCCTTATGGAGTCCCTGCAAGTGCAAGGTCAGTGGTCACCAGAAGAGTCTGCCCTTCATATCAATGTACTGGAGTTGAGGGCGGCACGTTGGGCCCTAAAATCATTCTTGCCACTCATAAAGGGATCGGTCGTAAGAATATTGACAGACAATACAACGACAATGTTCTACCTGAGGAAACAGGGAGGTACTCGTTCCAGAACTCTCTAGACCGAATCTCAGGAAATATGGCATTGGGCTCTTGAACAGAAGATAAGCATATTAGCTTACCACCTGCCAGGGGTAATAAATGTACAGGCGGATTCTCTCAGCAGGGAGATGAATCGACAGCACGAATGGGAGTTGAACGACCAGCAACTGACGAAAGTTTTCAGAAAATGGGGCCATCCTTCCCTAGATCTCTTTGCGACGAGAGAGAACAAGAAGTGCACACAGTATGCAAGCAGATGGCCACAACCCGACTCACTGGGGGAAGCATTCTCCTTCCCGTGGACGGGCAAGTTTGTGTTTGCGTTTCCTCCATTTCCACTCATCCGAAGGACTCTACAATGGATTCACAAATACCCATGTCGTATGATCCTAGTGGCCCCTTACTGGGCGAGGCAGTCGTGGTTCTCCGACGTACTCCAGCTGTCGATAACGCAACCAGTGTGGTTCCAGAAGATTCTGAACCTTCTATCTCAGGACAAGGGGGCAGTTTGGCATCACGACCCGGATGGCCTCAGCCTGACAGCCTGGCTCCTGACTTCTCTGAATTTGGGGCTCTGACCATTTCTTCAGACTGTCGTCGAATTTTACAAGCAGCGCGGGCTCCGTCCACGAATACTTTGTATGCATGTAAGTGGAGGAGATTCTGAATGTGGTGCAAAGATCAACCAGGATTAGAACCCCTGGATATCGCGGCAGAGCAGCTTCTTCCATACTTGCTGCACTTAGCAGAAAGGGATTTATCTTTTTCTTCGATAAAGGTTCACCTGGCGGCCATTTCGACATTCACTCGTAAAAGACATTCAACACCACTGTTTAGTGATCGATTTGTTCAACATTTCCTAAAAGGCTTATTTCGAACATTTCCTCCAACCAAAATGTTTCCTCTGAAATGGAGTCTCAACCTGGTACTGGCGGGACTAATGAAGACGCCTTTCGAACCTATGTCGTCGTCATCTTTAAAATTCTTATCGTGGAAATTAGCCTTTTTGGTGGCTATTACTTCGGCAAGACGACTTTCGGAACTACAGTCGTTAGTTATCGATCCGCCATACTTGAGATTTTTCAAAGACAAAGTGGTATTGGCAACCAATCCTCATTTTATAGCAAAAGTTCCAACTATATTCCACAAGCATTCTTCTATTGTACTGCCGACATTCTTTGCAACACCCTCGTCTTTCGCGGAAAAAGCTCTCCATACATTGGATGTAAAAAGAGCTCTAAAGTTTTACCTCAATTGTACTCAAGACTTTAGAGGTACAAGACAACTATTTGTGGCTTATGGCCCTTCGGCAAAGGGAAAAGCGATCTCAAAGCAAGGCCTTGCCTGCTGGATATCGTCAACGATTGCTTTTTGCCACTCGAAAGCAGGGAAGCCACTGGAAAAGCGCCCAAAGTCCCATTCAGCAAGATCCACTTCGTCATCAGCGGCATTGTGGTCCGGAATCCCGCTGGGGGATATCTGTCAAGCGGAATCCTGGTCGGTGCCGCATACATTTACCCGACATTATTGCCTCGAGCAGCAACATGCAGAGGATATGCAGATGGGATGAGTAGTCCTACGACACCTGTTTCAGTAAGGTAAGCCCCATAGAGGGGTGTTTTACTTCTATCAATGTATCTTAATTGGTTTTTACTGTTAATGTACCATGACTGGAAGTTTTTTCCATGGCTATGTGTGGCTATGATGATATTGGTTTGCATTATACACCCCCGAATTAAGGGTACTGCTATACAATCTATTCTAAACATGTGAATCCATGAAAGATCCAATGTTGGAGAAGGGAATAGTTTATTACATGTAACTCCATTTCTCCAGCATTGGTATCTTTCATGGATTCACATGCGCCCGCCGGCCTCCCCTGCATGCAAACACATATATATATATATATATATATATATATATATATACCTCATACTACTTTGGGGGTTAAAATCTGAAGGGAGCTGTGGGGACGGGGCTATTTATACCGCTACGTCCTATTGGGGCAGGCGTAAGCGGGCCAAAACGACGTAGATAGGACACAGAAGTGTCGAAATTCTTTCCTATGGAAAACATCTTTATAAATATACCGAGGGTTCCCAGTCCGACGACGGGGAATAGAATAAACATGTGAATCCATGAAAGATACCAATGCTGGAGAAATGGAGTTACAGGTAAGAAACTATTCCCTTGTTGCCTCAGTAAACCGAACAGGCAAGGGTACATGCAAAGAGGTCCATGCCTTCAGGGTTGAATCGGTCCACATCGATTCTCCTGTACCGTACAAAGCCAGGTTGGCTTCCGCATCTAAAACCTCTGGTACTTCGATACGGAGAGAAAAGGATTTACCCTCTATTACTACCGCAGTGGAGCTTTCAAGCTCCTCGGTACTGAGGAAATCACATAAGTCCTCTCACAAGAGGCATTAGCACTCTCATTCAAGATATAGTCCAGTACCAAGTTCTCTAAAAAAAGCACAAACAGAAGAAATCTCCCGGGGCTTTTGTCTTGGGCTCAGTACCGGAGAGTCGGAGGATAATTCTACTCTATTTTTTTCTCGGAGGACTTTGATGCTTCAACATTTTTTATGGTTTCACCAGAACAATTATTCAGCACTCCTGTGAGAGCTAAGTGTAAAGACTGGCGGGGGGGTATCTGTACTCCTGCTCCTCATATGGCGGAGTCGAGGCACAGAGCACCCCAGCCAAGATTCTCTATTTGGTAAAACGTGGACCAGCAATCAAGGCTTAAACTCTCAGGAGGTGATGCAGGCTGGTTCTTAAGTACAGTGTAGTCCTCAAGCACCCACAAAGGAATGTCCACACACTATGTTAGTGATAACACAGCTGTTTATATAAATAAGGTTCAAGTTATACAAAAAAGGTAGCAGGCGCCCCTCTCTCGAAAGAACAAGGCATGATAACCTGTTCAGTGGTTATTAACCACATTGAGAGTTCGCAGCCATTGCTTTTTGCTCACTGTACCTTCACAGATGGGAAATATCCATTTGCATATCAGTCTTTGTCCCGCCCACAAGGGCAGTCCAGCACCGAAATGCTATGGCAATTCCTCTCTGAACAAGAGTACCATCAGCAACCCCATACACGTGTTTCAGCCTTGTTGGGCATCATCAGTGAGGTGAAGCTGAGCCTCTCTCACAGTGAGCAGGGAGTCCACGTCTGGTTGCCCCCAGGTAACCTAGGGTGACCAACCCCAAGTTCCTTTCATAAATACAAAAAAGGTAGCAGGCGCCCCTCTCTCGAAAGAACAAGGCATGATAACCTGTTCAGTGGTTATTAACCACATTGAGAGTTCGCAGCCATTGCTTTTTGCTCACTGTACCTTCACAGATGGGAAATGTCCATTTGCATATCAGTCTTTGTCCCGCCCACAAGGGCAGTCCAGCACCTAAATGCTATGGCAATTCCTCTCTGAACAAGAGTACCATCAGCAACCCCATACACGTGTTTCAGCCTTGTTGGGCATCATCAGTGAGGTGAAGCTGAGCCTCTCTAAGCACAGTGAGCAGGGAGTCCACGTCTGGTTGCCCCCAGGTAACCTAGGGTGACCAACCCCAAGTTCCTTTCATAAATACAAAAAAGGTAGCAGGCGCCCCTCTCTCGAAAGAACAAGGCATGATAACCTGTTCAGTGGTTCAAGTTCAAGTTATATACACAATCACAATAACACACTTTGTACTTTGGCAATACTATAATGGCAAATATATACAGGTCTACGTGGTACCACTCTTAACTATCGATTCCTTTGAAATGCATCAACTGCCAACAGTTAAAATGTCATATGAATCAGATTGCAAGATGAATCAACAATAGACCACAGAAAGAAAGCAAGTTCAATCAAGCAATGACAGAACAATCTATCCCACTGCCACAAGACCGTTCTGTGTGAGGATCCCCCACCTAGGCAACCTGTAAATAAAGCGTATTGACAAGCACAGTCCAGATATGTTTACTATAGTCTCAATTCCTTCTAAAGGTTGTATGACCTCAATGTACCTCGTTTCGTAGAGTTCTTCGATGAGTTGTCGACGGGCCCTTCTTGAGTGAACTCCCTTTAAGGCAGGAGCCATGGGTCGTCGAGATTCCAAGTGAAGAAAAGGTGAACGCTGTTGTCGGGGAAGCAGCTTCGATCCTCGCAGTGCTTGTTGACGAAAGCTTGTGAACGTCCTGTGAAGATGAGGCATGCGGTATACCTCGACAATGGTAGTTTGTTGCCGCAAAGAGTCTATGAAGAACTTTGGCCCAGCAAAGGGGTCGGGTCGTCTGCGTTTGGTGTCGGCGATCAGGACGGGACCACGGCTGGCTCCTGGCTCCTCGTCAGCGTCTTTGAGGTCTTCGGATTGCGGGAACCCCACTGGCGGATTCTCCTCGGTTGTCGATGACCTTGACTTTCTCCAGCCGGACAAAGCGGTCGACGATTATGAGCAAGGGAGTCCTTCAATAAAATGTTTTAGGCAATGGTGGAGAATAGCAGCTTCGGACGTTGAGCAGTACGACGTCAAGTTGTGCCCAATGCTGGGGAACACACTTCGACGGGCTTCCAGCGGTTATAGCAAAACTGCAAACCCTGGTCAACGATGATGGACGGATGTCTGAGCGTTTCACTTAGGATTTCGCGGCGGTCCCTTTCTCCGGTCGTCAGCCTTTCAAGGGTCTGACTTCCAGGGAGCTTTGGCAAAGATCAGCTGGTGCACAATGGTCCCTCGTAGCTCGGGAAGAGGTCTCCTAGCCAGGTCCTCTCTTGGATCCGTTTCTAGAAGGCACAGATTTCAAGATTACATCAAAGGGAAACAGCACTTAAACGTCTTCTTCCGGCTCGGCTTTGAGAGTAAGCATCAGTTTCGACTTCAGCTTCTGAACGATTTCCATCAGTGAGAGGTCCCCAGATATACTGTTTGGTCTCTCCCTCACTCTGCTGGGTCACACTCAGGCAACCAATCATTCGGAAGGCCATTCATTCAGGCAGGCAGCCAATCAGGCTCACAGTGCATTCAGGCCATTCTTCTCCATCCAGACACTCACAACACGGAATGTGGATTCGGAAAAGCACCCAGCCATTCAGCAATCCACACTGCATTCATACTAGTTTCGGGCAGGGCTGTCTGAGTCATTGTGTCACACACCAGATACTAGACACCCATAACAAGAAATGCGTATTCATTACAGAGTCCATTCACCCAGGTCCCACCCCACGGGCGTGCCCACAACATGCAGTCATTGAGAAGGCTCCATCCAGTCTGGCCTGGACTTCCCCACCATACCATATCATATATGGAACTTCCACCCAACAGCCAGTCAAGGGGAAGGGATAGAGTCAGGGCTTCCCGGGACTTCGGGAAAACAAGGTAACAGGCGATAGAAAGGAAGAGGCCACCGGGCCATCTTGTCTCCTATCAGGAATCAACTGATTCCAATGGCAGGGCCTGGGTATCCCAAAATGGAGGATACTCGGAGCACATGTCACATTCAGCATGGAGCTGCCACCATCCCGTACCCTGCTCTGTGGGCCACAGACGGGTGCCCAAAAACATACACTAAGGGTACATGGTCGTACCCACAGCCATGTGTGCCATAAAGGTATCCCAAGGGTCTGTTCACCACTACCAAAAAGAGGAAGAGCCGCACCGACAGGAGTCCCACATGAATTCCTGCACAGAAAACAAGACAAAACATACATGAAAACGGACTAAAGGACAAGGATACGGAGGCCCTTTCCCTCCAATGCATTTCCAGCATCACACCAAGTCTCCTCACATTTTGCCTCAATTTTTTCCTCAGTCTGAGGACAATTTGGGTCACCTACTCAGGTACCAACACAACCTGCACCACAACTGGTTCTAACCAATATCCAGGCACCTAGACCCGTGGTGTTGAACTTCTACAATCCTAGCCTACTGACTAAAAGGGCTGACTCTTTAACTTCTCCTATCAGACTAGAAGACCCCTATCCCTTCCCAAATGGCAAACAAAATCAACAATACTGTGCTGGAAACCATGCTTTCTGAGCCCTTCCTAGAAGTTCTGGCTCAACGGCATCAAGGACAAAATGTCACCTATGATACCTCATTGAACGGTACCCATCGATCCTATTCCTGAGCCAATCACGGTATCAGTGGACAACGAGTACCCTGCTCCTCCTCCCAAAAAACAGACAATTTCAAAGGACTCTGACTCAGATTCAGAGGATGACACCACTCAGTCTCCATCTAAGGTGTTTCATGACATCGTGACTAAAGCCATGCAGGCATTAGAAATCCTTCCAAAGGATAAGCCTGAAACGGCTGGTGTTTTTGGGAAACTGCCATCTCAGCAGTCAAAAGTTCCACTTCCCATGGAATTGTCGGTTTTAGATCAAGGTCTAGCTCATTAGGGTAAGCCTCATTCCGATCTACACATTTCCAAGGCCCGAGATAACAAATACAAGGTGCCTAAGGATGAACCTTTCATACTGGGCAATCTTCCGGCTCAATCGGCAGTAGTCTCAGCTGCCCTTGGCACAAAGGGTAAAGGTCCTTCCCCATCTCCAGCTTCAGTGCTAGAGAAAAACACAAAAGCATGGGAGACTCAAGGTGAGAAATCTTATGCGAACTCTACCTTACAACTTAGGCAGGTTAACACTGCTACTGTTTTGGCGGGATTTAATATCCTTAATTGGGAGAATCTTGAATGCTTCACCAACATGCTCCCTCAGGAGGCCGCAGACACATTTTCCTTCTGGATTTCCGAGGGTATAGAAGCTGCTATCCAACAGCTTCAAGTGGTCAAAGACCTCACTGACACAACAGCAAGATCAGTCACTAATGCAGTCTACATGCGTAGGCACGCATATTTGTCAGCCTCTAGCCTGCACCAAGATATCTAGAAGAAAGTGCTTGACCGTCCATTCGATAGCAAACACTGATCCATCCACAGATGAGGTCATACAGAAATGTAAGGCCTTTGTCACAGCAGCTAAAACCCTTAGCTTAATTTTGTTGAAACAGCCATATCGTCAACATTTTAAATCATTTAAACCATGTCCACAAGGAAATATTGGTTCTTTCACTTCTCTTAAGTCGTACTACTCTTCTACAAAGAGAAGATATAGACCCAAGTCGAAGTGGGGACCTCCCCCTTCCTTGAATTCTGCTCAAGAGCAAGAGAAGTCTATTTGACTTCCTTCTGGGAATGTACACCTTCCGCTCCAACTATCATCAAGTACCATACATCCCTGGTAGCAGGAAGGCTTTCCAACTTCCTCCCTTTTTGGAAAACCATTACTCAAGAGGAATGGGTACTTAATATTATTCAGCATGGTTACCGCCTTGCCCTTCCGGGTATATCACCTTCCTCTCCTCCAAGGCTCCAGAAATCATCCCCGCAGCTCCTGGAAGAGATCCAAAATCTCCTTTTCCTAGGACTGATAGAGTTGGTTCCTCAAGAGGAAGTTGGACAGGGATTTTACTCTTGTTACTTCCTGATCCCAAAGAAATTAGGCGGTAACCGTCCAATTCTGGACCTTTCAGACCTCAACCAATTTCTGTCAATTGAAAACTTCCACATGATTACCATTCCTCAGATTCTGGCTTCTCTTCATCCAAATGATTGGAGGGCATCTGTAGATCTACAGGATGCTTATTTTCCCTTCCCCATCTGCAAACATCACTGTCAGTTCCTGAGATTCACAATAGGAAGGTCTCATTACCAGTTCACATGTCTTTCCTTCAGGCTAAATTTTGCTCCCAGGGTTTTCATAAAAGTTCTGGGGTCAGTGGCAGCCTACTTTCGCTTAAGGACAGTCCATCTATACCCCTACCTAGACGACTGGCTTCTCAAGGCCCAGTCTCCAGAGGAATTGCTTCAGAAAATGTAATTAACTTGCCATACTCTTTTCATCCTGGGGTTTTCCATAAATGTGACAAAATCCCATCTCAATCCCTCGCAAAGGATCCAATTCCTAGGAGCAGTCATAGATACTACTCTACTCAGAGCTTTTCCACCCCTGGAAATGGTAGAAGCTATTCAACAAACCATCTTACTCCTACGTCCCGTCCCCTTTCCTCCATACTTGTGGGACATTCCATCCTTCGGGACGGGACCGGAGCACTTTTGTAAAAAGCATCAAAAATGTATGTCCTTCTTTTATTTTTACGCGAGGTACTGCACATGGCTGTAACCCTGCCCTCCTGAGCTCTGCCCCACGCATTGCCCTTCAGTCCTTTTCTCCATGTGGTCGGGGCTGGACGCACTAGCAACACTGGGAATATTTATTTTTATTCCCTTTGTCCTTCCTTCCTGCTCCGGTTCCTCAGTCATCTAGTCCTCCGTCTATGCCGAAGAATCTGGGATTTGTGTCCTGTTTTTGATGTGAACATCGCTTTGCTAGCGTGGATCCCCACTCACTTTGTTTGGAGTGTGAAGGCCCGGAACATCGTTGGGATTTGTGCTTTTACTGCGACTCCCTCTCTGTCCGGACACTCCGTCGTCTTCTTCGGTGGGAGGAAGTGCTTCAGCGCGTTCCTCCACCTCATTTCCAGCTTTTCATCCACGAAAAGAAGAACGTCTGGTAAGTTCTTTACTTTTTAGGGCACCCCGGCCAGGGGAGTCCTTCCCGGGGTCTTCCAAGTCCGGGAGGGGCTTGCGTAGCACTGTCACCAGGGGCTCTCCTTAGGTGCCCCAAGGGCCTAATAGGCTCACCAGAGTGTTCTCCGAGGGTTCCTGTAGCGGACCTGCCAGAACCAGACACCGTTCCGAGGTTCACCATTTGGGTCCTAAGGTTTAGCCCTGTTCGTCTGTGGCTCTGGATACCGGGGTTCGCCCTGAGTTCTCCATTTCTGGAGCTTTCCACACCGTCACCGGGGTATGCCCTGAGATCTCTGTTTCTGGATCTTTTCATACGGAGTAACGGCTCAAGGCCCCTCTTGAGGGAGATATACTTCTCTGGTTAAAACCAGAGGTTACTCTTCTTGGGGCTAAAGTCTGCACCGATAGATCCGAGAGATCCTCTTTGAAGGTCTTGTCAGCGAGGTACATACCTCAACCGTCCCGCACTGTGTCATGGCGGTACCGGTTCTGTTGAGGGGGCAAAGAGGGCGATCACGGACTATTACCCCTCCACTACCAGCTCTGCCGAGGTTCCACCACTGGAGGCTAATTTTGGGGATGGTTCTAAGATGTCCAGTAAACATCCGAGACCACCCAGTATCATCTCTGCCAAGGATCCTTGTGTCAAGGCTAAGGTGTTACTTAAGTCCCCTGACTCCACTGAGGTAATAATTGACTCATCTCCACATGTGAAGCAGTTCTCAGTTGTTGACAAAATGGCGGCCCAACCCCCGTGGTCTAAAGCAGTAATTTTGGATACCTCTCTTAATCCAACGTTCAAGCCGTCTGGTGCTGGGAACATTCCTTTTGGGGCTGAGCAGCCTTTTCCACGTTACAACAGAAATCTGTTCCGCCCTTCATTTGACTGGCGCGCCCGGACACCGTTGCATCATACAGTCTTGCTACCTCCTGCTTCCGCTCCACTGATTTACATGGATCGGGCTGGTGGTAGTCCCTTCTGGCAACCATCCTCCTTGCCTTCATGAGGTATGCCCCTCACAAGCGGCCTCGTCCTGTACCAGCGCCAAAGCCTTTGGCTGAGGATGAGTTTTTTGGGAAGTTTCAGATGCTCATGCTCTCTGACCCTGTGAAGGCGTATTTCAAGCGTCTTTTCTTGGAAATGTATGCTGAGCCTCCTGTCCCACCTTCTGCCCTGGCTGTTCCATTGCAGGATCCGGTGGTCCCACTCCCTCCACTGCTTCCTTCTGGACCTCCTCCATCTCTCCCCCGTTGTCTCGTATAGAGAAGACACCGGCGGACCAGAACAACACTTTAAAACCTGAGGCGGTATGCGTGGTGGACAGTCTTCTGTTCCCGCCTCGTTGGATGAGCCTCAAACGGATCAGGACAGCGATGAGCAGCCCTGCTCGGTGAGAGCATTCCATGACCGAGTCCTGGATATGATGGCCCTCCTTGACATACCAGTACCTGAGGGCCCCACTCCTCAGCAGGGGGTGCTTTCGCGAGCCTCCCTGTCACCTCAAGAGTTTACCAGCCTGTTGCTCCAGAAGGACGTCTTAGCTGAGGCCCGCAAAGTCTGCGATAAACCCCACACTGGGCTACACATCAATAAGAGAATTGACGCTCGATACTCTGAGGAGATAGCCTTATCGGCTTGCCCGCTCCCGTCCTCAACGGTGGTCCAGTCCAAGCCGGCATCTGCTTCTTCAACTCTTCAACGGCAGTGGCCCAAATCCTAACCAAGGAGGAAAAACTTCTCGACTCCTTGGGCAAGAAGGTCTTTGCCAATTTGGCGCTCCAATTTTGTCAAGCGAACACTGAGCTCATCCTAGCAGCAGCCAATCTGAGGCTGTGGAAAGAGGTAGCCGACTTCCAGGAGTGCCTTACTGCAGATAGGCTAGATTACTTTAAAGCTGGTTTGTCGGATGCTAGAGTGTTGGCACAGGATCTACTGGTAGCTGCGGCACACCACATCGATACCTCAGCTCGAGGCCTTATGGTAGGGGTTGACATGTCCCGCCAGGCATGGCTCCATGCAACAAAGTTTTCAAAGGAAGTGCAAGACAAAGTCCCGGACCTTCCTTTTGATGGCAAGAACGGTCTAGATCCTGCTCTGGGTTCAGGGGGTTTCAGGAACGTCGTGCGTGCTGAACTGAGGCTCCGATTGGCGGGACCCGCCGAAAGCAACAGCAGCAAGGTGGTCAGTTTTCTCTTGCTCATCAGCCTCTTCTCCAGGGACAAGTAATCTCCCTGTCGACAAATCAGAAAAATTATATTATTTGTCGGTCGCACGAGACTCCGGTGGGAGGACAAATCTCGTCTCATCTGGAGGCGTGCCCGACCATCACTGAAGACCGGTGGGTTTTGTCCATCGCTCAGGCGGGCTTATGCTTGCCCTACCCTCCCTCATCCCACCCTTCAACCCTCCCTTCCAACAGATCGGGACGCCCTCTCTCAGGGCCGAGGTACAGAATCTTCTAGACCTCAGAGCGGTGGAACCTGTTCCCCTCGGGGAGCAAGGGGAGGTCTTCTACTCTCATCTGTTCACAGTGCCCTATCCCAACCAGGCTGGTCTGCGCACTGTCTTCGATCTTTCCCAGTTCAATATTTCTCTTCCCCAAGAGAAATTTAAGATGGTCACGCCTTGCCAAATAAAGTCCTCTCTTCGGAAAGGCGACTGGCTCAGTGTTGTGGGCCTTCAGGATGCTTACATGCACATCCTGATATGGAGGCCATATCGGAAATATCTGCATTTCTCTCTGGGAGGGGAACATTTTCAGTTCTGTGTGCTCCCTTCTGGTCTCAGCTTGGCACTGTGTGTCTTTAAGAAGATGATGTTGGTCATTGCAGCTTTCCTCCAGCTACAGCGCGTTCATGTATATCCATATTTGGACAACTGGCTCCTACGCAGTCCTTGCCCACAGAAGGCTTTGAACAAATCTCCAGGCTCTCCTCCAACTCCTGTTCCACCTTGGGCTGTCGTTGAACTGGCGGAAATCTTCCATGACGGTCTGCCAAGACCTGATTTCCCTGGGTTTCCGTTGGAATACGGTCAATACCAGGGTGTTCCTGACGGGACGGCAGACTGGATTGCGGATCTATCCACCATGTGTCAGCTCTTCCTCCAGTCTTCGAAATATGACGACTTGGTGGTTCCAGAGACTCCTGGGCCTCATGGCTTCTTGTGTGCTAGCCCTTCCTTTTGCACGTCTGAAGATGAGGCATGCTTAGCTGGCTCTTCGGAGCTCTTGGTCTCAAGTTTCACACCCAGATTCCAAGATGATCGCAGTTCAGTTCTGCATGACGGCGGATCTACAATGGTGGTCTTCAACCGGCAAACTTTCAGTGGGGGCCTCCTTCCAGGAGCCCTGCCCACAAGTGACGGTTACCACGGACTCCTCCCTTCTGGGGTAGGGCGCGAAGCTGTGTCACTTCGAAGTATTTGACCTTTAGACACCTAAGGAGAGGCAGTTGCATATGAATTATCTGGAACTCCTGGTATTTTTCTAGCGCTCAAAGCTTTTCAACCGTCCATCACGAACAAGGTAGTCCAACCAGGATGGCCTGCGCACCTTTGTCAAGCGAACGCCGAGTTCATCCTAGCAGCAGCCAATCTGAGGTTGTGGAAGAAGGTAGCCGACTTCTAGGAGTGCATTACTGCAGATAGGCTAGATTACTTTAAAGCCGGTTTGTCGGATGCTAGAGTGTTGGCACAGGATCTACTGGAAGCTGCGGCACACAACGTAGATACCTCAGCTCAAGGCCTTATGGTAGGGGTTGACACGTCCCGCCAGGCATGGCTCCATGCGACGAAGTTTTCAAAGGAAGTGCAAGACAAAGTCCTGGACCTTCCTTTTGATGGCAAGGAGTTGTTTCATTCTTCTACCGACGACGAGCTCACAAAGACCAAAGCGAGTACCCAAACCGCCAAATCTTTATCGGTCTTGGATTAAGCTCCAGCCACGGCCACTTATACGCAGGGATCAGGGTCCCAGACTAGATCCTGCTCTGGGTTCAGAGGGTTTCAGGAACGTCGTGCGTGCAGCACTGAGGCTCCGGTTGGTGGGACCCGCCGAAAGCGTATTTGCACAAACAATTCTGTGGCGATGTTTTACATCAACAAGCAGGGTGGCACCAAGTGAACCCTCCTTTTGGACCTAGCCATACAGATTTGGCAATGGGCCATCCAGCACAACATTTGGCTCCTGGCTGGACACATTCCGGGTCACATCAGTGTAACTGCGGACTCACTCAGCCACCAGTCTGCAGCCAATTACAAGTGGGAATTGAACACAGATGTTCTCTGCACCATTTTTTGCCAATGGGGCACTCCAGAAGTGGACCTCCTTGCGACCTTTACAAACAAGCTTCCTCTGTATGCATCCAGAGACGGTCTCGGGGTGTCCTCCCTGGGAGACGCGCTAGAGATTCTATGGCACAACATGTAGGCTTATCTCTTTCCTCCACTGCCTCTGATTCATCGGTCACTCTGCAAGCTCGGGACTGCATCAAATTGCACTCTCCTCCTCATAGCTCCTTGGTGGCAGAACATCAGCATCTGTCCATTCTTCCTCCGATCAGATTGCTGTTGATTCCTGACCTGCTTCACCAGTGTGATCACCAGATGTGGCACCCCTGCCCACAATCGTTCATCTTGGCTGCCTTGTACCTGAATTCAGATCGTTAGCACAGTTTAACTTGTCCGAAGACAATATGTGCATTATCCAAACAGCCAGAAAACATTCTACGAGTTCTCAATATAGGAGCAAAAGGCTCTGTTTTTGCCACTGGTGTTTAGCTAAACAGCTTGACCCCAGGCTCGCTACGATTAACACTGTTCTTTCGTTCATATCTCACCTCGCAGCATCGGGCATTTATGTCTTGTCTTGCAGGACTTAATTGTCTGCTATTGGGGCCTTTTTGTCCACTGACAGCTTTCTTCTTCTTTTTACTAATCCAGTCATTAAAAGGCAGTTTGCGGGTCTAATACATCTTTTCCCACCGGTACGCAAATGGGATTTGAATGTGTTCCTCACCGCCTTATGCCATAAACCATTTGAACCCATGGCCACTACTGATCTCAAATACCTTTCTTGGAAGGTCGCTTTTTTGATCGCAGTGACATCGGCGAGGCGAGTAAGCGAGCTCCAGGCACTATCTGTGAAACATCCGTTCGTCACCTTCCATAAGGATAAGGTTGTGCTCTGCACTCATCCTTCTTTCCTGCCTAAGGTGGTTACAGATTTTCATTTGAATCAATCGATCTCATTACCTGTCTTTTTTCCGAATCGGGCATCAGAGGCCGAGAGAGTCTTACACAACTTGGATGTCAGGCGAGTCCTGAAGTTTTACTTCGACAGGACGAGTGAACTCAGGGGCTCCTCACAACTCTTTGTCACATTCGGAGACCCGAAAGGGAAACCTGCTTCAAAGGCAACTATCTCCCGATAGATTGCCTCCTGCATTTCTGAAGCCTATCCCATTCAGGGCCTTCAACCTCCGAAGGGCATCCATGCCCATCTTGTACGTGGCAAAGCAGCTGCTGTTGCCTTCCAAAAGTATGTCCCTTGGGAAACCATCGCCATGGCAGATACGCAGGCTTCCCAATCAGCTTTTTGTAAACATTACTGCTTGGGCCTGAGCTCCAGGACTGATGCCCAGTTTGGTCAGGCTGTCCTTAAGAATTTATTCCAGTAAGGTTTTTTTTTTCCATCCACCCGAACTAACTGTGGTACGTGCTTGGGAATCTCCCACAAGTATGGAGGAAAGGGGACGGGCCGTAGGAGTATAATAAAGTTACTCACTGTGGTGACTACCTTACTCCTAGTCCATAGTCCCCTTTCCTCCATATGCCCGCCCGCTGTCCCCTCTAAAAAGTATCCTCTATTATTGCTTAAATGATCTCAGACCTGGAGATAGAAAACGACTGAAGGCCGATGCGCAGGGCGGAACTCAGGAGGGCGGGGTTACGGCCACGCGCAGTACCCCGCATACAAATAAAAGGACGACAAATATTCAAAATTGTGGATGCTTTTTACAAAAGTGCTCCGGTCCCGTCCCGAAGTACGGAATGTCCTACAAGTATGGAGGAAAGGGGACTATGGACTAGGAGTAAGGTAGTCACTACGGTGAGTAACTTTATCAAGATCACACCTTACCTTGTTGGCTGAAGGTACTTTCTTTGGCTGATCGTGGCCTCCAACCCCTGGGCAGCCACTGTGACCCATGTAGTAAAATTGGATTCTTGGCTCTGCCCAAGGGGCATGTAGACTGAGGTGGGACTACAGAGTAAGGGAAGAAAACCCTCAAGGAATGGTGGAAATCCTGAAGATGCGATGCTACAGCAGGTGAAATTCAGTATAGCAAGGAGATATGAGAACTAGCACCAATAATCAGGATGCTTAAAGGAAAGGACTTGGAACAGTGTACGAGGAGGCAGGAAGAGCAAGATCGCAGCAAGGTAAGGAACAGATGGAACCAACTACCAGCAAAGAAGCAAGGGGAAGATCAGGAAGGCCAGGAGTGATGGAGAAGGTAGCTGGTAGAGAGGCTTTAGGCAAAGTGAAAACGAGCGTACCGCAATGTAGAAACTATTTCAACACGAGGAGCCGCTGGTCCGCTTCCACTAAGTACTCCTGAGAGACGCAAGCTTCTGGGTGTGTGACGTCATGACGCTGATGTGCGCCAATCGCCAGGCGTATCCGCCTTGTTGGTAGGGGCTATGGAAGCGCCAGCGCCACAATTGCCTTAGCGACCATGCCGCCGCTCCAGGTCTGCGGCGACGCATGACACCATCGTAAAGTTCAATACCCACGGACCCTAACAGCTTGGTGGTTTCAAAGGCTCTTCGGCCTTATGGCCTCTTGCATAAACCTGTTTGACTTTACAAGGTTCCATATGAGAACGGTCCAGTGGCATCTTGCTCGCAACTGGAACTAGCTCTTCGATTCCCAGGAAAGGAAAATCCAAATTCCAAAACAAGTTCAGGACTCTGGTGGAACTCCCCAGAGAACCTGTTAATAGATTTTACTTTCCAACCTCCTCCTCACCAAATAGTCATAACAGACTCTTCAGAGCACGGTTGGGGAGCCCACTGTCTAAGTCTGACAGCTCACGGTCTTCGGTCCGCTCAGGAAAAGAAGGATCACATAAATGTCCTGGAACTAAGAGCCATATTTTTGCTCTGAAATCATTTCTTCCCTCACGTCAAGGAAAGGTGGTGAAAACTCTAATGAACAATACCACTGCAATATTTTATATCAACAAGCAGGGGGGTGTACTCATTTGTATTTGTATTTATTAAATGTATAGAGCGCTTTACTCCAAAGCGCTTTACATTACAACAACTGAATACATAGAATAATTAGAAGCATAAATACAAAACATGAGACAAACCAATTAAAACAATATATAGAACAATTTACCTAGAACAGTAAAAGAGAAAAGAGAAGAGAGGAAGAGTAAGAGAGAGGTGAAGAGGTTAAAAGGCAGTGGAAAGAGAAAGATGAGATTTCAAGGAGGAACGGAAGGAGAGGTATGAGGAAATGGAGCGGATAGAGACAGGGAGAGAGTTCCAATGTAGGCAGGGCAAGGAGCTGAAAGGATCAGAAACGGGAAGGGGCACAAGGAGGAGGGGGGAAAGTGAGGAGGAAAAGATCAGCAGATCGGAGGGGGGGGGGGCGAATAGAAAGAGTTCCCTTCCCCTCTGTCTCTTAGCAGGGATGATTTGGTATTGCCATTCAAAATCAAATTTTCTTGTTGCCGTTCTATCTGGAGGGAAAGAAGAACGTCCTTGCAGACAAACTAAGCAGGTTACTATCTACTCCGCACGAGTGGGAGCTGAAACAGTCAGTAGCAAACATGATATTTCAGAAGTGAGGCCATCAATCAGTAGACCTCTTTGCCAACCAGCACATCTCTCTGTGCCCTCAGTTTGCATCAAGGCAAGGTTAGGGTCTTCAATCTCTGGAAGATGCTCTACATCTGGATTGGTTGAATGTAACACTTTGTGTTCCCACCTCTCCCATTAATTCACAAAATAGTACTCAAATTCAAAATGTCATAGAATCTAACATTGATTTTAATAGCCCCGTTCTGGGCTCGCCAGATCTGGTTTCCAGACCTTCTGGAGTTAACAGGGATTTCCCTGTTAGATCTTCCATTATCGAGAGAATATTTGTCTAAACAGAAAGGGCAGGTCCTTGACCCCTCCCCTCAATTGCTTCACTTGAAGGCTTGGTTCCTGAAAAACCAGCCTTTTCTCACTTACATCTGTCAGAGCAAAACATAACCATTATTTCAGCTTCTAGAAAAGCTTCTACTAAAAATAATATCGTAGCAAATGGTTACGTTTCTGTCACTGGGCCTTGGACTGAGACCTTAACCCTCTAAAGGCCTCTACTGATAATGTCATATGCTTTATGTCTTATCTAGTTTCCATTGGTGTCCAAATATACACGTGCAAACACTACTTGTCAGCTATTGGTGCTTACCTGAATAGAGAGCACAAGTCTTTCTCTCTTTCCAACAAAGCCATTAAAAGGCACTTCGAGGGCCTTCTACGCTTACATCCCCCGATTCGTGAACCTCCACCTCAGTGGGATCTCAGCGTGGTATTATCATCCGTAATGCAAAAACCCTTTGAGCCTATGGCCTTATGTGAATTAGAATTTCTAACTTGGAAAACGCCATTCTTAGTAGCCATTACTTCGGCTAGATGGATTGCAGAGCTCCAGGCTCTCTCCTTAAAGGAACCATATATAAGGTTCCATAAGGACAAAGTTGTCCTATGTACGGTCCCCTCCTTTATACCCAAGGTGCTCTCCGACTTTCATTTAAACCAGGAAATATGTCTTCCCGTTTTTCTTCCTAGACCGCACGCTTCTGCGGCCGAAGAAACATTACATAACCCAAATGTTGTAAGAACTTGAAAATTCTATCTGGAAAGTACCAAACCGTTTGGAAAAGCAGACCAGCTCTTCGTTACTAACGGTGGTCCTTCTCCTGGCAATAAGACAGCTAAAGCTTCCATCACTTGATGGGTTGTCTCCTGTATCGCCAAGGCTTACCACATGCAAGAGCTTGCAACTCCACAGAGACTTTAGGCTCATTCTACTAGAGCCAAGGCAGCATCGGTAGCCTTTACCAGGCATGCTCCTATTGTAGACATCTGCAAAATTCGGCCAAGAGGTGCTCCGCAACTTGTCTGCCTAAATCGTGTACATGCTGTCTCCCCCACTCTTAATTATTCTAAGGCTTTTTAGTCTGGTCCCAACCAGTTGGGAAGGAGGAAGAGTCAGGACGACAGAGAAATGAAACATTACCTTCCTGGTGATTCAGGTTCTCTTAGTCCAGGCTCTCCCTCCTTCACAAAACCCACCCAGCCATCGCCTACATTATGTATATACTTAAATTCTACCACCGTTAGCGGAACCACATGAACTGGGTGTGGAACGCTGGTGACGTAGGGGTGAGGTGTAGGCCTGGCGCACGTAGGTACTCATGCATGACATAGGCCCTACCCCTTCCAAAACGCTAAAGTGACAGCTATCTTTTGCAGCCAGCTTTTGTGGCCCGCCTGCGGATGTAGGCGGTCCCAACCAGTTGTGAATGAGGGAAGAGCCTGGACTAAGAGAACCTGAATCTCCATGAAGGTCATTTTTCATATGTTACATACAGATAATGCATACTTTATTCCACCGATATTTTAGAGCCAGGATTTCCTGCTGTTTCAACTTGCAGTGCTGCTGATAACCCTGCTCTGAGACTGTCTCTTCTTCAATGAAACAGCAGTAATTGCCAGTGATTTCTGGCAGTTCAGGATTGGCCTAGCATTTAGTGCCGGTACATTATTTGAGTGATGGGTGCATTGGGTGATTCCACAACATGTTTCTCTGGGGTATGAGGATTCTCCCTAGAAGATTCTGTGTGGGGTTCTGGAGTATCCGACCAGTTCACCATGTCCGGAGGGATTATCACAGCAAATAGTCTTACCTATGCACATTATCTTCATTTTACTGGGTACAAGAGCAAGTTATTTTATGTGGTTCTTTTGTAATGATTTTTTTAACTTCCTAAAAGGAATTTCAAGCTTTCTCCACTTCTTGAGCATCGTCTGAGAATACTAATAGTGAGGACGAGCCAGGCATGACCTTGTGTACCGTTGTGGATAGCCGCTAAACTGTCTCTTTCCCAGTAATTACGGATCTTCGCAATAAGGGTGCTGTTCGGTGCCCCTGGAAGTGGTGATTTTGTTAGTGCCCTATACACTATCTAAAGTAAATAATGGAGACAGCTGTGAAGTTCCTACCTATTTCAAAACTATTTTTCCAGGAAAAGGGCTGGGTCTCTTCCCTCCTCGCCGTCTGTATGGCCAGCCATTGTAATGGTGCATATGGTGCCCTCCATTCTGTGCCCTTCACAGACGTTCGAGAGTCCTAGTGCTGGACCATACATCATCATTATTATTATTATGGTATTTGAGTGCGGACCTAGTTTCGAGAAGCAACGCAGCGCTTTACGGAGGTATACAAAAGTACATATGCATAACGGAGTACTTTTCTGAGGTAACAGAACAGATATACAGCGGAAAGGGTAGGATAAAGAGGGGCACAGAGGATGAGTAGAACTGAACCGAGTGGCGGGGAGAAGAGGGGCGGGCGGCGTCTAGCGAGTCAGGTGGCACGAGGGGCAATGTGATGGCCTATGTGCTGAGGAAGTGAGACTCCTTGAAGAGGTGGGTCTTGAGTTCTTTTCTGAATTGTAGGAGCATGGGGTAGAGTCTGATGTTGATGGAGAGGAGGTTCCATAGTCTTAGGGTGTATGCAGAAAAGGCTTGTTTTCTGTTCCTTTCCTTTTTGCAGTGGTGGATTTCAAGACAGCATGTGTCCAGGCTTCTGGTGGTGCACTGCCAACCAGAGATGCAGAGTTTCTCTGTGAGGTAGCTGGCTGATTTATAGATGATGCAGCACGACTTGAAGGTGATATGTGTGTGCAGTGAGAGCCAGTGAAATTCGATGAGAGCTGAGGTGATGTTGTCGTTTCTGCGTAGACCCTTAATGAGGCATGTAGCCACGTGTCGGACACTTCTCATGGGCACAAGGGAGGACAATGGGAGGCCTTCGAAGAGTGCATTGCCCCATCCAGGTGGGATAGGACCAGTGCCTGAACAGTGGATCTAAAGCTGTCTGGAGGGAGGACGCGAGTGAATTTCCACAGGAGTGAGAGCCGATACCAAACTGTCGGAGTTGTCTTAGCTATGTGTGCCTTGAAGGAGAGGTGTTTGTCATTGTGGAACCCAAGGGATTTGATGCAGGAGGTGAGCTCGGGTGTGATGCCCTCAGAGTTTATTGTTAATAAACCGGTCTGTATGTCTGGGTGTTCGGTGATGTTGGTGAGGAGTAGGAATTTGGTCTTGGAGAGGTTGATCTTCAGGTTTGCACTGGACATCCAAGACTGGGTCAGCGAGAGGAAGGTTTCTTGCCTATGGGTGTCCTTGATGGAATTGATCTTGAGGTATAGCTGTGTGCCATCAGCGTATTGGTGGATGTTGATGTTTTGTGTGGCAAGGAGGGCTCCCAGCAGTTCCATGTATAGATTGAAGATCACTGGGGAGAGGAAGAACCCCTGCAGGACTCAACAGGTGACGGGTAGCATTGGCGATTTAGTGGAGTCCATCAGAACAAACTGCTGGTGGTTGGCGAGGTAGACTTGAACAAGCGTAGGAAAAGGTTGTTGATTCCCATGCACCGATGTAGGGTGTCTGTAAGCACCTGTTGGTCTACTGTGTCAAATGCGGCTGAGAGGTCGAGTAGAACCAGGGGGCAGAGGTGGCCGTCGTCGAGGATGTTGAGAGCATCGCTGACCACCTGTATGTTTGCTGCTTCTGTGCTGCATCTGGGTCTGGACCCGGATTGGTAGGTTTGGAGGAGATTGTTGGTGTCGATGTGTTGCTGCAGTTGTGCAGCTACCGCTTTTTCGATGATCTTACTTAGGAAGGAAAGATGGGCAATAGTTACGTAGGTTTCTTTTTTCTTAACATTTTTTTTTATTTCAACAAAATAACATACAGACATTATACATAACCTCCAGTGATAAATCGCATTGTTTGTCTGTTCAAACCTCCTGCATCCTCCCTCACTTCCTTCCCCCAGCCTATTCCACTTGCAATGTCTACCTATGGTATGTATTTAACTAGTTTGAACTTTTTGCCATCTTCCTATTCCGCAGCTTGTGATGGTGCATGTACTTGAGTCTGGGCTCATCGTGTGCAGGGGGTGTCAGTTCTTGTATCATCTGTCTCCAGGCCACTAAATCCATATTCTGTTCCTCTTGGCCTCGGCAAGATGCTACTTGGCACACAGCAGTTTCTTCCAATGCCCGTTTCTGGAGGTCCCTCAACCACACGCTTATCACTGGGCAATTTTCGTGCTTTCAACCCCATTGCTATCCTATGCTTCGCCAAGATGTATGCTAGGTCTCTTAATTTACTCTCATATCTTGCATGCTTTGGTCTCGGAAAAATCCCTAGCAAGCACGCCTTGCGGGAGATTGAATCTGGCCACAAGCTAACCTTAGTTAGGGCATGGGCCACTCCCTCCCAATATCGGTGTACGTCCGCGTAGGCACAGAACATGTGTATCAGGTCTGCATTGATTAGGCCTCATTTCGGACAAGCTTGTTCTGATGCTTTACTGAATTTTGCAATTTTCTTCAGGGTTAAATATGCTCTGTGAGTGACATATAATTGGTTCAGCTGTAGTTTTGCATTTCTAGACACTTTCTTGCGGTACCCCATGGTCATATTCCAAGCTGCGTCCGACAGCTGCTCTTGTAAACCTGCTTCCCAAATTTGCCTAATCTGTATTAGATTGTTATCAGGCCTCGCGATCAGTACCTCATATAGTCGTGATATTGCGTGTCCTCCTTCGGAAATGTCAGGGAATTTTTCTATCGTTTCATCTTCTATCAATACTCCCTCTGGTCCTGGCCCTTTTACTTTTATACTATGGAGAAGTGAGACATAGCTTATGTGTTGCCCTTTCCGTACTCATGATTCCAAAGCAACCTCATTAAAGGTCATTGGTCGTCCCTCTCTCAGTATATCGCCTAATATCACCACCCCTCTAGGCTCCCAATAGTTTCTAACATTCAGCCAAAGTTGAGCCTCTTCACTCTTTAGCGTCACCAGTGGGATCTGGGGTGACTAGGGCATTTCTTTGCCAACAAGTGGCAGGCCCTTTGCCACATCATCATGCCTAGCCTCAGCAACAGAAGGGGCTTGGGGTCTCGTGATATCGTGGTCTATACCATCTCTTTCAGAAAGAATGGGATGCATGCTGGTTGTAGTAACTCAGTGGGCCTTATTACAAGTTTGCCGGTCTGTAATTAACGGTGCCGGTAAAACCGTACCGCCACTGTTTTCCGGACCGGCAAACTAGGAGTTATGTTGGTGTGTGCCGCCCCACTCTCCAGGTCTGACCTTGCGGGCGGAACGGCTCCCGCACGCAGAGATGCACGGAAACACCGGCACCATTACGACATGGTGCCGGTGTTTCTGCGGTCTGGGAATGGGGACTAACTGAATTGCCGGTGCTGGATTTACTGGACCACCGGGGCTGTAATACCCCGGTAATTCCGGCAAGTCTGGAGCCGGTAATTCACTATAGGTCCGGCGGCAGCAGCTACCGCCGGACTTGTAATGAGGCCCAGTATCTTGGGTTTGTTTGTCTGACAGCCAATACGTGGCAAACTGCAGTTGGCGTGCCACAAAATACCCCTCAAAGTCTGGCACTTTTATCCCTCACTGTTCGTATGGTCTCTGTAACTTCACCAGCGACATTCTACATCTCGAGTTGTGCCATAGGAAGCTCCGGCAAGTAGTGTTCAGAGTCCTAAAGAAGGCTTTGGATCGATTATATGGAACATTTGTGAAATAATGAAGCCGCCTCAGTAGTACTACCATTTTCAACAGCGAGGCCCTTCCCATTATTGAAAGCGGAAGCTTGAGCCCAAATTTCATAGAGATCTCTATTTTTCTTTCACTCTCTTTCTCTTTTATTCACCTCCTTTAACGTGTTCTGCGCATGTTCTACTTTAGGGTTGTGATAGATGTCTACCCACAGTTATCTAAATGTGCCCATTTCCCATTTAATCAGTAACTCTGGTAACGCACTCTGGGGTCTGCCCATGTACCCTGCGAGGGGGATAAACTTGACTTCTGTGCATTTATTGTAATCCCAGAAAGATCTGCATAGCGCTCAAATACAACCAATATGTATTGTAAATTGGTCTCTGGTTGTTGTAAGTAAAGAAGCATATCATCCGTACACAGGGAGGTCAGGTGTGTGCTGCCCTGTATTATGATGCCTGCCTCATGATATTCCTTCTGTAAATATACCACTAACGGTTCTAGAGCCAATATAAATAACATAGGAGACCAAGGACAGTCCTGCCTCGCACTTTTGCTTAACCCCCATTGTTCCGATATAGTGGCGCCAGTCTTGACTCTCACAACCGAGTTGCTGTACAGTAGCTTTACCCATTTAATATAAGTAGGACCCATGCCGAAACCTTTCAACACCGCTAATAGCCATGGTCACCTGACCGAGTTGAATGCCTTGACTGCATCCAGCAAGGTTATCGCTATAAGTTGGTGCTGTCTTGGGTATGGTCGATGACATGGTGCAAACATCTTAGATTGCATGTGATATTCCTATTTGGGACATAGCCTGACTGATCTGGGTGTATGAGTTTGTGAATTACTGGCTTCAACCTGTTAGCCATCAGAGCCGTCAGTATCTTCCCGTCTTGATTGAGCAGCGAGAGGGGTCTGTAAGAGCCTCATTCGATGTCAGGTTTGTTAGGCTTCAGTAATGGGACTGTGATTGACTCCCTTAATGTCAGCGGCAAAATTCCTTTATCTAGTGATTAATTCCGCCTTGCCAATAATGAGGGAGTGCTCTCTACCATGAATTTGTTATAAAACTCACTTGGTAGTCCGTCCACACCTGGAGCCGTGCCTGACTGCGAACCTTATGGTGTGTTCCAACTCTCCTTTGGTTATGGGGCTTCAAGCTTGTCTGCACCTAGCTTTGGAAGATCTATCAGCACTAAGGCTTCTTCTAGCTCTGACTCATGGGTTTCTGATGTCTCCTCATATACCTTCTTATAAAAATCGTAAAAACATTCATTTATGTCCTGTTGTGTCTCACAGATCTCCCCATTACTCCCTGTGATTGCCCGAATCATGCTCTGCTCTGTTTCGCTTTTGTACAACCAGGCCACCAAGCGTCCCGGTTTGTCTCCTTCGGCGTGTTGCCCTTCCACATATTTCCAGTAACTCAATTTACCTAATCTATCCCAGTGTACTAAGCACCGTTGCTGCAGGACAATAGCCTCTTGGGGGATTCCCGCTGGTAGATCCCTCTGACCATTTATGGCTTTATTTTAGTTCCGCCTTACGTATGTCATTCTCTATTGCGGCCTGAACCCGGTTCGCCTTGGCGATCGGAGTCTCCCTAATCACCATTTTGAAGGCCTCCCATAACGTGCCCGCTGACGCCACACTTCGTGTGTTATAGATTAAGTAATCCTGCACCCCTTTTCTTAAATGTTCTCAGAATGCTTTGTCCCTCAGAGACTCACTCCTAAATCTCCATGTCGGGATGCATGCTCTCGGGGAGGAAACTCGCCATGTAACCACCAGCGGGGCATAATCTGACAACACTTGTGCTTTATATTCCGCACTTTCGAATTTGCTTAAGTTGTCCTCTCCCGTAAAAATATAATCCAATCTAGTGTACAGGTCTTGGGGAGTGGTGTAATGTGAATATCCACATGCCTGTGGATGTAGGGTCTGCCATATATCTGAGAGTTTAAATGCTTGCAACAATGTGCACAGGGCTTCAGCGGAGGGGGCAGGGTGCGTAAATTTGTCATCCGATCTGTCCAGTGTAGGGTTGAGCATGCAATTGAAATCCCCACCCCATATCAATGTGCCATCTCTGTGTGGAGATATTAGTGGGTATAACATGCGCAAGTAAGCCGCAGTCTCTTGGTTCGGTACGTATGTGTTAATACAAAATTCTCTGTTCTCAACCCGGCCTCGCAATACGAACATCCTGCCCTCTTTATCTTGAAAAGTCTCGAGCACCCTCAAAGGTACAGACGGTGCTACCCATATTATTACGACCCTACCATAAGCAGAGTATGATGAGCCCAGTGTTGTGCCTCTCCATGTTTTGGCAAGAGCTATCTGTTTCTCTTTTGTGAGATGCGTTTCTTGCAGGAGCGTAATGTCAATTTTCTGACGCCTTAACTAAGTCATAATTCTGTTACGTTTAATATAGCTGCTGAGGTCTCTGATATTCCAAGATACTATTGTAAGTTCCCCCATCATACTTAAAAGTTCTGACATGTACCATCAGTCCAGTGTTCAAGTTCAACATATACAGTGTGGATTCATAGTCTAACTTGCATCTAACTAAACCAACTCCCATGCCCTTCCCCTCCCAACAATTGCCCAGCTCAAACCTTTGTGCTCGGGCATCCCCAATTCTCACCTCCGCTCCAGGGTCTTTTCCTGGTTCATGGGGCGCAGTAGGCGGATACGTAACTGCTAGTATCCAAACAAACAAATCTAATCTTAGGTGTAGGATGCTCCTACATAGTTCGATCTTAAATGAGCACCACGTTATTGGCTTCTGCATTTAGCAACTCTTTCTTCATGAGGCTTCCGTCTGGTGGGTCTTACTGCTGCCTCGTCTTATAATTACAGACCTATGCTGCCTTGTAATTGTCGTGGTCTTCAACTCATCGCTACTCGGACCAGCCTCTGCTCCGGTTGGCAAATTCTACATGTCTATCCATTTGTATGCGTGTACCGGGTTGTCAAAGAAAAGTGAATTACTTTCAGTTTAGACGGATACAGCAACATGTACCGCTTGTAGTCTCCTTTTAACCAATATGTAGTTCATCCATTGCTTCTGTATCTATAGGGTGTAATCCGTGTATGCAGTTATCGTGGTAGACGCTTGTTGGATCGTCCCTCCTTTGTGGAAGCGTTCGAGGA
This sequence comes from Ambystoma mexicanum, assembly GCF_040938575.1. NCBI lineage: Eukaryota > Metazoa > Chordata > Amphibia > Caudata > Ambystomatidae > Ambystoma > Ambystoma mexicanum. The sequence goes on along the minus strand of NC_090937.1, from coordinate 732,970,322 downwards.
TCTTTTCCCTATCTCAGTAGTTCAGAATCCGGGCTATTATTGGCCTCGGCGGGGCTGCAGGTGGTGGTTTCCTCATCAGTGACCTATGAGCCCTTTCAACCGTAAAGCCATGAGTCCGGGTCTCTGTGAATTCCATCGAGTTCGCTCCTTCTCCTTCCGAGAGCCCAATAAGTCTTACGTTATTGCGTCTAGCCCTGCCTTCTGCATCCTTGGCTCTGTCCTCCAGATTACGCACCTGTTGGTGCAGTACCCTGACGTCTTCAGAGGTGTCTTTTAGGCCACTTGTATTCTCTGCTACTGACTGTTCAGTGAGCGTCCTCTCATCTTGTTTTAGCAAGTTCACATCTATGCTGATGAGGCCTAGTTTAGCCTCGAGAGACTCCTTCAGAGATGCTATTGTTTCTAGGATCTGTTGATCTCCTTTCTCGAGCATCTGCTCCCTTTGAGGTGTTGAGGTTGCTGGGCAGTGCCCTCCGCTGGGTGCACAGTTTTGGTGCATGCCTCCAAAGTGAGCTGCTTCCGTTTGCTCTTTTGGTTTGTAGGCACCATGGCTTGTTGCTGTCTCGTTCTTGTGCACCCGTGCTGAAGATTGTGCCGCCCGGGCGTGTCGATTCCGCTCTTTGTCGCTCTGTTATTGTAGGCGGTTTTTTATGCTATCCCAACTCTTGCACACTGGAGTACTTCGGCGTATCTGCTAGGCACTACTTGTGACCTCTCGGACAGTACCGGCCATGCCCGAATTGTCTGTCTTTATCCTGCTTTAGGCCTTCTGTATCACATTTGCCTTGACATTCAGTGCTTGAACCCTACTGTGGCCGAGTATCACTGATCTCCGGATGCTGGTGCGTAGTGTGGCTTTCCCTTGCTGGGCAGGACCTTCGATTTGCAAGGGGTCAACAGCTTTAGGCCTTCAGTATTTGGCCTTCTTTGTCACCAGGATGGGCCCACAGTTTTGCTGTACCCCACCCTGTTATATCTTCCCAGGTGGAGGGGGTTGGGGGGCTGTATGTAATATGTTTCTGACGGCTTGGGTATCGTACACTGCTACACAGGCACGATGTCAGCATCCACCATGTGGTCCTCGTTGGTCTGTCCCTAGTAGTGCTGCTTATGCTTCTGTTTCGGGTGTTCCCATGAAGACGTAGGTGTCCGTTCTGTTTCTCACCCGTATCGTGGCCTTGCTTAGGCTGACAGCTGTGTGCCTGTGAGAACCATCTCTCTTCAGTGACCATGCGCCACTCTTGCTTGCCCACATCTCGCTCGGGCGTCGCTAGTACTTCGCCAGGCAGTGCTTACGTCCATACTATTGTCCATGCTTGTTTTAGATGTAAAGCACTTCTGATTTAGCGGGTCGCAGCTCACACCCCACTCGCCTTTCTGTGGGCACGGTCGGTGCGGTGCTACTGTCAGGCAAGCAGTAGCTCCTGTTTTCGCTGTCTCCCAGTCTCTGGCCGGTAACGCAGGCATTGGCCTCCGGGGGGGGGGGGTTCTTTACACGAGCGGCGAAGGCACCATGATCTCGTCTTCTCGGCCTGTTCGTCTCCGTAGCCGCTGCCTCCACTGCAGATCTTTTTCTGCCTCAGCTGCATTCGCTACCACCCCTTTCAGTCATGGGGTGGCCACCCTCCGACGATATCACTGCTGCTCATATAGTGATGAGCTGTGCACTCAATCTTCTACGCTTGCTATGCTCCGCTTGGCCGCCGTTCTCACGATCCCTGCAGTGCGTTATCTTTGTGTTGTTGTTTGCTACTTGTACACGGGGCACAGCCTCGCTGTCCCCACCATCTTAGGTTCTTTGTTTCACGCTGGATCACAAACTTCACCAAGTAATTTCTGTGCAAACCTCGTGCCGTTTTCTTTCTTGTCAGCACCCAATTAGGCACGCCCTCTTCCGACGTCTGATATTGTCCTTACAGTCACTTCAGTGTTCAAAAAGCCTTGATTCTCGCCCAGATCATTACAGATCAGCAGGAGCAGCTAGTTTCACGTCCTGCCAAGCCACGCCCCCAATAGTTACCTAGGTTGTTGGGATCCAAGTGGGTTTCTTTAGTAGAGGGAGGATGTGTCTTGTCTTTAGGGTCGATGGGAAGTTGCCTTGAGTTAGGGAGCGGTTGACTATCTCCAGGTAGGTCAGGAGAGCTTCTGCGGGAAGGATCTTAAGGATGGATGCTGGGAGGATGTTGTCTGTATACGATGTGGCTTTGAGGGTGACCAGAATTTCTACCAAGTCCTCTGTCGACAGTGTCTTGAATGTTGTCCAGGGTGTGGAGGTTTCACAAGGAGGGGCGTGAGGTGGGTCTGTGGGTGCAGAGCTGGTGTCTATGTGCTGGTCAATCTTGCTGATTTTGTCGATGAAGAATGCGTTGATGGCGGTGGATTTTTCTATGGAGTGTGGTATAGCAGGGTCAGGTTGTGGGTTGACGCAGTGCTTGACCGCTTTGAAGAGGGCTCTACTTTTGTTGTCGGCCTCTGCTTTGGTTTTCTGATAGTAGGTGGTCTTGGCTGTTTAGTTATCAGTGGGTTGCTCGTAGTTCCTTGAGGAGCGACAGGTCGGATGCGGGCAGGTTTTCTCTTGGTTACTGATGACTCTTTTGCTGAGGTTGAGTTCTTGCGTGTGCCAGGGTGCTGATGGTTTCAGTTTGCAGGTGCATTGTTTCAGAGGTGTGTGACTGTCGATGGAGGTTGAGAGGGTGGCATTGAGTGCTCCCATTAGAGAGTTGCAGTTTGTTTGGTGGTGTTCGGTCCATGTAAGGTTGAGGCGAAGACTTCCACCCGGAAGTTCTTGAAGGACCTGAAGGTTTGTCTGTAGCGTTTCTGCTGGGAGTGCTTGACTAGGGTGGTGTGCAGGATAATTGTGCTTCCATAACATTTGTTGTACCCTCTATATCGGAGAGTTTAATTTCTGCTGTAGTCACCCGCTCATATTCTTCTCACAAGTTGTGTCTCATTAGTGATACATCAAGGCCTATTATGTTGATAATATGTGCCAGTGCAGTTCTGAAATCTTGAAATCCTTATTTGATTTCAGATCCAGGAATTTGCTTCTTGTGATTTGCTTGATCTTAGCTTTGGTAATCTTATGAACTAAAGCAAATTATCAAAATGTCAACATGACAGAAAATCCTGGTTATCTTGATCTCGATAAGCAGATGCAGACTTAGAAGTTGTGTTCTTAGAAGACGGTTATAATACATGTACCACATTTATTTTCTGTGCACCAACAGGGAGGAAGGTCCTGGCTATGGTCATATATGTGTTCGTACCATGGAGAAGATGGGAGTAAACGAAAATACAGCAAAAATATGAGTTCTAAAAAGCACTTTACGTCAACTACTGATGCATTACTGACAAAGTGAAACACACCAAATTAGCTCTTCCAAGAGGGTTGGGACCTAAAAACCACTGCCTCAAAATCTCTATCAAAGCTGGTTGTATGACATAATTTGTTCCTAGTTGAAGATCATTGTTCCCATTTCCAGTTTTTTTAGAACATAACATAAGTTATAAGAAAAGGTTATTTATGTTCTATGGCTTGCAATCTTCCAGTAATTGTAAATCTGTTCTCCCAGTGAACAAGGAAAATTATTCTGTGCAATATAGACAAGGTAAATGGATATACTCTCAACCCAAACAATTCATGATTCACATTAATCCTACTTCCTGGGATAACTACGTTTTCTGTCCAGAGACACCTATTCACATTTTTTAGGCCCTCGCATTTCAAATGAAGTCTTTCCCAGGAGCGTTCACCACCTTCACAGTATATCTGTTTCATGCTTATTAACATTGTGTCTATTGCATTGGCATATTGTACTTGTCGCGCCTTGAAACACTTGTGTATAGGCGCGTTATAAATGCCATATCATATCATTTATTGCTAGCCTATTGAATGTGCGTATGCCAAATCCTTGAGATTTGTTTGTGTGTGTGTTATTGGCAGATCATTGGAAATGGGCTGTCCTTGTGACACTGACGATGTGGCGACATAATCCACTTTTTATTTTTGTGTCCATTAGTCAAGGACTGTTCTGAAGATCTCGCATCCCTCATAACTTCCTTCATTATAATGCATCCTTTTCCTCTGTCATAGTCCCCTTCTGCCTCAAGAAGGCTTGGGTTCTCCCTCGCCTTAAAAAACCCTCACTAGATCCTTTAAACCACGATAACTACCGCCCTATCACAACTGTCCCATTTCTACAAAAAATCCTATTCAGGGCAGCCTGCTGCAAATCCAGAATTACCTGGAATGCTACCACATCCTAGGGATCCGCCAGTTTGAGTTCCGCCCGGGACATGGCACGGAATCTGCACTACTGGATCTTAAGAATCAGCTGGATGACTTTAAGAGACATGGGAAGACCTGCCCGACTGCTACTAATTGACCTATCAGCGGCCTTTGACTTGGTGGATCACAAGATTCTTTGCCATCACCTGTTCACAGCAGCTAACCTTTCCCCTGAAGCCTCAAGTTGGATCGCCTCTTTCCTAGGAGAGATATCTGAGAGAGTATTCGCAGAAAACGAATGTGCCCCCCTGCACCCATTGCCTGTGCTGTCCCACAAGGGTCCTGTGTCTCTCCTACCCTTCGCAACATCTTTACTAAACCTCTGTTCACCCTCCTCGACTCATCAGCATATCATACACAAACTATGCCGATGACGCACAATTCTACTCCCTCTCTCTGGCAACTACACTTAAGATTCCTCCACACTCAACTCAGTCTACTCAACCATTCAAACCTGGATGGCCACACACCGTCTTTGCTTATAATGAAAATACCTAAATCCTCATGGTGGTCTCCTCACCAATGCTTATGAAACTTAACTCCCAATACACTACCTTTTCCATTGAGGGCACCCCAATCCCAGTCTCGCAATCCATGAAGACACTGGGAGTATACTTGGATGCCACACTCTCCCTTACGTGCCATGTGAACTCCATCGCCTCCGCTGCAGCATACACGACTAAGCTTATCAATGCAGCTAGACACGTCCTGCCCTCTGAAAACTGCCTCACAATTGCCTGAACCACCATAGGCTCAAGACTTGACTACTGCGATGCGCTCTTTGCAGGCACCTCCAAGTACAACATTAAGAAGATGCAGGCCATCCAGAAAAATGCCTTCAGAGCAGCTCTGAGCATATCCAAACTCGACCACTTCGCGGCAGCAAGAAGAAAGGCTGATTGGCTCCCTATTCACGAGAGGATTCAATTTAAGACCCTATCAATCACCCACAAATGTTTATCCCAGGGTGCTCCACCTTACCTCTCTCAGAAACGTCATAGAGCTACCTCATCGAGACCCACTAGATCGGCCTATGCTCACCACCTCATTCAGCCCAAATTCAAACGAACCAAAGCGGGAGACTCCAGCTTCCCAACCATTGCTGCCAAACAGTGGAACCAACTCCCTCCTACCCTACGAGCTGAACAATCCCACTGGACATTTCGGAAATCACTAAAAACTCTGCTGTTCGTCTCAACCTCTAATGCAGGGGTTGACTCACCTGCATATTGGTTTATTGTATTTATGTACCATGTGCTACACCATCATCTATGTTTTTCGACTTTGTATGTAACTTGTAATTAGAAAACCGCCTGATGCCTCAGGGTTTAGCTCGCTATACAGATGTAAAAGTAAATAAATAAATAGTAAGGTGAGATCTTTTTACCTTTAGCCTCTGCTTTTGGGAAAGAGTTTTACACAATGCAGAACTGCTCTTTTATATATTTTATCATTGCCTGATGTTTGTAAGTGCTATTCTGTGGCTAGATTTATATCATATGCTTTGCATATACGTCCGAACAAACTGTGAGAGAAATGTTCTAATTAAAATATTTATTGTGCGAGGCGGGCACCCTATTAAACAATAAATTCAATAAGAACCCATTTGGTCCTCTTAAATGGCCTGAAGGGAGCTGGATTGTCTGTTTTGAATAAGGTAATGAGAGTCGGGCTGCACCCGATGTTGCAAGCAATGTGTTTGATTCACTACAGACCACTAGCAAATCTACCCTTTCAGTCTAAAAGACCGAACTGTGATGGTCGCCGATTTTAAAATGGCACAGAGCTTTCTTGATCTCAATGGGGAATTCAATAACTTAGTAATGTAACATACAAGGAATTAGGTAATATCCTTCATGGAGTTGGCTGAGGGAGGGGAAGGCTGGGGTATAAAAGTTTTCATGCATTGAATCACTGCTGAATTCACGGGGTCGAACTCCTGAAAGGTCGGCAAGACAAGCACCCTCACTCATTGGTTGATGTCAGTGTTTCGTGGGTGGATGCTATATTTAATGTTCATAACCTTCTCTCTGAAGTAAAGTGTCAAGTCGTCAGACCTTTTATGTGAAGGGGCAGAGGCAGGCTTGGATAGCTCATTGTACATTTGGAAGGTGTTTGCTGATATGTTAGGTGCCTCTTGAATGTCCTGGTGCAGTTGATCCTTATTTTGTCACCAAGTGGCTCTTTGGTCCCTTTTTGTGTTGGAATGCTGGGGTTCTATTGCTGTAACACTCTAGATATAAAAGCGGATGAACTCTTATGTGGAGAAAGATTGTTGCTGTGTTTGTAACACACTAGATCCAAAAGTAGATTACCTCTTTTTTGGGGAACGATTGTTGCTGTATTTTTCTCGTCGGAATTTTAATTGGGTGGAGTGATGGAGAAAAGTGAGAACATTTATTTCACAATATTTCAGCTTTAAAGCTTAGTAAATTGTTATCATATCTAACTAGAGATCACACACCAAGGGATGCTAGCCGTAGGCTTTTTCAAATACTGCAGACCTTGTAATCGTTGGTAAATTACCCTTGTCTCTTGCTGCATACTGGTGTAGTTTACCCCCTGCAGTGAGACATTAAAAGAATGCAAGATCGTTTTAAAAAGTGATTACAAGCCTCCTTAATTCAGACTTTTATGTAATAGGGTGATTCATAAAGTGCTATTTATTTTCTCCGACTGTAAGAATGTGAACATCAACCAAAAATGTATTTTCGGGATTTGCTAGCTGCTACGTTTTGTGCAGCGTATGCAAGCTCTTGCATGATCCTAAAGGACTTTTGGGAATCTTGGCAAGGCAGGCATGTGGTCAGCACTCAGAACCAGAACCAGGAACAGGGAGAAAGTGGTTTGATTCCTGATCAAGCGCTTAGTCCTCGTGCCAAAACTATAGCTCACAGCCTGCAAGCTTAGAGGCATGGGAGAAAACCCAGGAAAGGTTCCTATACAGTAAATGAGTAAACTGTTGCGTCACATTTCTTACTATTAAGTTTTCATTGTGTGTCTGAGAACATTTTTTGGTGATGAAAAAAATCTAATCCTCAAGTATTTTAGATTAAAATAAATATAATATGAAACCACATAAATGATTAAAGGTTGAGGAGCAGTCGGAGTACCAGTTGTCATTTCATTGTGAGCTCAACCATCATATCTTATCAGACTCCATTACTACATTCAGAGAAGAGAAGCATATTACTTCAACTACTTGTTTACAAGATAATAAATCAGAAGTGAGAAATGTTCATCTAAAAGGGCACAGTGATCTTAAATAGCCCTTCACCCAGCAGCTGCCAGAATTCCGTTCTGTGAACTGCTGCTGTGTGTAAATGGTGTATGTTCAGAGCTATCAGGGACCCAGTTATCAAAATGCGTTATCACATTTATCAATTTCTGTACATTGATCTTTTCTTCATCCCACAATACATATCTTATTGCGGGGTGATTCGAAGAGTTTATGTATTCAATGAAGGTTTTAGGGATTATCCCCTGCCAGGGGAGTTGCTATGTCTGGAAAAGACCCGGGGCTAAGCTGATGTCTGAACTGTTGGGACTGGGGGCTAGCTAGTCTTTTGGCTGTAGCTCCTGAGATTCTATCCGGGGCTACAACCAAAAGATCAGGGGCCCCCTTAGCCCCCCCCTCCTAGCAACGCCCCTGTTCCCTGCTACAGCCGTTCTAGTAGAATAAAAAACAAACGCATATACACATTCTTAAATACAGTCTCCTTTGGCCAACTGGAATGCCAGTGTTGCCCTGCTTTGAATCTCATAACAGCAACTGATATACACGTGTAAAAAGTGCCCAGACAGGTCTTTGTTTACTTGGATCTATGGGGTTAGGCAGGACTACACAGTAGTTTGCATCATAGTCAGTCTCTGGCATGGTGGGGCTGGCTGGGATGACAGTCACCAGCCATGGAGAATTTCATGCAAAATGAGAAATACCCTGTCCAGTTCTGGCTCTTAAAACATTTTTCAAAAGTGATCAAGACTGCTCTTGTAAGCAGCTCTGTCCACCAGCTGTTATGTATATTAGTCTTTCTCGGTGCTTCAGCAGAGAGTGGATATTTCCAGCATAGTGTAAAGCTTGCCTGCTAGATTGATATTGCTTTGCGGATATTGCAGAGTGTTTGCTGAGAGTTCAGTAACTGCAAGAACACTGCTGGTGTTGTTGGCATACATGCTCTTGAGAGTCTTTCTGCCATTTCAACTGCGGAATAAATAAACACTCCTTCCGATTCAGAGCGTTGCAGAGTGTTTGCTGAGTGTTCGCTGAGGAGTGAGCACTCAGTCATCTCTGTACATCTGTAGGGAGCGGGAGACCCTTGGAAGCAGAGTTGGACCTGAACTGCGCCCACCGGAACCGCCGACAGGTACGTCTGAACTATGAGACCCTTGCCCCAGTTTCCATACCTGTCTCTGTGGTGGAGAAATGCTCCTTGCAATCTACCAGCGCGAGGTTTGATACGAATGATACAAATGAATCCCTAGCACCTCTGGTGCCTAAAGAAAGTTCCCCAATGGTTTGCTCGGTTTGCACGGAAGCCGCAGACCATTTAGTGGCGGATGCTGCAACAAAGGGCTTATTGGATACTGGCCCAATTCAGAATTCTGCCGATAGCCTAGGGCGTTAGCAGTAGCATCCCGTCCCCCAGTCCTGCAGGGCCCGCAGTCAAAGAGTTAGAAAAGCCCAGCCCCGCAGAAACTGAAACAAGCAATGGTAACGTGGAAACTTGTTTTCTAGCAGAGGCAATGGAGGATGAGACTGAATTTCGAAATGCCCGCGATAAGTCACATCCGGCAGAACTAATCCTGTTGAGTGTAAATGAAAACTGGGATGCACATGAAGATCAAATGCAAGCTCCCAGAACCCACATACAAAAAGGCAATGAGCTGAAGAAGGCCCTTGCATCAATAGAACTGTCTTTGCCGGCCAGGGAAGTTTGAAACAGAAACTTTAATAAAGAACCAAAAGTGGCGCCCCTATTAAAAAAAAGATGCCACTCAGTTTCCGGTATGGGGAAACTGAAGTGGCATTTTAAGAGGCCAGCGCCACAGCAATCTTTAAAAAACTTGATCCACCAGAAGCCGATAATAGATGCAAAGGCTGGGCCCCAACTGAGGGCTCTGACAGGGCAGACCCCACAGGGACCCTCTGGGGTGAACCCTCGGACAAAGTGCTTCTGAGTGGAGTCCTGATAAGTCCGGGCTTTGGGGAGCTGGTAGCTGAGGACATAATTCCTAACCAGGAAAAATCTGACAGGAAAGAAGTTCTGTTTAAACCAGGTGCTCCTCCAAATACCTCAAAAAACAATGATGCAATGCATAATCCACTAACCCAACCGGATCGCCCTATGAGAGAGCCGTCTACCCAGATAGGGTCTAACATGGTGGGCGATAAGGATTTGGCCCCCACAGACAGGACAAATGTAAGCACCTGTGGGATCCGATCCGATCTGTAAATCTCAGATCTTTTGAACTGTTCTGCACCCTTTTCAGCAGCAAGCAATTATTTGAATTTGGGAGTGATCATTTGCGGTGACCTGAATGCAGATTGCCTCCAGAAAAGATTGGCGGAGGGTCATCAATCTGGCGGCCTTAAGAGATGCAGAAGGCAGGAATGGTCAGAAGAAATGGAACTAAGAGGGTTCCATATTCTTAATGGAAACACAATGGGAGATATTCCAGCTGCAACAACATAAATGAACGGGCCTAAAAAAGACACTTTAGACTGCTTCTTTGTTTCTGAAAACCTTCTCCAAAACATAAGCTCGCTAAAAGTTCATCTGGCAAAGTATAGCGACCACGACCCAATAATAAGCAGATGCACTACAAAGGCGAAGGTCAAGCTAGAAGGAGGAAGAAATCGACTCTGATTATTGCCCAGTGATATCCCTGCCCGACAAAGGATTTAGTCCTAGTCCACGATCCTGAAGATGTGGAATATGTGAAGGATCTGGGAGCCTTTATAGAAGTAAGCCGCAGAGACATGAAGCCATTGTTCAAAGCACGCCACGTATATGATAAAGAGGTTGTGGCCCAAAAATAACTCCTCGGGAAGGACAGCGAAAGATCTGGATGTCAATGACAAATACAAAAGATCTGTTGCGAAAGAGGAGGCAAAAAAATACAAAAACTGGACCATCCATCATAAAGCAAGGACTCGCCAAAGGGATGCAGAAGCAATGATAGGGGCGCTTAGCAACAATAACAGCAAGACGCTCTGGCAGCTCAATGAAGAAGGAAGATCAATCTGTCCACAACAACTAAACCCCATATCTGAAGGGGCTTGGTTATATCATGAGATGCTGTTTGACATAAAGAACCTGGAAAGCACAGAGCAGGATACAGAAGTTAAGAAATGGAACATCAAAATTGACAGGAACGAGATCCTGCTGTTAATAAAAAAAAAAAATCAAGCCTGTCCTGACCCCTTGGTCCCGATGGACTGACTAATGCCCTATTAAAAAGAGGGTCCGGGATCTCACTCCTCAACATCGATGTCAAGATATACGCCAGAGTCATTGCTGCAAGGATAGAAAAATATCTACCCAAATTGATACACCCCGACCAAGTGGGTTTCATTATGAACAGTCAAGGTGCTGACACGATGAGGATGACCCTTCACTTGACACATCAAGCACAAACAATGGAAGGAGACCCGACGCTTCTCTCACTAGACGCTAAGAAAGCGTTTCACAGAGTGGCATGGCACTTCCTAGATAACGTCCTGGCGAAGATGGGCCTTGGTCCGAAACTCTGCCAAGGTATCGGAGCAATCTACACCGCCCCCAAAACCACTGTGACGGCCAACGGGGGATACTTGAGATGGTTCGAATTGAAGAGAGGGACCAAACAAGGGTGCCAGTTGCCCTCGATACTGTTCGTCCTTTCGTAGGAACCACTTACCAAACACTGAGACAAAATTAATCTGTGCAGGCGATTATGGTTGGAGGGCAAACGTACAATCTAGGCTTGTATGCAGACGGCATAGTTTTGCATATCACGAATCCTCTAACATCAATCCCAGCAGCAATGAAAACGATAGAGGCATATGGGTGTCTGGCAGGCCTGAAAATAAACAGAGAAATCCACCATCCTTCCCTTGGTCAGTAGCAGGGACGCTATGGTATCGAGGTTTAAGGCCCTAGGCATGAAGGTTAGCTTAACTACTTTGTGATATTTTGTGATTAACGTCTCCCGCAAATTTGACGACCCATACAACGTAAATTTCCCTCTGTTGCTCGCCACAATTAATCTCGACCTAGAGAGATGGGAGAAATTAACAATTTCATGGTTGGGGAGGCTCAACGCCTTCAAGATGGTTGTCCTCCCTAGGCTCTTGTACTTGTTTCAAATGCTCCCTATTGGCATTCCAAATTCGTTCTTCGCAATGATCAAGAGACTGATACTGACGTTCCTGTGGCAAAACAAGAAGGCCAGGATCTCCTACAGCCATCTCAGGCTCCGCAAGGATGTAGGAGGTGTCACACTCCCGGACAATCAGCTGTATTATAAGGCCACCCAACTACATATCTTAATCCCACATCTCAGATGAAGAACTAGCCTACACTGGGTGGACCTGGACAACCATCATCTTTAACCCGCAACTGTAGGAGACTGGCTCTGGGTGCCCAGACCCAGACTACCACGAAGGATACAGTAACATCCTATACTAGGTACGCTATGGAATGTATGGAGAGAAAGCAGGGATATGAAGGGAATCACATCGTGGCCCTCACCATTGGGGCATATATGGGTCCCAGGCATACAAGATGCATTCCCGGAACCGGAGCGATTCCAGACATGGTATGAAGCTGCACTGGAAAGAGCAGGCCAATTATGGAAAGAAGTGAACTTTCTGACCATACAGGAACTTGAGGAGGCTCTAGGCATAAGCCCGCTCCCTGTCCTCCTGTACTTACAGCTTATGGGGATCATGACTAATAAGAGATGGAAAGATAAAATACAAAGGGAGCTCACCCCGTTCGAGAGGACATTAAACACAGGAATAGGCTCTAATGGTATGATAGGTGCTACGGACACTGCCCTACTAGAAGTCAACAACTCTTCCATCGATAAACTGAAATCCAAGTGGGAAACTGACATGCAACGGAATATATTTCCCAAGATCTGGTCCCGAATATGCAGCAGAAAAGCAAAGGTGTCCATTGCTTTCCAATATAAACTCCACGGCATCAAACTACTAGGGCGCAGACCTCCGTTGGTGGAGTGGATGTGGGGCCAAAGCCAACTACTGGCACATGTGGTGGGACTGTCCGGCTACTCAATCATTCTGGGAGGAAGTGCTTAGTTGGATCAAGGACTTAGATGCCATAACCAGGCAGAAGGCGCCATTAATGGTGCTCTTTGGACTGGGGGAATGCGGGGATGAAACCTTCCAACTACCAAAAACAATCAATGGCCTACTACTGGCCGCACAAGCTTGCATCGCCACCTCCTGGAAGAGAGCAACTCTCCCGACGAAACCTGAGTGGATCACAGTAGCCAGACATATATACTGCATGGACGGCCTGACATCTGCCCTTCATGGGGACCGTTCATCTGTAGACTTGGCCTGGACTGATTTCCGCCTCAAGTACGTAGAATTGCCTTGAACAATATGAATTGCGTTAGCCCTTCGACATAATTAATAGACCTATCGCAGTCGCATCAATGCCGCCGTGCCTTCCAAATGTGTTATTGTATTGTGCCCCACTGCAGTTTTTAAAAAAAAAAATTAGATTCTCACAAGTGATATCATGTCTAACATATGCTATGATACGGTCTAATAGTGTTGAATAGTTTGAGAGGGGGCTGGGGGAGTTGGGGTTAAGGAGAACAGATGCTATACATGTACTTCTCACTCGTAACTACAAATTGTTTAGACGTAATATATTGATTACAATGTTGTATGTTCAACGGGTATTCCTTGAAATATATATCTGTTGAACCTTTCTAAAACAATAAAAGCAAGCATAAAAAATAAAATAAAGAAGTTCCGGAACAATGTGCTGACTTCCACAGGATCATCGAAAAGGGGAGAATCCCCAAATCCTGGAAAAATTAGATAGTGTTCCCCATATTTAGAAAGGGAGACCGCACATCTCCAATCAATTACAGGCCCATTGCTTTGTTGGACGTGGTGGGAAAGATCGATCTTTGCTTCGATACTCTTGAGACGGTTAAACGAATATATAATGACTGCTAGGAATTTTGACATCAGACAAGCAGGCTTTGTTAAGGAGGTAGGTTGTAGGCTAAATCTATTCCTGATCAATCTTCTAAAGCTTAAAGTAAAAATGAATAAAGGAAAAATATACTTAGCTTGTATAGACCTTGAGCAAGCTTTCGATAGTGTTGATCGGGACTTATTGTGGCAAAAACTAAGAGCCAAAGTTTGCCCAATAGAACAGTTAGCAGCTATTAAAGACCTGTATACTGGAACCAGCATGCAAGTCAAGCTGGACCCCCAAGGAAATCTGTCCAGAAAAATCAACACAGAGAAAGGGCTGAAACAAGGTTGTCCGATAGCAGCAACATTATTTAACGTTTTTATCAAGGATTTAAAGACCAACCTGGCGAACAAAACATCTTTTCCAGCAAAGATAAATGTTACCGCGCTGCGATGGCTACTCTACACCGAAAATTTGGTGTTAGTGGACCAGACCCAGATTGGTCTGCAGAGGAAATTGGATATTTTGCAGGAATACGTCAAAGTAAATGGTCTGAAGATGAACTCATCGAAGTCGGAAGTATGGTATTTGGCTCAGTGAAGAGAAACAAGGGGAAGAAAGTAAGTTGGACCCTGAATGAGAAACGTTTGGTCCCCTCACAAGAGATGAAATAAATGGGGCTAATTCTTATTTCAGCATATGACGTTGCAGGGAATAACTATTAATAAAAGATTCTGAAGAGTCTCTCTTCAACCAGTCGTGATATTTTACAGCCAAAAAGTTGCCCCGGTTCTCACTTATGGGGCCGAGACTTGTCTTAGCCTCAGATGGGAGTGGTGGGATTATCTGGAAGGTTACTTCTGGAAATGGATACTTAATCTCCCAAAGGCCACACCTGTTGCAGTTATAAAACACGAGCTAGGCCTGACATCACTCGGTGAGAGTGACATGGAAAGATCTGCAGCTGTTCAGAAAAACCACCATGCCAAATACTCCACCCCAACTGGAGATTATCAAGATTAAAGATCCTGATATGATGGGCCCTGGACCAATGGAAAAACCTGTGTTTGGTAATACTACAGGGCTTGGGGGCGTCAATGGATACCCTTTGTAAGAATCCAATCTGTGTAAAAAGATACTTTGCACTGATGATTGGCGGGCAACAGAAGACAAAAGAGCAAGCTCCACTACACACACGCTCTCCAAATAATTATGGCCAATTAAACGTCCTACTGGGATACTTGAAAAAGTTCCCGAACAGTAAGCAGCAAGACCTCTTCTTGAGATTCAGGTTGAACGTTCTCCATAACAAAGATACACTAAAGATATATGGAGAAACACAATCAGATGAAAAATGCCCTCTCTGTGGAACTCCAAGTGAATCTCTAAAACATCTGACATTGTTTTGCCTGGCATAAAAGACCTAAGATAGATACGTTTGTATAATAAATTGTTTGAAAGTTTTGGGTTGGATGTGGAACTCTGGTGGGAGACCATGTATGGAGGGGAAAACTCTAAAATTGTTTTTGCCTTGATAACATTTTTGGAAGCATTGTTTGCTAAGCTGGAGAAGAGCCAGTAAATGTAACTGTCCAGACCAACTTGTGGTAAAAAGGCTCCCAGAGCAACTCCAAATCTGTTGTCAAGGAGAATTCTGAAGAACAATGGTAGATTTGATCAGGTGTTTAATGAATGTATAACGGAAATTGTTAAAATGTTTGTTTAACTTAATAACAAACATAAATAAAAATATGTGGTGAGAGCACTGTATTTTGCAATCACTGCTGCCTGCATTTGATACCTCCATACAACATAGTTCATACATGTTTATTTTGAAGTTTTGTAGCGTGCTATATTGGAATACTTATGCTTCAAAGCGTGGTGAAGGAGTATAAGGGATATACAAGGAGGGAGCAGACCTCCCTAATCACATTGCCCAGGGACAAATTCATAGAAAGAAGAAGCATAAACAGTAAAACTAGACCTTCAGCCCAGGAGAAGACTGAAAAGAAGTGCTAGCATCCTTCGTCCTACAGAAGGAAAATAGATGATGAAAAAGAACAGCCAGTAAAATAGTTATGCCGGTAGTCGGGAACAAGGACTTCTGACCTTACCAAGTGGTAGGACTTTCTATTGGCAGATCCCTAGGTGGGCGGAGACCAGAAATGATTGAAGACTTTACCAAGAGTCTGAGGGCAGGAATTGATGCTGCATTGGAATGAGCCATGCCGCGTAGAGGGAGGCATGATCCATTTCTCATCTTCTAGTTTTGTCCAAAGAAGCCAGGTTTTCAGAAAGATCTCCCGAAAATCTATTCAGATCAAATGGCCCATTCACAGTTTTTTCAAAGGTTTGGATTAAAAAGTGGCCATTTTTCCACCCCCTGTTTTAGCTTCTTCTGATCACAGGTTTGGTCAGCATTTGTAAAGAAGCGGATCTGAGGTTCGCGTCTGCTCTGTTTTCTCTGGTACTAGGGGAGTGGTAGTAGGGTCCAGAGTTTGTAAGGCTTTTGTGGACCACACATTGAGTCTTGGGGAGGATTCTGTGTTCTATCAGAAGCGATTGAGGGCTGTAAAGGTAGGAGTGAAAGAGTGCCATGGCTTGAGGAAAGCCAGTCCTAACCTAACAGCTTTATTTTTGAATTAGTTGCAGGTGATGGATTGAGTCCTTATTCAAACCCATGTTGGAGGAATTACCTCAATCCATTCTCATTTGGATGAGGGCTTGGATCACTTTAATTTTCTGATGCTTGTCTAGAAACAGAATGATTTCTTTGATCAAGTGAATTTGATAATGGGATTTTGGAGAGATCAGGTTAATTTGGTGGATGCAAGACAGGGTTTTGTCACATAGAATGGCTAAATGTTCTCGTGCGTCAAAGGCACTGGTCGTGAGTAATGTTTTGAAATGTCACTCTGTCTTCTACAGGACTTGACACAATTAAGCTATGTATAAAGTAGCACTGCCCTCTAAGACAAACACAATGTCCTGCAGAAAAAGGTTTGCATACCCACAATGCCTTGATGATGTGGCTCAGAGCTGGAGGTGAACTTCCAGCAATGGCTACTAGGTGACGTTGTGGAATGTGGCACTTGGGTCAAATGGGCGATTCTACTTTTACATTTCAGTCCAAAGAGCCCAATAACTTTCTTGGTGTTTTGAAAACACGGGTCAATGTTGCAACTAGGGTGAAATATGGTATGTAGTTGTCCTGACAGTCTTGCAAAATGTCGGTCTTGGGTTTGTATTTGTATTTATTTATTTGTATTGCGCAATTGGCCTGAAGGCATCTGGGCGCGTATATTCACAGTGTGCAAAGGTAACAAGAGCATACAGTACAGGAAGATGCAAGGTGACGAGTGTCAACATGGAGGCAACAGAAATATGCAGAGATTACAGCAAGCAGAATACAAGGAATAGATCACAGACAGTAAATCTCATGAAATGATATACAAGTGGGTTATTGTAGGTGCAATGGATGAAGAGAGTTAGGCTTGTGTGTGGGCATGATCTTGGGCAAAGAGCCACATTTTGGCCTTGTTCTTGAATGAGTTAAGAGGGTTCGGCTCTGAGTGCATTAGGAAGTGTGTTCCTGAGTTTAGCTGCGAGGACTGGGAAACTGGATCCGCCTGATTTTTGCAGCTTGAATCTGGGCATGGATAGTGTGTGAGCATAGGCTGATCTCAATGGGCGGGATGAGGAATGAGAGGTAAAGCGGTTAGCTAAGTAAGCAAGGGCCGAGTTAGACTGGCAATTGTGAGTCAGTGCCAAAGTTTTAAGGGGTATTCTGTGGGTAACAGGGAGTCAATGTAGACTATGCCTAGTGTCGGAAATATGGGCTTTCCCGGAGATGTTAAGAGCACTCTAATCGTGTTATTCTGCATTACCTGCAACTTGTTAATATTTCTTATGCTGGTCCCAAGATATAGGGCATTGCAGTAGTTAATTTTGGCCATAATCGGCGTTCTCGCCGGGATAATACAATTGGCAGTAGTCAGGAAGGGCCTGCATGCAGTGATAAGTTTGCATGTGTACGCAGATGCTGAAGCCACAGCATTGGTTTGTCTCGTGAGGGATAAACTTGAGTCAAGATAAATTCCTAAAGTTTTAGTTTCTTTGGACACTTTGATGGTATTGCCATCAATAATAAATGCTTTGAAGGCTGGGTCCAATTTTTTGAGTTTGTTGTGGGAGCCAAGGATGAGTAACTCAGTTTTTTCATCATTTAGGCCATGATGCGCCATCCAAGCCTGGATAACTGAGTACACGTCATTAAGGGCTTTTGAGTCGGTCGCGTAGTCACCAGTGATAGGGATGAGTATCTGGGTGTCATCGGCGTAATTGGTATAGGTGACACCCACATAGTCAAGAATATCAAAGAGGAGCTGATCCAGGATGTAGCTTCATTTGAAAAGTGTGCAGCGTTTTTAAGGTGGAGGCAGATACTTTGATGGTTAACTAAATCAAATGCTCGATTTGTGACTTTAGGTCAATGAGGGCAGTTTCCGTTCCGTGTCTCGGTCGGAAACCAGATTGACGAAGGCCTAAAAGATTATTGTTTTCAAGGTATTCTTGAATTTGAAGGTAAGGAGGGCGGTCGAGGATTTTCAATAAGAAGGGGACAGTGGTGATGGTGTCTGTAATTACTAGGGTTGCTTGGGTCTAAGGTAGGTTTTTTTAGAAGTGGGATGACCCACGCATCCTTGAGGTTGTCGGGAACTATTCCAGATTTGAAGGAGGTGTTAATAAAAGTGGTGTTGAAGGGGGCAAGATCATGTGCCGCTTCCTTGATGAGACGCGGGACAGGAATCGCCTTGGCAGTTAGACGCTTTCAATTTTTTGATAATATTTTCCACCTCAGCAATAGAGAGGTGTAAAATAGAAGGGATTAGCAGGGTGGGCAAGTGGAGGTATTTTGTTAAAGTGGGGGTTTGGTAGTGAGTCAGGGTGGAAGCTACATTTTTTAGCATTCATTTTGTGTTGGAGTGTAGATATTTTATCAACTAGGGCTTTTTGGATATTTGTACACCAATCTGTGTCTGTATTGCAATTGTCAGTACGAGATATGGGAGATTCCAATTATTTTAGTATCTTGAACAGTTCTTTGGTGTTGGATTCAGCCAGGATGACACAATTATTGTACATGTCTTTTTTTTGCAAGGAGGATTGCTTCTTTGTAGTTGGAGGAGTCTGAAATTAAGGAGCTCTTTGTTAGTGTCCATGGGATGGGTTTTCCAGTGGGCCTCTGCATTTCTTTTTATTTTGCGTAGATCTCGCAGATGAGGAGAGAACCACGAATTGAGGTGAGCTTGGGGTTTGGGTTTTCTGTAGTTTGAGTGGGGCTATGATGTTTAAACCTTTTTGGATGGTTTGGTTATACGTGTCTACTAGTACAGTAGGGTATGTGCAGGTAGACGATACTCTGTTGAGGAGAGGAAGGATGATAGGGATTAGTTTCTCTTTCGTGATGTTCTTATTTCTGGTGCAGGTAGAAGGCGCAATATTTTGTTTAAGGCTTTTCTGACTGGGTTTGATGCAGAAGGTAATTTTGTGATGATCAGACCATATGCAGGGAGTGATCGCCACTGAGTCAATACTGCAATTCAAGTCAGTCAACCAGTCAAGGGTTCTACCTTTGTTGTTCGTGGGAATGTGGATGTGGTGGGTGAATCTTAAGTCGGTTAAGGTATTGTCAAGGTCAAGGGCTTTGGGATCGTTGGGGTCTTGGAATCCCAGGTTTATGTCACCCAATAGTATGATTTGGGACTTGGGTTTAGTGTTGTCTGCGAGAAGAGATGAAATGTCTTCAATAAAGGATGCAGTGGGTCCAGGAGGTCGATAAATAAGGTGAATGGTGGCAGTTTGGTTAGGTGATAACGGAAGTTTAACAGATAAAAGTTCAGCCGAAGGGATCTGCGGATAATAGGTGGGACTAAGTTCAAGTGATCTTTTGAAAATGAGGGCAACACCCCCACCTTTGGAGAGGTTGGAGTTCCTGTCGCATCTAATGATGGTGTAATTGTCAGGAATGGCCAGAGATAAAGTGGGACGAGCTGCGGCATGCAGCCAGGTTTCCGTGAGTGCTAAAAAGTCTAAGTCGTGAGTTACAATAAAGTCAGCAATGTCTAGTGCGTGAGCTAGCAGGGATCTGGCATTGACGAGGGCCCCTTTAATTGTGATGTCTGTAGCCATGTTATGGCTGACAGGAAGGGGGGGGATTAAGTGGTTTGTCGAGCTGGTAACCATCGGGTCCGGTGTAGATATGGAATGTCCCTGGATGGGTGGTAATATGGGGATGTGGCGGTTGATATTTATGGCAGAATCTTGATCGTAATCTGTGGTTCCTGAGGAGGAGAGAGCAGGGTTGGTTAGGTGTGGGCCTAGTCGCAAAATGTTCCAACCATAGTGCTGGTGAATTCAAGTACGGGTTAGGACAGTACATGGTGCAACGGTTAACGAGATGTGAGTGTTGAATCGAGGTCGATGTGGTGAGCGCAAAGAGGCGAGTGTAATGAGCATTCAAATTAGTTGTGTGGTGGAGGTATGTTGTGGAATGCTGAGTATTAACTGAGAGCGACGTGGTGTGGATTAAGGTAGGGTGTTTAGAACTATTGGAAGTAGTCAGAGGTAGGAGTGTGGTACAAAGTGTGAGGAGGAAGCAGTACATTGTGCGTAGTGTGCTCAAATTACCATAGAAGGTGCTTAATATAATAGTACTAGTGGCAATGATAATTGGATAGTACAACCAGTGGACTTATAATGTGCTAAGCAAAGGCAACAGATGGTGTTAGTATACAGTAATGTTCAAAGTATATTCAAATTGACAAAATTATCTCGGATTGCATCGGCTAGCGCTTAAAAAACAAGATCACGTGGTGATTGCATTAGGTAGTACAGCAAATATCCTAAAATACACATAGCAAGCCAATAGAAGGCATAGATAAGCTGTAGTGACCAAATTGTGCAGTCGGCTAGGGAGGCATGTGATATTTAGAACATTAAGGCGATCCTGGGATAATGCGGTAGAAACGTACAGAGAGGGCAGACAGTACAGGTGACGAAGGTTTAGGCAGTATACGCCGCGTATGTAAGCAAGATGTCAGGCAAATTGACATACCAGTTGTCGTACATAGGAATATTCCAATAAGATCCCAAGAGTAATGAGCAAGTTAGGAGTTATGAAAAGCTTAGGTTATCAACATATACCATTAGGTGAATGTATTCATAGGTATAAAGTTGTGCATTCACCAGATGATAACACCGCTATATCGTGGGGTGAATTGGCTAACCTAAGCTGTGTCATTACGGAAGAATATGACATGATTGGGTAATGTGGTAAATATAGTTATAGCAGCATATAAGCAATAGTAACTAGGGCCGTTACGGGTGGCGGTTCATACCTTTTCCGTGTTGATAGTCAGAAATAGTAGCAAATTGCGGGCCGTAGTTGAAGTATGTGATAGTCCCCAAAATGTTTTGTAGATATATCAGTCAACTTGTAGGGGATGCTGCACGCCCCAGCGCACAACAGACGCAAAACAGGGCCTTGTCCTTTGCCGCAGGACGGCTGGCGCCTTACGGTGGTGCTGATTGGCTGATAAACCAGGGTGTTGCTTAGGAACTGAGAAACACAGCCTCAGTTTTGGGCCGCGTTGCGCCGGCCATCTTGGGGAGGGCTGAGGCCTGGCGGCAACGTGGTTGGCAACCGTGGGAAAGGGCTAAATAAGGTAAAATCATTGAACGTGTGCAGCAGGGTACTTTTTTAAGGAGGACACAGATCGAATGCTGCAGGTGAGATGATCTGTGTGGATCCGTTGTTGATGAATGTAGGTGCCGGTACGGCGCTGGTGGGAATCCTGGATCCTGCTGCTGATTACTCCTTCAGGCGACGCTGCTGTAGATTGAACTGTAAAATAGCACTGCCCTCTAAGACAAAGACAACTTTCTGGAGGAAAAGGTTTGCATTTGGGCTAATTTGCATACCCACAATGCCTTGCTGAGGTGGATCTGAATTGGAGGTGAACTTCCAGCGGTGACTACTAGGTGGCATTGTGGAATGTGTGGCTTTGCTCAAATGGGCTATTGTACTTTCACATTTCAGGTGTAAGGTTTTTTTTCAAGCCTTTTAAAACCCACCTTAAGTTTATTGGTGTATTCACAGAATTTAAAGGGTTTTGTCATACCATAGTTTTTTTACCGGCCGTGGCCACTGGACATGTTTCCTCAATATGTTTCTTTGGACCCATTAGGTGGCCACGGCAGTCTAAATGTTACCTTTGTTTCCTGCTCTTTAGCTATGGCCTTCGCCCATAACCATTGGGCAGGACTTTCGCCATGACCCCTATACATGTTACCCCAATTGCTTTCTTCCAGTCCCACTAGCCATAGCCACTCTACATGCTGTTCCAATTGCTCCAATAGGTTTCCTAAACAGGCCAACTACCCACAGACTTTGGCCATGGCCACACCACTAGGTTTCTTTCGAGCGTACAAGCCATGCAATTCAGCCATTGGCAGTGGCCCCATCCTTTCGCTATGGTCCCTTGACATGTTGCCCCAATAGGTTTTGTGAAGGCCCAGGCATCATTCGGTTCCTTAAAGTAACCCAGTAGCCATAGTCTTTGGCCACACCCATTACCCCCACCTTACTATGGCTTTTCTGAAAAGACTCTCTGCTGCAAAGCAGCATGGGAGATATAGCTATACTTTTGGGAGAAGGGGGCATATATTCCCTAGCCTTGTAAGTTAGGGGACCACTTTTTAGTCTTTGATGGATTATTTTAAATAAAATGTGCATATATATATATATATCAAAGATTTTTATTACGTTTAAACTATTCATTTTTATGACGAATAGTTCAATTTAATGCCCCACTCCAATGCAAAAGTCCTACTCCCTAATATGAATATGTCTGTTTTATTCAAAATAATCAATAAAAGGATTAAAGGTGGTCCTCTAATTTATGCTGGGGAAGTCATCCAAAATGCAATAAATTAACACAGACAGCTTGTCTACAGAATGAAAACGCAACGCGCCTGCTTTTATCGCACAAACGTTTTCAATATTCAACTTACATTACACACAAACATCCATTCATTATATTGGTCTGCATTTAAATCTTCACTAGGGTTAGAACAAAATGTACACTGGCATTCACAAATGCAGGATCGAACCAAGATGGGTAAAAAAAGAATAGGTACAATTCTTCAACAGTTCTAATTGGAGAGAAACACTGTATAAATGACATCTTCTAATGTCTGTGGACACTTAATAATAATAATAATTTAGCATTTATATAGCGCTACAAACCCTCATGTATCTCAGAGCACCACGGTGTGGTGCTCATTTATCGACCTCAGAAGGATAAAAGGCTGAGTTTGGCCCTGCCGGGATTCGAACTCTGCACAGATGCCAAAGCGAGCACTCTACTCGCTTTATCGGATCTGGTACCAAATTCTCTGTGGAAACAGTTTAATAATATGGGGAAAATAGTTCTATTGTGCTGCACTGCTTATCATATTATCAAAGCAACAATTATATCTAATGACAAAGGGATATGTCCCAGACGCACAAAATAGTTTTGAAATGATTTCCCTTAAGGGTGGTAACTTATGTTGCAAATATATGGGCATCTGGGCAAATGTTTTTTAGATCAGCACCATTGACAAAGCTTTTGGAAGTGACTCATGTTTTACTGTTGAACTATATGGAAAGCACTAGCAGGCAGAGGCTTCTATTTTGGAGAGCAAATCACACAAGAATGAGATTATAAAATCAAAATAGGTGAGAAATCGGCAAATTAATTTAAGTTGGCATTAGAAGTTCACTTAAGGCAGAATTCTTATATTGCTGTGTAATGTTACTTGGAAAAATGAAGCTGGTCAATTAAATAGACACTATTTTCTTGAGGGGAATGAAAGGGAGAAACCAAGCCCCTTATCTTCTGTTTAAGGAATCGCACAACCCTGTTTTGGATGTTTATATGTAAACTATGGATTTCACATGTCAAAGTGTATCAATCCCTGTAAATCTGTGAGGTAGGTTTTATACCTCACTCACAAACCCAGATATAATTTGCTTCTGTGAAAGCCAAGGGAATTCATATTTATTTATTGGGTATTTATAATGCACCCATACACAATGAGTTTCAAGGCACAACAAGACAGGAGGGTGGGGGGGAACAGGGATAGAAAAGAAAAGCAAAACAACCCCACCAGGCCTTGTGACAATCGGGTTGTGCAAGTGCAGTAACAAGAAGTTTGGGGGAGATGGGAGGGAGGAAGTGCTGGTCAAGGCGGAAGTGCCTGGGGGTTAAGCGAGTGCTGGGGTAGGCCAGGTGGACGGAGTCAGTGGAATGCAGAGAGTGCATGGGAAGAGGATAAACGTACTAGGTGCTTGCTGAAGGCTCTAAGGGCTCTAAGGGCTCAAGGGGTGCGTGATCAGCCATGCTAGTGCAGGAGGAGGGGGCCCCGGAGGGGCAAGTGCACGTTGGGGTGTCAGGGGAGACCCAACTGCATGCAGGGGTAGAAGAGGGCCTTGTGCCCTGTAAGAATCTGAAGGAACCAAGCAGCCAGTCAAGAGTCAGAAGGGACAATAGCAGGGATGGGGAAGAGGGTAGGAGGAAGAGAAAAGGAGGGTCTCGAGAAGCTTCCAAAACTTAGAGATCCGGCTCAAGACTGAGAGGGGCAGGGAGGCCCTTCCAGAGGGAAGCACCTGCAGAGGAGAGAGATCTACCACCCCCACTCTCTGCTTGGAAAAGCATCTGATCTGCTGAGAGTTGGAGCTACAAGACAGAAGGGCTCTAGCAGGGAGGTATTTAGGGAGAGAAAGTTGGATGTAGCAGGGTCCCAGGCCCCAAGAGAGCCTTGTGGATGATGCAGAGGGTCTTGAACTTGATCCTCGCTGCCACCAGGAGCCAGTGGAGAGATTTAGGCCCTGATTCATGGATTTATTTGCATGTAAAATGGGGATTTGCGTGCATTCTGCCTGAAAATCCCTGTTTGACGAATTTGGATTTGTGGGCAGAATGGCACGCAAATCCCTGTTTTGCACACAAATAATTCCATGAATCAGGGCCTTAAGGACTGGAGAGATACGGTCCAGCCTGGAGAGGACCAGAGCTCTGGAGACATTGAGTGTCTGGGGGAAGGTGAGGAAAGGCAGGATGCCTCTGAGGAGGTGCAGCTGAAAGTGGGCCTTCTTGGCAAGGTCTGTGATGTGAGGAGAGAAGGAGAGAGAGGAGTCGAAGATGACACCAAGCTTTTTTGCCTCACAGGAGGGTGAGGGGAGGGGGCCCATGGAGGGTGGTAAAGGTGCAGGAGGGGTGGAGGAGATTGGGGTCCCAATGAGAAGGATATCAGTCTTACTGGCATTGAGACAGAGATTGTTAGCAGTGCACCATGCCTGAATGGCAGACAGCCAGTCAGGAATGTGGGACGAAGAGGAGGAGGGAAGCTTGAAGGAGAGCTCTGTGTCGTTCGCATAACACTGGAAGTTGGGACAGGAGGCGGAGATCAAATGGGCTAGAGGGGCAAGGTACATGTTGAAAAGGCAAGCGGATAGAGCCCTGAGGGACACCACAGGTGGAGAGCGAGATGGAGGTGAGAGAAGGGCCCAGTTGTACCTGGGAAGGTTGGTCATAGAAGAAGGCCAACCAGTCCAGAGCCAGGTCTGTGATGCCAAGGGTATCACAGAGCCCGATTTATGAGGTTGCCATGATAGACCGAATCAATGGCAGAGCAAAGGATGAGAACGGAGGGAGAGTTGGAATTGAGATTCGCGAGATGTTCAGGAGTGCAGTTTCCGTGCCTCTGGCAGCTCTGAAGCCAGACTGGTGGTCGTGGAAACAACCAATAGATTCAGTGTTGTGGATAAGATGGGAGATGGCCAGCTTCTCCAAGAGTTTACCCAGGAAGGGGGTAATGGAGATAGGGTGGTAGTTAGCCGGACAGGATGGGTCGGCAGAAGGATTTTTGAGGAGAGGGGGCACAAGGGAGTGCTTGACGAGTAAAGAGATGGATCCAGTGGCAAAGGAGTGATTGCAGAAATCAGCCAAGGCTGGAGCAAACAAGAGAATGCTTTCCTTGATAGTTCTAGAGGAGCAGGGGAGTACCTGTTTGGATGAGACTTTCATAGAGAGGACTTGTCTAGAAACCTCATCAGGTGATATGGGAGGAAAAGAGGAGGGCAGGAGGGAAGAGAGAGAGGGGACAAGGGAGGCCTGAGTTTCAGTAATGAAGTGAGCCACCAGTCCTGTGCTGAGGGCCATGGAAGGCAGAGGAGAAATGTAGACTGCAGTAGGATTGGTGAGTTCCTAGCAGATTTTGAAAAGTTCAGCTGTGTTGTTAATGGCCCAGGGATGCGGGCTTGGATATAGGCCCTCTTCTTCGAGCAGATGGAAAGTCTCCCTTCTCAGAGTTCTGTACTTAAAGTAATTACATTTAAAAACAATGAGGTCATGGTTGGCCACCAGGGGGCGCACGGATGCTCTCCCCTTTCGAGTGAGCTCCACGGGTCCTGAAATGCAGTGAGAGCCTCCACTGTTTGACCCCCCCCAATCTGAAAAGACACGAAACAACGTCGGAAAGGGCCCCCTCCATCTGGGCGAAACCCGGAAGAAAATCGGACAAGGTTTCATAGAGAAATGTGCTTCCTAAAATCGGTCACGCGGCTATGCCACACGAGCCCCTGTCTCCTGGAGGACGACTTACTGCGGCCGTATCCCGCAGAACGGCGCGCCCAGAGGTGGATCAGAGGGCCTCCGCTTCGCGATCAGCAAGAACGCCTGCGACCCAACAGCTAAGGGGTGAGTGCAGCGCTCTTGGAAGAGCAAGAACGTATCCCCATCAGCCTCCGGCGCTACTTCCCCCAGGGCGACCCCTACGCCAGCGTACTCCAGCGGACCCCTGCCAGCGCCAAAGCGCCACTCTGCCAGACCCGGGAGGAAGAATATAGAACAGAGCGGGGTCGGAGCCCGGACGGACATCATTACGCACAGAGAACGTAACGGTGGGTAGGAAGGTCTAATATACGGCTTGCAGGAACCCACGGCAACAAACACTGTTGGCCTACGGTCTCCCGCATGACCAGGCGGACCACTAACAACCGCTGAAACACACAAACTTGTTCCACGTGAACATCAGGCAAATCCTTACCAGTGAGGCCGGGGGAATCACCTTAAGTAAGAACCCATATTCAACAAAGCGCAGCACATCTACCTGGCCCCCTGCATCCCGGCGACCTGAATTACACCCCTCTGATCCCCCCCCCTTTGAAGGCTATTGGTCCTGGCTCCATTCACCACACAAATCGCTCATATAAAGAACTCAAAAAGGCGGCACCCCACAGAGCACTGTGAGACCATGTATGGCAATGCACTTACTAGATGGGCTGAGTCATCACGCTTAGCCTGAAATCCCAGAAGGACACGCCTCAGCTCCTGGAATCGCACTGAAGACACCTGGGACTAAGGTCACACTGGCCAAACATTGCCCTATCAGACATCCATGCACAAGGGGCAGAGGGATTAACAAAGGTTTAACAGAACACCTGCGTGCAGAGGATAAGTACTAGAGCTAGTGTTACGGGGACATCAAACAGTTCCCCCCCAACCAAACGCCCACGCAGACATCAGAAGCTATTTCTTACAACAACATCATAGCCAACCTGCCACATTGGGACGGAAATTGCTGCCTGAACCCAGGATCCACTAAGACCATAATTTGACCCTGGTGCAAAGCCCCGACACTCAAACTTCCAACCTTGACATTTTCAGAACCTTTAAGGGACGTCAAGGAGCAGCACCCAGAGTATATATATGCACAACAAACGTTGGCCACTTTTGCTTACGCTCCATCCTCTCACCGCGCGAGTGATTCCAAAAAGGAAACCGAAGTGACCGCGCATGGTGAAACAGCCGCTACAAAGGGAGACATTGCGGCCTTGCTAAGTGAACTAAAAAGCATGGGGGCTAACATAGGTGGCAAAATTGACAGGATTACTCAACGTCTAAAAAAGATTGAAGACCGGTTAGACGGAGTGCAGAGCAATCAAGTCTCGATAGACACCCTGGAAACACAGTTGGAACATAGAATAACAGACCTTGAGCAGAGGGAGGAAGAGTATAAGCTGAAGATGGACGATTTGGGAAATCGAGGAAGACGCAACAATCTGCGCTTCTTTGGCATTCCGGAACAAGAAGGCGAAACGGAGGAAGACCTAAAGAAAACACTTCACAACATTTTTGAGCTTCTAGCTGCTGATGACGCAATTGACAAATCCAAAACCGAACTAATCCACAGGGCCGGAGGTCCTCTTGGTGGTCCAAGATCGGTCCTTGCCTGCTTCCATCGTTACCAGGACAAGGCCAGGATTCTAGGGAAAGCGAGGCGTAGAGGTGCGATCACTCTCAGTGGAGCACAGATAACGATATACGAAGACCTATCCTCCTTGAGACTAGCTCTCAGCAGAATGTGTGGTCCCCTTACGAAATGGTTGAAGGAACGGGACACTTGCTACAGATGGGGATACCCCTTCTCCCTCTCCTTTGAACATGGCGGCACGAAGATCAGGCTAAGATCTGAGAGGGAGATAAAAGCATGCATATCAGAGCTTGTAGAACCACACGAACAAAGGGACGATCAAGGTGCATCAACGAACGAAGGAAGGGAGAGAATGGCGAATTCAAGGTCCAAAGAGACAGCAGGTGAAAGGATCAAGAAACTACCAAAGAGGCAACATTTCTCCAGAAGGGGACAAATAGACCTGAACAGACTCAATGCACTCGAACTAACCTGGCTGTACAATCCAAGATTTGATTATTGGTCACTAGACTGAAACTGTGACATATGCATTGTTTCGACTCACTAATTTAAAACGGGGGGAGGGGCGGTGGGGGCTCACTTTCATTTTTCGATGGTATGTTCACAAATGACCGTGAGTTAACAGTCTCTGCTGGTGGTTTGTTGTTGGGCCACTGTGCTCAACTGGGCTCGATTGGACGCCACCAAATGGGGAGATGGTGGGGGTGGGGGCAAGGAGGTTAGGGGCTCAAGATAGGGCAAGCGGAAAGGCAAAAGCAAAATCTCAAAAGATATCAGACAAGGGAAATGAAGTGTGGTTAGTAGAGCAGATGATAAGATGAGCATCATGGATTAAGAACTTGCATACTCTAATACTGCACAATGATGACCACCACTGAATCAGGCATAAGGGACTCCTTAAGAGTGGAAACACTTAATGTCAAGGGCCTCAACTCACCAACCAAGACGTCTCTTTTACTCAGAGAGTTTCGTAGGACCAAAATTGACATCCTTCTCCTGTCTCGGGAGGATAGCTCAACGGCAACGTGCTTGCCTTGGAAACAAGATGACACGGAGCAACATGGGTTCGATCCCCGGGTCCGCGCTTAGAAACCTCTGGGTATTAAGCGCGTTATAAATAACCTTTCATATCACAAGAGACCAAGTACATGAAGGGAGATGAAAAACCCGTCCTTGGGAAAAGCATTGGTATAGAATTCTGGGGCTCTGGATCACTGAGAAAGGGTTGGGTGGGAATCCTCGTTAAGAAGGGAATAGACGTTAAACTCACCAAATCATGGTCAGTCACATAAGGTCGTGCCCTATTGGTCATGGGATCCATTGGAAATGTGCAGGTAACAATTGCCACGATTGACGCTCCAAATGTGAGTCAAGTTCAATTCCTATCCAAAACAATCCCCAAAATAATGCTCAAAGCAACAGGACACATAATTCTAGGCAGGGATTTTAATCTGTTGGCAAATCCTACCCTGGACCGGAAGGCTGGTAATCCTGTCATAGATGATAGAGCCAAGGTGGAGGGTAGTGTGTTTGCAGATATGATGCAAGTGTATTCAATGAATGACGTGTGGAGAGAGATGCATCCAGATGAACAAGGGTATACTTTTTCTTCAGCCCCGCACAACACCTTCACCCAAACTGACTTCATTTACTTTTCAAGAGAGCTCTATGATATCACGACCCACACAGAGATCATTCCAATTACATGGTCAGATCACGATATGGTCATTGCTGACACACATTGGGACCATCTACCAGTTAGGGGAGGCAAGTGGAGATGTAATGAGGCTCTATGGAAAGACCCTGTCTTCAGGACCGAAATGGAAACAGAGATTGTTGAATACTTCAAAACAAACAAAACCGGGGAGGTCTCCAAACAAGGGGTATGGGAAGCGGGGAAAGCAACCTGGAGAGGTGTCCTCATGAGGGAAGGGGCCTGTAAAAAAAAGGGAGAGGTACCTGATTGAAAATAGGCTCCGGAAAGAAATATGCCAATTGGATAGAGAGGCCATACTTACTAGAACACAATCAAACTGTGCGCAAGTTGCACCTGCTGAAAGAAACATTTTATGAAAAAGGAGACAAAGCTGATGCGCTGTTAGCAGCTAGGCTTAGCGCACAACAGGCAGAATGCAGGTTCCTAGAAATAATCGATGTAAGGTACCATCCAATGACAAACAAACCCACCATCCCCAAAGCCTTCGCCATCTATTATGAAACACTATATACCCCGGAGGCGGACAGGATCCAAATGGTATAGAAAGTTGTCTTACTAACATCAACATTCCTAAGATAACAGGCATTGGCTCGGCACACTTAGAACCTCCCATAACAGGAGAAGAAATACAGAGCGCGATAAAAAGGCTGACACTAGGCAAATTCCCAGGAGAATACGGGTACACAGCCGGCTTCTACAAATCTTCTAGTACTCGCCTAGTACCATTCTTGGTTGAATAATTTAACAAGATTCTAGATTCAGGAACGGCCCGGACTCCTTTGTTAGGACTCTCATAACGGTGATCCCCAAAGAGGGAAGGGACCCCAAAACCTGTGGATCATATCGCCCCATATCCTTGCTAAATGTTGATGCAAAAATCTAGACACGGGTACTAGCTGCTAGACTGGAGACATTCATGCCCCATCTCATTCATCCTGTCCAAGTCGGATTCATACTCTGGAGACACGGGGTCGACACAATGCGTAAAACCCTGCACCTGGTTAATGCCTCCCAAAGTATGGACAATGAGCCCGCCCTGCTCTCCATAGATGCAGAAAAGGCCTTTGACAGGGTGGAATGGGACTTCCTGACGGCAGTCCTGTGCAAGGTGGGGATAGCACCTACATTTAGAAGGGGGATTCGGGCTGTCTATATAACACCTAAAGATTC
This sequence comes from Ambystoma mexicanum, assembly GCF_040938575.1. Lineage (NCBI taxonomy): Eukaryota > Metazoa > Chordata > Amphibia > Caudata > Ambystomatidae > Ambystoma > Ambystoma mexicanum. Next base: position 732,939,655 of record NC_090937.1, on the reverse strand, counting down.
TGTATTCGTAAATGGGGAATATTCGAGATGGTTTGAATTAAAGCGAGGTACCAGGCAAGGATGCCCCCTCTCGGCTATCCTCTTTGCCTTGTCATTGGAACCACTGGCCCAAAAGATAAGGGAAGACACCCGGGTTGAGGGAATGCGACTGGGTCAGAATGAGTATAAAGTGGCACTGTACACCGACAACATACTCCTTCATGTGACTAACCCAAAGACGTCCATCCCAAGAGCCCTGTACCTCCTCGGGTCATATATCCGGTTTCAAAGTTAACAAAACAAAGTCTATCTTGTTTCCCCTACAGGGGTCCGCAGAGGCAAACAACGACGAATACTCTTCATTAGGTCTCACGATATAGCATAGTAAATTGCAATACCTAGGAATACTAATAACTAAGAAAATAAAAGACCTATATGAAGCCAATTTCCCAATACTTCTGAAAAACTTTCATGCGGACCTGGCTAGGAGGGGCAAGTTGACGATATCTTGGCTAGGATGCCTCAATGCGATAAAAATGATCCGTCTCCCACGGTTCCTGTATCCCTTTCAAATGCTCCCTACAAAGATGCCGGAACACTTCCGTGAAGTCAGCGAGGCGATCGTAAGATTTTTGTGGCAAGGGAAAAGAGCTAGAATTGCATACACTACCCTGACACTATCCAAGGACAAGGGCAGGGTGGGTCTCCCAGACCTCAGGAAATATTATGAAGTGACCCAATTACGAGTGCTTCTTCCCCATTTCCGTAATCAGAAAGAACCCCAGTGGATCTCGATGGACAATCATTATTTATCCCCAGCCACAGTCTCTGAATGGTTGTGGGCCCCCAGGAGAAAACTACTGAACAGAATAATAGCACATTCAATATTAGAAACCATATGGGAACTTTGGAGGGAATGCACAGAGATGAGTAACATTACCACATGGCCGTCGCCACTGAGCCATTTGTGGTCCCCAGGTATCAATGACCATATCCCTAATGTGGACAGATTTCAAGCTTGGTATGAGGCGGGACTAGAGAGAGTGAGACGGCTCTTGAAGAAAGACTCCTTCATCGCACTCCCAGCGTTGAGGGAGGCCCTAGGGATAGGGATATTGTCTACATTTCAATTCCTGCAGATCAATGGTGTCTTAATGAAACCCGAGTGGAAGGACAAACTAAAGAGAGAACTTACCCCCTTTGAAACTTTACTGAACTCCAGGACAGAGATCAAGGGGCTAATATCAACAATGTACAAAATACTGATAGAAGCGGGAAAGGGAACTACAGAGCCCCTCATACTGAAATGGGAAAGAGACATGGGGGATGGAATTGACCCAGACATGTTTGGGAGAATGTGCCCAGCGGCGCCTAAAACATAATTATCATGCCAATGTAAACTGCATGCTATTGAACTAATACATCGATGGCAATATGATCCATATAGACTTTCCAGAATGTATCAATCTGCCAATCCACTGTGTTGGCGAGAATGTGGGGGTGTGGCAGACTACTGGCACATGTGGTGGGGATGCCCTCGAATCAGAGTGTACTGGAATGAGGTCCTGGGGTGGATCAAGAACCTAGATGGGATCCAAAGAACGGCAGACCCCTTCCTCATTTTGTTTGGCTTTAGAAAAAAACGAGGATGAATGGAGAAGAGCCAAAGGCTTGGTCGCACATCTGTTGTTAGCTGCCCGGGCCCTGATAACCATGAAATGGAAATCCACAACAACCCCGACTGAGAAAGAATGGGTCAATGTAGCATCAAAAATATGCACTATGGAAAAGATAACGTCATCCCTACATGGGAGGTCCACGCAATGTGACATTTTGTGGATGGAGTTTTTGAATCAATACATGCCAGGAACAATACATTGATGCACAGAAAAATGTTTGGAAGACGGGACTTTCTAGTAACTCGCTTCGTAATAATATACCAATGTACTAGAATGTTTAATATGTGACATAAGATATGATGTAGTAGTATGAAGATCTGTTTCCCAACAGAGGAGTCCCTCAGTGCCTGAAACATGATTAGCCAAAAGGAACACCACACATCCCTTGTAAGATAAAAGCCTTGCGTTAAAGGGTGGTGGGAGGGAGGAAGGGAGGGTGGAGGAAGGGCAGGGTTTGAGAATGAGAACAGTCGTTTCCTTGGCGCACAGACTGAAGTGTGAAAATTTACAAGGCTTATGTCGAAAGTTGATCTATAATTGCAATTTCTCAATTCTGTTTGGTAATCGAAGACTGATTCTTGTTTTTCTTTTTATTCTTTGTATGACCTCCTTGTATTAAAATATAATAAAATCAAGTTTAAAAAAAAAACAATGAGGCATTTCTTACTTATGTTTTTTAGTTTGATGATTTAAACTGCATAGAGCGGATCATCCTCTGTTATGTGTCAGGGGCCACTCTGTGGTTGGCGTTGTCCACTGGTTCAAAATTGGGGTGGCACTAGGTCTCCAGTCCATCTGATGATTCTGCACAGCATCCTACCATCAGGTTAGAGGTGTCCTCTGCTATGGTCTCTTTCTGGTTCAGCTAGGAAATCCTTTTGGGTTAACAAAAGGATTTCCTAGCTTGTTAGGCAGAAACCTGTGCAGTCCCTCTGGGACCACTGCAAAAGATTTAGGACCACAGGTGTTTGGCAGTAAACCCACTTGGTAGCAGTCTGTACCACACAGATTCACTTGGTAGCTGTGGCTGAGCAGTCAAACTTCCCTCAAGAAGAGTTAGGCAGTATACAGAGTATTCACAATAGGTCAAGAGGACACAATAGAACAAGTAAACACTGACCAGGGCTTGGTGTAAAAGAGATATAATTATTTATTTAAAACCACATCTAGAAAAACACACAGGCACTAATAGTAAGCAATTCAAAAATACGGTCACTAAAAGATATACACTCCCTTAAAAGAATATTAGACCAGTCTTAAGTAAAGCCCCACTTATTTTCAGACAGCGGTGAGCGCTTAACGTAGATGGCATTCTAATAATTTGTTTTAAAAAGGGAGAGAAAAGCAGAGAATAAATTGAAACAGATCCCAACACTTTTTCACGAACACAACAAGGGAGGAAGGCAAAGTAACGCCATGAATTCAGAGTCAGTAGGCCGGATCCGCTTTAAGAGGATCAAAACGAAATGTGTCCAAGGTCACACGGTTGCAGTGCACAAAAGTCTTGTAACGGTTCAAAAAGGAGTTGGATCAAAGAAAGGGACCAGTTAGCGGGTCAAGGCGGCCAGCCCAGACCAGAAGGTTAAGGGGTTATTATTACCTTGTAGCAATCTTTAGAAAGGGAGGCCTGGCGGACACGGTACCTTAAAGTGGTGAGAACACTCCAGCGGGGGCAGTTGTTCCTGGCAGCGGATGCAAGTCAGTGCTTCGTCCGGGGGAAGAGAGGATCTTGTCGGGGAGGAAGACAGGAGTCCGTTGCACTGCCAGGGAAGAAACCAGCCGCGGAGTTTCTCAGGTACAAGGCGCGGTCCGTCGATTTGCAGTTCAGTGGTAAGTGGCTAACCGGCTGCCGGGGTGCTTGGCACGGGCAGTTCGACCACAAACCGGTCTGGGGTGCGAAGAAAAGAAGAAGGTAAACTGGTTGTGCCCACCAGTCAGGGGAAGAAGCCTCTCCAGCCGGGAGATCTTCTCTGTCGTCGGGAAGTGATAAGTCGGTTCCACAGGGCTCCACCGGTGGTGTCGTCGTGGTAGGTCGGCTCAGCTTCTCCCTCGTCGGATTCTCAGGTCCTGTGACGACTTCTGAAGTTCCAGTCCCAAAAGCCCTGCTTTTATGCAGCATACCCCCATTCACTCAGCCTAGCTGTCAATCAAACATGCTAAGTGGTGAGCCGGCCGGCTCACCACTTGGGCCAATCACACAAGAGTGCGACTTGAGTTACCAAGGTAACTCAGTCCAGGGTGCCTAAACCCCCTCCAACACCCACTATGGTACCCAGACAGAGTGGCACCACTTTTGGAGGCTTCTGTGGAGAAGCCCGCCAAAAAGTGGAACAAAGGGCTCGACTTGGGTTGGAGTCACAGAAGAGAACACAAACGCCATTTTAGAATCGAGTCCTGGCAAAAAATACCAACCGGCGAATTATTATTAAATAAATAAACCGGCGGTATGTTTGAGGCTATGAGAATTAAATAATTAAAGTTGGTAGCCTCGAACAATGGGAAAATCCTGTAGGGAAATATTCGCAGTCGAATATAAAAAGTAGTATCCACTGCCACCAGCCAAAACTCGATCAGGGGGGACGGAGACGTGCCCCCTCGACTAACAGACCCCGGGGCAATCGAATTGCCCCGACCAGTACGTCCACAATATGATGGTTTGTACTGGTTTCTGTTAATAATTTGGGACTAGTAAAGCCAATGGTGACTTTACATGCCCTGGGAGACAGTAGTCAGTCCCAGGGTATGGAGTCTATGGTGGGGTGTCACTATGACACCCCTGTGTTACGGCACGGAGGGTGCTGTGTAACACACATAGTAAAAACACATGAGACCCTGTGGAGTAAAGGACCCCAGAGCCCATAAAACACATTAACAGTCAAAGGAACACCATAAATCATGTCCAAGAGTGGGAGAAAAAGAGTCTCACTCTTGGCAGGAGAAAAAAACAAACTCCAGAAATCCAGCAAAGCTGCTGGGGGACTCACTAGGTTAGGAAATTTAGCCTAAAGAGAGAATTCTCCCTAACATAGCTGAGCCAGAAAGATACTAACACCGGAGGCGCTACCACCTAGAAAACCTTGTGGCTCACTCAACCACACTCACACAGACTACCCAAACTATTAACCTGGCGTGACTCACACACCATACATACGGACCTGGCATGACCCGCATACCTCTCAGACTAACCAAACTATTAACCTGGCGTGACTACACCCCATACATACTGACATGACATGACTCACATAACTTTCAGACTAACCAAACTATTAACGTGGCATGACACACACACACCATACGTACTGACCTGGCATGACTCACATACCATTCAGACTGACCAAACTATTAACCATTCTTTTACATAGAATTTTGAATGTCAACACAGATTTCCTAGGTTGCATAGCCCACACCAACTCTTAAACTTCAAACATTACCAAATCACTATGTCTAAAGATCCACAACATGTCAGAGACTAAATCTGACATGAATATCATATAACCTACAAGTCCATGTTGCTCTCGTGCAACCTAAAATGTTTTTTTAAAAAAAAAGAAAAGTCCATGTTGCATTGTAGCAACCCAACTGCTGCAAATCCTCAAGAAGTTAGATCTAGTAAAACACTTGCCATCCACACCTATAACATACACTATACAGATTCATGCTTGCAGCTCACCCACAACCTATGTGACATGTTGGCACTTCCCCCACCTTCACATAAATTGCCAACATGTGTTTCCTAAAAGTCCAAAATCCACTAATCCTGCAATTTCTCAAAAATTGTAAATCCCTAATATGTCACATGGCATACATAACAATATCCATGCTCATGAGAAAAAGGATACACTGGGCCTCATTACACGGTAGGCGGTAACCATGGCGCCGGTATTTTACTGTGTCCGCCTTGGTGGATGGCGGAATTACCGCCCTACTCCAAGGTGAGCGGGGGCGGTAATTCCCCATTCACCAAGGCACTTCCCCATTCCCATTTTTGTCCCCATAGGGCATAATGGGAATGGTGAAGGCGCTAATTACGGTACCGCAAATTGCGGTACCGTAATTAGCTCCAAGGTCCCTTTGCGGCACCCTACTTTAACAGCTGGTAAAACCAGCCGTTAAGGTCGGGTCCCGCAAAGGGCACTCGTAGTAAGGCGGTAAGGGTTTACCGGTACCGGTGCCCTTACCGGTACCAGTAAACCCTTACCGCCTAACGTGTAAATAGGCCCACTATCAAGTGTCACGCTCCCGGCACCCTGCAAATTATTGAAGATTTACCCACATATTAATCTGGGCAGGATATTTTGAATTCTAAGAGATAACTTGGGTCTTGTTCATATTATGCATCATTACATGAAGGATATATCAAGATTCTGGCACACCATGTGCATCTTGGAATTAATTCATGGTACACATGCTATTCACCCATTTTGCCAAATTAATGTATTTGTTTTTTGGGGCTCAAATACACAAAATAATATATTTGATAATCTGTGTTTAATATTCTGAAAACCTTGCATCCATCACCCCGAACACCTGACGTATGTACCCCACCTAGCCAACATTGGGCACATATAGAGTGCCAAGTGTGATTCGCGTACCTTCATATGTGCCTTTTACACCCAGAAATCTCCCCCCAAAACTCCTCCTGGTCTCCACCCCCTCCAGACGGAACGACCTGCCCAACAATATGCCTACCCCTTCCTTCTTAGAGGATCTGTGAGAGGCTCAAAAGTTGTCACCTATCTCTTTACCTCTTATCTGTGATTCCGCCCCCTTCGGATAATGGGTTTCTTGCAGGAAGAGAACCATCGGTTTCTGTATGCGAAACATATTATTGGTGAGAGACCGTTTATTTTGAGAATTCAGACCCTTTACGTTTAGCATACCAACCACTACCTCAGCCATTACCCCTCTTCACCCTTCGCCCAGTACTCCCCCTGCACCCAACGAGACACATGGCCTACCCATAGTATGGAACCCATAGCACACTCAACCCCCCTTCTTCTGCCCCTTCGCCCCCTCCCGACCAAGTCCTCTGTGATCCTCTGGATGTCCTCCTCCGCCACCAGGTGATGCCTCTCCCCCTCCCACTCAAACACCATTGAGAAAGGGTAGCCCCACCGGTATTTGACCCCTTTCTCCTAAAGCCACTTAATAAGGGCCCCACACTTTTTCTGCCACCACAATGTGTGGGCCGAGAGGTCTTGGAAAATTGGCACTTTCGAGTCACCATAGTCCATATCCCTGAGGCGCTTTGCTTTCTCGAGGACCTGCAACTTGTCTCTGTAATAGTGCAGATGTGCTAGGGCCGACTGTGGGCCCCGCGCGCCTCTGCCTGCCTGGTGCACTCTGTCTATCGTGACCCTTTCACCTTATTATGTCCTGCACCTTGTGTTCCATACCCTCCGGGGTCTCGCCCTCAGCCTCCAGCAGTCCAAAGATCCTGAGATTGTTTCTCCTCTCCCGGTTTTCGATGTAATCCACCGTGAGGCGCAGCTCCTTCTCACATCATTCCATTTCCGTGAAGCGAGCCTCCATCTGTGTTTCCAGGTGCCCCGTGGATGTTTGGTTGACCTCAACCCCTTCCATTCTGTCTTCCAACGTGGATACCTTACCAGAGAGGTCGGCCAGTTTAGCCACCATGTCCGTCCTCATCCCCCTTATCTCCTCCAGGATAGTCTGTATGTCTAACTTTATGGAGCTGAACTCCGCAGGTGCGCTACCCGCTTCCATTATGGTGGCCTCAGTGTGGTACTGAAATTTTGCAAGGGCCCCCTTCCAATTCATAGGGTGTCCGCACCCCTTTCTTCCTTATCCTCGTAGGGGTTCCAGTTTGGTACCGCCAGTCATTAGATGCCTCCTTCAGTGCGGTCTCTTGTTCTCCTGGGCAGTGAAGCAACGCATGCAGGGTGAACAGGAGCATGTGGACCCAGAGCCTGTCCCCTGATTTCCAACAGTGGGGGCATCTCCCCCGGCCAGTTCCTTGCCCCCCTAGAGTGAATGATATATCTATCCAGGCGGCTTGCCAGATGATGGACACCCCACGGGTGGCACACATGTCGCAGTGGCTCCCCCTTATGCCCCTTTAAGGCCTCCTCCAGCCTCCTCCTTATTCTTGCTCCCGGATGCAGGGGGCACACCCAGGCAGTGGACCTGGATGCCCGCTGTGAGGGGGCCTGTATCCCTGACCCCGCACAGGGCCGTACACATCTGTCCAGGATCTGTTATCTATGGCCTCCGCCTCCCACCGCTGGTTTGGTCTGTCAATTGTGGCAGTTTTCCCTGGCCGCCTACTTATGGTCTCTGAGCCTACCTCTCTCAGCTCTCGCATGAGCTGGTGTCCCCAGGGGTCTTTATTCTTCCTGATGCGGACATACAGTGGGGTGTCATCGTATGAGGTCAACCTCTCTTACTGTCCCTGTCAGCCTCATCGTCTCACCAAGGTGAGCCTGGTAGCCGGGGTCTTCTACGGCTGCACTCTGCAGTCCTCAGTGCGTTGCGGCTGTCCTGACTCCACTTTCTCCTCACCTATTCCTGCTCCGGGCCTCTCCGCCCTCCTCACCTGGTGCCTATTACGCCGCAGCCTGTCCTATGGGCTGCCGCGGCTGCCTCTCCGCCCCGGAGGGAGTCTCCATGAAGGTGCGCCCCCGCGTCCGCCCTATCGTTGGTGCCCGACACTGGGGGGAGGAGAGGGCTGCCTCTCCCCACACGCCGGCCATCGCTTTGTTTCCAATGAAAGGCGCGAGAGGCAGAGGCGACTCTGATACGCAGCAGGCTGTTCTCAGGACTTGGGGGCCGCAGCGAGACCCTTCTTTCAGCCCTCACGGTCGGCTGCGCATTCCAACATGTGATACACCACTTCAGAAGACTGTGGGAGATCGCTGATCGCAGTTACTCCACATGATTTCCAAGGCTGGGGACGGAGCAGTGCAGTCAGGCAGCCATCTTGCCAGCGCCCACTGGTGGCCTCTCCAAAAAGAGTTCATTTTAACAAACACATTTCTCAAATATCAAAACAATAAAATACCACCATTCTGTCACACTAACACTAAAAAATCACTTAAAACATGATATTCTCTTTTACTCACTTTGTAAACACAAAACTAATTTCATTAAAGTTCTGGGGTTAGTACGTAACACATTTCAATACACAATTTAAAACACTGTTCTCCTTTATGCGTTTTTGTTGTCGTAAACACTCTTCAAGATTTGTGTTTGCAGGCCTCTTCTTACATTGCCTGACTATTTTCTTGAGATATCCCCTTGAGGTCAGATTTTTTTGTAGTTTGTGCCTTAGTTTCAAAATCAGTCTTAATTTAACAGTTCCTCTTGATGTTCAAGAACTGCCCGTAGGCTTTAGGGTGGAAGCTCTCAAAGTGCAAAGCACTATTTCTGTCTGTTGGCTTTCTATAAAGTGCTGTCATAAGTTTTCCTTGAGTTTTCTTTATCCGGTTACAATTCCTTTTTTTGAGTCGGGTGAAAATGATTTGACCAAGAGAAACAAAGAATTTTGAATGCCATTAATTGCACTGTTGGACATGATTGAAAGGTCCCGAGTAAGCATGTTTTTTGTCTATCCTGAGTTACAACTGTGTTGTGCTAAAATGGTATATTGTATTTAAAGGTGCAGTGGGTTGACTTATGCCTATGTTTGTATTCAGGCCCCCCTGAAAAATAAGCGTTTCTGGGACGGGTACATGGTGACAGAAAATTGTTGGGTTTGAAACTTGTCTGTCCCGATGAAGGCCTATGGAAGAACTATGGAGGTGCTCCTGATTGAGAGTACACCCCACTGAAGAAGGCTAAAACACACATGTTGAAAGTTTGAGTGTTGTGTATTGCTCATTAAACTAAGTGTGGTCTAAGATAGGATTTTCTTTAGCATACAATGAAAGAGTGCTATAGATGGCTACATCCTGCAGGCTACCTAACAACTTATATGAGCATGAAATAATGGACGCTGCTTTTGTCCTTTGGGAATAAGTGATAGCCGTGTCAATCTAGACCAGTGCAATAGCAGAAATAAACAGTGTTTTAAATTGTGTATTGAAATGTGTCACGTATTAACCCCAGCACTTTAATGAAATTAGATTTGTGTTTACAAAGTGAGTAAAAGAGAATATTGTGGTTTAAGTGATTTCTTTTTTTAGTGTGACAAAATTGTGGTATGGATATTGTTTTGATATCTGAGAAATGTTTTTAATAAACATTTTGATAATTTTTCTACAAAACAAAGGCATACTGGAATGTTGTCAGCATAGGTGAACATAAATAAGTGCCAAGAGTATCACAGAGCCGATTTACAAGGGTGGCATGATTGACCGTATCAAAGGCAGAGGAAAGGTCAAGAAGGATGAGAATAGAAGGAGAGTTGTAATTGAGATTCGAGAGATGTTCGGGAGTGCAGTTTCCGTGCCTCTGGCAGCTCTGAAGCCAGACTGGTGGTCGTGGAAACAACCAATAGATTCAGTGTGGTGGATAAGCTGCAAGATGGCCAGCTTCTCCAAGAGTTTGCCCAGGAATGGGCTAATGGCGATGGGGCAGTAGTTAGCCGGACAGGAAGGTTCGGCAGAAAGCCTTTTTGAGTAGAGGATGCACGAGGGAGTGCTTGAGATGTAAAGGGAAGGATCCAGTGACAAAGGAGTGATTGCAGAAATCAGCCAAAGTTGGGGTGATCTTTGAGTTCGCTTTTGGGAGCATGAGCATCTGTCCCATTTAATGAAGAGAGAAATGTACAATTTAAGCTATCCTTTTACTGGTAATGATCACAATGTGTTGATATAACAACAACAAAAAACAATTCTGGTGCAATTTCTAATGAATGTTCTCATTTTCAGTTTCATTTCATCTTTTCCTTTTATAATGGTATCAAATTAGCAAAGGGCTTTCTACTTTGTATCTTTAATGACACACACTTTATGGATGCACCCGAAAGCATGTGGCATTGCACTTTTAGCTTACAATTTTTGGTGGAATGAAAACAAATGCCACTCATTGTATTTCATTTTCTTCTTAATACTACTTCACCGGTCAAAAAAACTCCCAGGTTCACGTTCTATTTAAAGTGCGTCAGTGAAGAAAGTGCAGTTTGGGATGATTTTGAACACAATTGAAATTGTGTGGTGCATCGCAGCCTGGTGCGATAATACCAGGAAGTATTTCTTTTTTGTCTTGCTGTTTATTGTGATTTTGTCTGCACCTGTGTTGTGAGCTGGGTAAGGGGAGAGATTTCTTTCATGATGTCAACTCAGGGCAAGCACAGTCTGAAGGTGATTTCTTGAAATGTGAATGGACTCAATGATCTGAATAAACGGAAAAGGCTATTGGATCATTTGGACAGAATGAAGTTTGACGTGGCCCTTCTACAAGAAAAATTTTTGGTGGACACGAATGCGGAGGTGATAAGGAAGGAGAGTTCTAATTCAAGAGAAGTTTGTATTTTGTTGAGAAAAGGTCTCCGCTTGACTGTCCTTACTAGTAAAAAGGATGACGAGTGCCGGATCATCTACGCAACGATTAAAATACAGGATTCTATCATTGGAATCTGTAATATCTATGGTCCAAATGGGGGGATGGTTCCTTTTTTCAGGTCTCTTGCCCAGTTTCTTTACAGAGTTGGGCAGGTTGATTTGATTCTGGGTGGAGAACATAATGCTAAGATGGACCCATATGTGGATTGATGTGGGGGCACTGCAAATTGTAGGGGCAGAATTCATATGTATTTACATGCATTAGTTGAAGAGTTCCATTTTGTGGATGTGTGGAGGTTAGCCAATCCTACTGTTAAAAATTATACATATCACTCAGGATTCTACAATACTTTTTTTACACAAATAGATATATTATTGATTGCTAGCCAGTGTACACAAAATGTCTTGCATGCAGATATGGATGCTATACTAATATCTGATCATGCTCAAGTTTGGATATAAATGTTATTATCATTTATAATGCCGACATCAAATTACTGGAAGATGAATACTGCCCTGTAGAACGACAATGAACTGGTTGATAAGATTGTGAAGGAGGCAGAAATCTTTGTATTGTGAATTGGTCTCCAGATGTGTGTGATATTGACCGGAGAAGTGTTAGGCAGAAACCTGTGCAGTTCCCTTGGGGAACACTGCAAAAGATTTAAGACTACAGGTAGAGCAGTAAACCCCTTTGGTAGCAGTCTGTACCACCCAGATTTACCTGGTAGCTGTGGCTGAGCAGTCAGACTTCTCTCAAGAAGAGTTAGGCAGTATGCAAAGTATACACAATATGTACCAAAACACAATAGCACAAGCAAACACTGACCAGAGCTTGGTTTCAAAAGTATATAGTTATTTATTTAAACTACACATAAGTTAAAAACACTCTAGCAAAAATATAGTAAAAGCACTTCAACACAGTTATAATGAAAGTAGATTCAATCCTTTCTCCTATCTAGACAACTCTAGGTAAACACCACTTAATTAAAACAGAGGTGAGTGCTTAACGTTAGATGACACTCTAGTAGTTTCCAAGAAAGGGAGAGAAAAAGCAGAAATAGGTTAGACACACCACTCTAAGGTCCAGAACACTTGCAATAGGCTTAAAGAAGAATAAAGTCACAGGTGAGCAAAAGTCACTAGGCAGGGCCCACTCTTAGAGTAGCCGGAGCGAAAATGTGCCCAAGATCACACTGTTAGTTAGAGATTCAAAGTCTTGCAAAGAGTCAAAAAGAGTTTAGAGTGGCTCAGAAAGTTTAGCCAAAGTGTCCCAGGCACTCCCAGGTTCGAAAGCCGGGGACTAAATCTACCCCGTACAGTCGGTAGCAAGGGAAGCCAGGCGGAACACAGTACCTTAAGCGGAAAGGATCCTCCAGCGGTGGCAGTTGTTCCAGGCAGTGGCAGCAGGGCTCGACGTCGGTCAGGGGAGAAGAAGTTCTCGCTGAAGAGCAGAAGAAGAGGGTCGTTGCACTGCCCGGGAAGAAACCAGCCGCGGAGTCCTCCGGTTAAAGGGTTGGTACCGACTTTCGCGGTATGGGGGTAAAGTGTGGTATTCCGGTTGCCGGGGTGCTTGGCACAGGCAAGGCGACCACGAGATACCTCAAAGAACGGAAAGAAGGCGAAAACTGGTTGTCCCCACCAGTCAAGGGAAGGAGCCACTCCGTTAAGAGTTCTCCTCGGTCGTCGGGAAAAAGTGGTGAGACGGTTCAGCAGGGCTCCACCGGGTGGTGTCGTCGAAGCAGGTCGGCTCAGCTCTTCCCTCGTCGGATTCTTGGTCCTGTGGCGACTTCTGAAGTCCCAGTCCCCAAAGCCCTGCTTTTATGCAGCAAACCCCCATTCACCCAGCCTAGCTGTCACTCAAACATGCTAAGTGGTGAGCCGGGCGGCTCACCACTTGGGCCAATCAGGACGGAGTGCGACTTGAGTTACCAAGGTAACTCAGTCCAGGGTGCCTAAATCCCCCTCCACCCCTCCTAAGTACCCCAGACAGAGTGGCACCACTTTGGAGGGCTTCTGTGGAGAAGCCCGCCAAAAGTGGAACAAAGGGCTCCACTTTGGGTCAGAGTTACAGAGGCGAACACCAACGCCATTTTAGAATCAAGTTTTGGCAAAAAGTCCCAACCGGAGTTATAAAAATAAATATATAAACCGGCGGTATGTTTAAGGCTACCGTAAATAAATAATTAAATGTGTTAGCCTAAAACAATGGGAAATCCCATAGGGAAATATTCGCGGTCGAATATAAAAAGTAGTTTCCACTGCCACCAGCCAAAACTCGATCAGGGGGGACGGAGACGTGCCCCCTCGACTAACAGACCCTGGGGCAATCGAATTGCCCCAGCCAGTACGTCCACAATATGATGGTTTGTACTGGTTCTGTTCAGGATTCAAGACTAGCAAAGTCTTTGGTGACTTTACATGCCCTGGGAGACAGTAGTCAGTCCCAGGGTATGGAGTCTATGTTGGGGAGTCCCTAGGACACCCCTGGGTCACGGCACAGAGGGTGCTGTGTGACCCACATCACAAAAATACATGAGGCCCTATGGAGTAAAAGACCCCATAGCCCATTCAACACAAGGTTTAACCAAGAAAACACACTTCAACATGTCCAAGAGTGAGGGTAAAAGAGTCTCACTCTTGGCAGGAGAAAAAAATTAAACCCCAGAAATCCAGCAAAGCTGCTGGGGGACTCACTAGGTAGGGAAATTCAGCCTAAACAGAGAATTCTCCCTAACACTCGCCCCCCCCAGACTAAGGGACAGGAGGATTTAATCCACTCCTGGATGAACCTCATACCTCTAGTCGATGATATACATCCTAGAGAGTCCATCAGCATTTTGATGGTGACACCTTGACCTATGTTCAATGGAGAACTCAAAGGTTTTCTTTTGCAAGCTAACGGACCTACAGACCCTTTGAGGAACATCAGTCTTTTTGTTATAGGGGATCTGGTTGACCAGTCCCTCAGAAGTTGGTACAACTTCTGAACCTATGTTAGGCTTTTTCAAGGGGTCCTTATAAAGGATTCCCTTAGATCTAGAGGGGCCTCCAAGGTTCCTCACCACCTCTCTTGTGGGAGCAGGTTGGGTCTTAGGCCTCTTGGTTGGAGGGGTTGGGTTTAGGCAATGTACCTGCTTCCCCTTCCTCTTAGATCTACCCTTACCTATTTTAGGAGTTTCCCCCCTAATATTAGGATTTGAGTTGGGGTCTTCAGTAGAAGGTCCAACAGTCTGAAGGTTTTTGGCCTTAGACTTTTCTTTTCTGGTTTTCCACCAGCACTGAGAATTACCAGTTCTCTCAGGTCCAGATAGGGGCCTAGTTGGTTTATCCACCTCTTCCTCAGAAGCAGGGGGAGTCAGAGACTCTGAGACTAGGGGAACAATGTTGGAGCTTGGTTGGGGCGCCCATGTTCCTAGCATACTATCCGGAAATGTGCCTGGGTTAGAGGTCAACTTACTAACACCAGGGCTTGTAGTGGGGTTCTCAGTAGAGGGTCCCACAGGCTTAGAAGGGTCCTTCAAGGTAGCCTGTCTAGCCAATTTGGTTAAGTTCTGCTTCTCCATACTGGGAGGCCTGGGGGTATGTGACACTACTCCTAGAGTTCTTAGGTCATTCCCCAACAGGACCTTCCCAGGTACCTCAGTCTGAACACTGACAGGGATCCTCACTGTCATGTTGTTACACTGAATGAGGGCTGGTAGAATAGGAACCATTTGGACAGGGCCTCCAGACATTTTAGTGGGACCTTTGGGTGCTTTGGCCACATCCTCAGGTTGAAAGAAGCTTTCATCCACTACTGTTCTGCTGGCCCCAGTGTCTCTCCTGGCAGGAGTATCCTGGCCATTGACAAGAACACTGTCCACATAATACACCTTAGAGTTAACAGGTAGGGAGTTATACACAACCCTATTCTGGGGACTAACCAGACCCATAGGCTCTAAGTTTACAGTTGCTTGAAGACCCAAGGGTTCTTCAGCAAAGAGTTCAAAGTGGGCACTAGCCATCTGTACTTCATCCTCAGGAGTGAAGGCTAAGGAGACTGTGCTGATCCCTGCAGGTTTACCCTTGCACTTGGGATCTCCTTTGATATGGTCAGTACCCTGACAGACATAGCATTGTCCAAATGCTCTCTGGAAGGGTGGCTTGTTCTGACCTCCTTCTGGCTTGTGGCCAGAAGGTACACTAGCCTGATTCGGTTTACCCTGGGGCTTACCCTGGTTATTTGGTTGTTTGTGGCCCTCTTGGGTATGGGAGGTATTAGAATTCTCTTTGGAGTCCTTTTTAGGCTGTTTCTCCCCATCCTTCCTCTGAGTTACCCCAGAATCCTTGGGAGTGGCCCTGTTGGCAACCCACAAGTCAGCAGCCCTAGCTAGCTTCCTAGGATCCAATTCCTGTGAATCAGCCAAGTGCTGTCTGAGCTCAGGAGAGCAGGCATCATAAATTGACTCCAACATAAAGAGATTTCTCATCCCCTCATAAGTGTTCACCTTGTAACCCTTAATCCATCCCTCTAAGTTTTTCAAACATTCACTCACCCAGGTAGCCCAAGGGGTACCATCATGCTTTTTGAGGCTCCTAAACCTCTTAAGATACTGGGAAGGGGTCTTCCCAAACCTAGCTATCAAAGCTAGTTTCACACATTCATAGTCCTTCCTATCCTCCTCCCCCATCTCCATTACCACATCAGTTGCAACAGGGGGAAGCCTAGAGAACAACCAGGTGAGTAAGTCATTTCCTGTGATGTTCTGGAGCCCATGATTATATTCAAACAGAGACAACCAATCCAACACATCCAACTTAGGCTCATACATACCAACCAATTCTTTAGGCATCCGGGGTCTTTTAGGACTGGAACTTCTAGAGGAGCCAGAGAGAGAAACATTCTCAACAGATAATTTCTTCATTTCTAAGTCATACTTGAGCTCCATTTCCCTTAGCCTTAGTTCTTTGTCAGTTTGAGCATTAAGTTTCTTATACTCCAATTCTAGCTTCATTTTCTCCAGTTCAAAGTACTGAGGACTAAATGTGGGACCTGGTAAAGGTCCAGTAGGCACAGCAGGTAGAGCAGGCAGAGGCCTAGGGGGGACAGTTACAACAGCCTCACCCTCCTCTTCTGACTCTTCCTCAGAAACATCAACATTTTGCTCCATGTTAACTTCAACACTGTCATCTACAGTTGCTGGAGTGGTAGGTTCCTCTGAACCATCACCCAGACTTTGGTTAGCTAACAATCTTTCAATCAGCTCCATTTTCTTGCCCTTAGTCAGGAGATCCTTATGTTTACAGAGCACTCTTAAACAATCAGCAGTTTTGGCTGCAAGGGACTCTTGACTATAGCTTTCTATAACTGACATGTTAGAGGTTTTACTTTTTCAGTGCTAAGCTTTGTGGTTAGTTGCACTAAGGTATCTAAAGCACAATAAAATGTATACTCAATACAAATCCCACCGCTGTACACCAGTGTTAGGCAGAAACCTGTGCAGTTCCCTTGGGGAACACTGCAAAAGATTTAAGACTACAGGTAGAGCAGTAAACCCCTTTGGTAGCAGTCTGTACCACCCAGATTTACCTGGTAGCTGTGGCTGAGCAGTCAGACTTCTCTCAAGAAGAGTTAGGCAGTATGCAAAGTATACACAATATGTACCAAAACACAATAGCACAAGCAAACACTGACCAGAGCTTGGTTTCAAAAGTATATAGTTATTTATTTAAACTACACATAAGTTAAAAACACTCTAGCAAAAATATAGTAAAAGCACTTCAACACAGTTATAATGAAAGTAGATTCAATCCTTTCTCCTATCTAGACAACTCTAGGTAAACACCACTTAATTAAAACAGAGGTGAGTGCTTAACGTTAGATGACACTCTAGTAGTTTCCAAGAAAGGGAGAGAAAAAGCAGAAATAGGTTAGACACACCACTCTAAGGTCCAGAACACTTGCAATAGGCTTAAAGAAGAATAAAGTCACAGGTGAGCAAAAGTCACTAGGCAGGGCCCACTCTTAGAGTAGCCGGAGCGAAAATGTGCCCAAGATCACACTGTTAGTTAGAGATTCAAAGTCTTGCAAAGAGTCAAAAAGAGTTTAGAGTGGCTCAGAAAGTTTAGCCAAAGTGTCCCAGGCACTCCCAGGTTCGAAAGCCGGGGACTAAATCTACCCCGTACAGTCGGTAGCAAGGGAAGCCAGGCGGAACACAGTACCTTAAGCGGAAAGGATCCTCCAGCGGTGGCAGTTGTTCCAGGCAGTGGCAGCAGGGCTCGACGTCGGTCAGGGGAGAAGAAGTTCTCGCTGAAGAGCAGAAGAAGAGGGTCGTTGCACTGCCCGGGAAGAAACCAGCCGCGGAGTCCTCCGGTTAAAGGGTTGGTACCGACTTTCGCGGTATGGGGGTAAAGTGTGGTATTCCGGTTGCCGGGGTGCTTGGCACAGGCAAGGCGACCACGAGATACCTCAAAGAACGGAAAGAAGGCGAAAACTGGTTGTCCCCACCAGTCAAGGGAAGGAGCCACTCCGTTAAGAGTTCTCCTCGGTCGTCGGGAAAAAGTGGTGAGACGGTTCAGCAGGGCTCCACCGGGTGGTGTCGTCGAAGCAGGTCGGCTCAGCTCTTCCCTCGTCGGATTCTTGGTCCTGTGGCGACTTCTGAAGTCCCAGTCCCCAAAGCCCTGCTTTTATGCAGCAAACCCCCATTCACCCAGCCTAGCTGTCACTCAAACATGCTAAGTGGTGAGCCGGGCGGCTCACCACTTGGGCCAATCAGGACGGAGTGCGACTTGAGTTACCAAGGTAACTCAGTCCAGGGTGCCTAAATCCCCCTCCACCCCTCCTAAGTACCCCAGACAGAGTGGCACCACTTTGGAGGGCTTCTGTGGAGAAGCCCGCCAAAAGTGGAACAAAGGGCTCCACTTTGGGTCAGAGTTACAGAGGCGAACACCAACGCCATTTTAGAATCAAGTTTTGGCAAAAAGTCCCAACCGGAGTTATAAAAATAAATATATAAACCGGCGGTATGTTTAAGGCTACCGTAAATAAATAATTAAATGTGTTAGCCTAAAACAATGGGAAATCCCATAGGGAAATATTCGCGGTCGAATATAAAAAGTAGTTTCCACTGCCACCAGCCAAAACTCGATCAGGGGGGACGGAGACGTGCCCCCTCGACTAACAGACCCTGGGGCAATCGAATTGCCCCAGCCAGTACGTCCACAATATGATGGTTTGTACTGGTTCTGTTCAGGATTCAAGACTAGCAAAGTCTTTGGTGACTTTACATGCCCTGGGAGACAGTAGTCAGTCCCAGGGTATGGAGTCTATGTTGGGGAGTCCCTAGGACACCCCTGGGTCACGGCACAGAGGGTGCTGTGTGACCCACATCACAAAAATACATGAGGCCCTATGGAGTAAAAGACCCCATAGCCCATTCAACACAAGGTTTAACCAAGAAAACACACTTCAACATGTCCAAGAGTGAGGGTAAAAGAGTCTCACTCTTGGCAGGAGAAAAAAATTAAACCCCAGAAATCCAGCAAAGCTGCTGGGGGACTCACTAGGTAGGGAAATTCAGCCTAAACAGAGAATTCTCCCTAACAAGAAGCATTTAGTTGTTATGTGCGTGGCTTACTGATAGGTCTGTTCAGCAAGAGGAGTAAAATCTTGAAGTGGGAGTTGAATGCCCAGCAAGCTGAAATCCTGGAGCTAGAGAGGAAGTATGTGTGAAATACAGCAGTAGAAGCCAGGGAGCTTTTAGCCCATAGCAAATATCAGCTGAACAAACTATTGTCTGAAAGGGCAGCAAGACTCCTTTTTAGAAGCAGGTTTGTTTTGTTTGTTTGTTTTATTCATTTGTAGTGCGCACCAGACCCGAGGGTATAAGGACGCAGCAATATTTAAAATGCAAAGCTTGGGTTACATGGTTGCAGAAGATAAAAAATATAATACACATTATGCACAATACACAATAAGAAATAATATACATCTACAGGTAGGTAGATGTAATTACTATGAAGGTGGGGAAAGATGTGACAGACTGCTGGCACGTCTCTTGAGGGTCCAGGAAACAGATCAAACCATAAGTGCAATCAATCGAGCCTCATCAAGACATTTGACCCCCCCTAAAATTAATAGAGAATTCCATGACTTCTATTCTGCATATATACTTCTGAAGGTCTTCTAGCTGACGAAAGCCTAAGGAATTACCTGGATGATTGTGGCTTGAATATATTACCTGACAGATTAAAAACCTCTTTGGACCTAGCGCAATCGGTGGAAGAATTGATGGTGGTGGCATCCCACTTAAACGGCAGGAGTGCCCTGGCCCAGATGGGCTGCCTGCTGAGTTTTACCGAATCATGCTGAGGGTAGTCTTCGAGCTCCTATTTGAGGTGTTCATTGAGTCAAAGCGGAGAGGTGTATTGCCAGCAACAACGAGAAATGCTTCAATTTCAGTATTGTTAAAGAATGGGAAACCACCAACTTCTGTAGGGAGCTACAGGACAATCATACTAATCAGTACTGATAATAAGTTCCTGGCCAAAGCACTTTCCTCGATTGTTGAAAAAACCTTCGAGCATCTGACTGATCCTAACCAGTCTGGCTTTGTGAAAGGAAGGTGTCCTTCCACTTACATGCAGAAATGAATCCTGACATAGCAGGAATGCAATAAATTGGACTATGACGTGACTGTGTTTTCGTTGGATGCCGAGAGGGCTTTTGACAGAATTGAGTGGAGTTTCCTGTTTGCACTACTGAAGAACTATAGATTTGGTGCAGATACTGTACAATGCATATTGTTACTGTATTCAAAGCCAATCGCTGCTGTGAATACTAATGGATGGTCATCCGAACCGTTTGATCTGGACCATGGAACAACATAGGGTTGCCCACTATCGCCTCTCCTCTTTGTGCTGGTGATGGAGCCATTGGCAAAGAGGATCTGGCATGATGAGCAGATAGGAGTACAGCATGGAGATGTGCTGCAGAGGGTGTGGCTATATGCCGATGACATGCTGTTGGTGCTACAAACCCGGGACTCCTCACTGTTGGCTCTAATGCGGCAAATAGATTTTCAGTCTTATTCTGGTTAAAAAATCAATTGGGCAAAATCCAAAGCAATACCGGCTAAATAAGGTTGGTCGCATGGTAGATATTAACATTGGAAATGAAGATGGAACTGGCAAGGTGGTCCGATTTAAAGTTATCACTCTGGGGGAAGGTTAATGCCATCAAAATGTCATTTGCACCACTGTTAAATTATGTGTTGAGCATGTTACCACTACAGATAAAGAAGAAAAACTTCAAGGAGATCGACAGCTTGCTGCAAAACTTCCTGTGGGAAAACAAACAGCCAATACTTAAATTGTGCAAGTTACAACTACCTTGCGAGAGAGCTGGTCTCGGGATCAGAGATTTTGCATTGTACCACCTATCATTTTGTGCCCTCCACCTGTTACCGTTCCTGAAGGAATCGCCAGACCAGTGGGTAAGGGCGGAGACTGGACTGAGCATGCCACTCTCTCCAGAAGCACTCTTGACATCCATGAACACAAAGGGTCCTACAGCATCGGCTGCAACAGATTTATATAAGGAAAATGTGGAAGTTGGAGGAAATGCCTGGGGAACGGGACACTGTTCCAGCAAGGTCATTGGTTTGGTTAGCTTTTCTGGTCGAACTGTTTCTTAGATGGGGTATAGTGGTTCAGTACCTGATTAAGGACGATGAATGGTTATCGTTCCACAATTTGGTTACCACAAAGGAGTTTCAAGGATGCACTTAGGGAGAATATGGCAAATTAAGACTGAAATTGAGGGAGCTGAAAGTAACTGATGATGATGATGTTCTTAGGAGACACCTAATGACACTAAAAGCAAAGGGTCACTGTGTTTCTAATATGTACACATTCCTGATGAGTTTCAGGAGCCCAACTGAACAGCTTCTCAGGGCCTGGTCTGATTGCCTGGGCTCAGATGTGATGGCTGGAAGATGGGAAAAAATGTATGGAAATGTTGCCCTCACTTAGCTCAATCTAGGGGAGAGAGTCTGTCAGGTCAAAATACTAAACAATCTATATTAGACTCCAGTCAAAATGTTTGAGAGAGGTTTGAGTGATGCAAATGTTTGTTGGGGCTGTGGCCATATGGAAGGATCTTTTGAACATATGATCTGGGAATGTTGAAAAGTGAGGTCATTTTGATTGGAAGTCATCAAGAACCATGAGTAGCGTTTTAGTAACAGACAGGGATTTTGACTTTACTTTCAGATGGTTATATTGGGGGATGATACCCTCCTGACAATTCTATAGATAATGCCAACACATGTTGCAACCTTTCACTTGTGGTCTTCTTTAGGGCTAACAAATTAATTTGGCATAATCTATAGAATTGTTAAAGCATTATGATGACATTTATAAATTTGCTAAGGTGACAATATTTGTAAGAGTGTCAAGACTAAAGACTAAAGGCATTGAAGCACTGTAACACCATTTGTAAATTTGCTAAGGTGGCAAAAATTGTAAGAATGCCAAAGACCAATGTAAAATGGTCATGATATAAAATATATAATAAGGAGATTATCCATTAACTAGAGATGATGTACTCATATTTCTTTTAGTGTATTTTTATAAATGTATTGTTTGTTGTGGCATAGGGCTTTGAGTCACATGCTAAACCACCTAATGCAGCCTTTAGAACCAAGATCAATCCACTTTTTTCAAACATACTATTGTTACTCTCAAAGTATTAAGCGCAGCGAAGTTCGAAGCCCATTACCATTGTAAAACAATATATGTATCATTTCGTATCTGCTTAACTGGGAACTGGTCCTCTTCTCACCATGGGTAAATGGCTATTGTTCGGTTTTGCTGCACCACGTGGGTGAAGACTGCAAAATCGGGCTTTCTGGTCTGCAATTAGTGTGGATTTATTCTGCTGTTTTGCAGGTGGACACTTGTCTCTGAGCTTAGGAATGTGCTGCCTGTCTCTGACCTTGGCTGCGAGCCCTGGCCTGGTGCTTCGTGCAGCATAATTATGTTTTGCTTTGTCTTTCGTTCTGACGCCTGTGGCTTCATGTAACTCTACTATAGTTATGCCATAATTGCTATATGTCTATATTGTGCTATTCTATGTTAGTAGTATGTTAGTTCTTCCAGGTTCCTTATACAAACCTGTAGTTCCATGTGGTTAGTTGCAATAAGCTGCTGCAAGCCTGCTCTGCATCTCTTGTTGCCTTACATGTCTGTGTTTGGCTAATGAGAAAAAATAATAAAAGTTTTCAACAGTATATATACGTATCTATCCTCTATCTTCAGAACTGTGTAAGTATGTTCTTTGTGTGTGTGGGGCCTGGGGCTGTATGTAACTCTGCTATACTTATGCCATAATTGCTATATGTCTATATTATGCTATTCTTCTTATAGGTAAGTAGTATGTTGGTTTTTCCAGGTTTCTTATACGATCCTGTAGTTCCAAGAGGTTAGTTGCAATAAGCTGCTGCAAGCTTGCTCTGCATCTCTTGTTGCCGTGCATTTCTGTGTTTGGCTAATGAGAAAAAATAATAAAAGCTTTCAACAGTATGTATATGTATCTGTCCTCTATCTACAGAACTGTCTAAGCATGTTCTTCATGTGTGTCCATGTCACTTCGTGCATGTAGGCGCGTGTGCTTCATGGCTAATGTTGCTATGTCGTGGTGTCTCTAAAAATGTTGGCACCGCAGGATATTGGTCATTAGTTGATCATGTCCATTGAGACGTCTGGATCCATAAATAGTGTTGGGACACCTGTATCCATTATGGCGTTAGCTGGATAAGGTTTGAATGGCTGTCTGAGAGAATATCTGTTCCTATATGTATTTGTCACTGGTCCTCCTGTGAGCTGTCCAAACGACGACTGGCATCTTGCATCTCTTGACTCTTCGGGCTGTCATGTTTATAGGGGTCAAGAGGGCCATTCCAGGGACCCTCTTTTCACCCCCCCTACCCCCCTCTGGTTGACTTGTCGACCAAATCACCAAACCTAGTCACTGTCACTGTTGCCTTTGGTAGCCATATCTTTATTCCTCCAAGATGTCCCTAGTAATTTGCATGGGCATCTAAACTCCTTGTCATGTAACTGCAGTCTCCTTCTGGGTGACACCATACCCATCTCGACCAGTGCCTCTTGTTGTTCACAGGATCATCAAATTTTATAATCTCAGTAGGGAACAGTGGGCACTCCTTTATCTGTGTCCTTATTTTATTTATGTCCTCTACAATCTTATCTTCTTCACCATTGGTATTTATGTCTACTATCAACTTCATCCCTATTGTTTTGTCGTCTTGTGGCATTGTGTGATGCAGATCTTTATCACGCATAATCCTAAAAGTACAAATATAAGTGCTCCTAGTAATACCTTTAGTCCGTCTACCATCCATGAGAATATACACGACAACGACATCCAGCTTTGGTCATTTCCTGTTCCTTTGGTTTCTTCCTCCACCTTGGCGTGCATTTTCTACAATCTTGTCACTACTTCAGTCAGTGTGTCATTTGCTTGATCGTTGGCAGGCACGAATGTACAATAGGAACTCCTGATCGTAGCGCAAACTCATCCCTCCATTGCTGTGAGAAGGTCTAGAACATATCTGTTCTGGAGTGCCATCAACCTTACTGCTTGGAGCTCTTCTTTTATCGCGTTTAAGCCATTTACTGTTGAGTTTATTGTCTGCATTAGCTCCCATCTCATAATCTGGAGCCATTTTGCATTTGTGTATGTCTGTGCAGCTGGAACTACTGATGCAAAGAACATCTCCGTCCTACTGAACAATCGATGTTCAAATGGTAAATCGTCATGTGATGCTTCTGATGCTGATGAGAAATAGTTCTCCCTTTTCACTCTACTCACTTCTACTGATATCTTCTTTCTCTTTGTATTGTCCATTTTAAGGAAGTCTTCTGTCTTGATGTCTTTCTGAGGCAATACTAATACTGGTGTATTGATGTGTACCAATGAACATATTCCTCCCCAGTTGGGTGGCAGCTACTCATACGCCTTGGATCTGCACGCCCAATAATGACCCATTAACACTGCCATCCCACCCTTCATTACTGGATGCTTTTCTGTGTACTTGCACTCTTTTTCTTCTGCAACCTTTACTGCACCTTCATTCTGGAAACACAATGCTGGTTTCTTCAGTGGTATTATGGGCATGGGTCCAGCTTCGTTATCCATCCAGGTCAGTAACTTCGTGCTTTCATCCCATTCTTTCAGGCACTTCGCATTTTCTCCCTGTACTGTGTTTACTGTTGCCTGTAGGAGTGTAAATGCTTTGCTACCTACTACTCCCTACTTCCATCCTTCAGCTGTGTACACTTGACCATACACAAGCATCTTTGGTCTTTCCCAACATGCTGGTTCTCCTCCTATTTCCTTGGGTTCCTTCTTAGGACATGGTAATTCTTTCAGTAATTCTTTCAGTGTTATCGTCTTTGTCTCTCCTTTCTGTGGGCCGCCAGTTATATATTGTATAGCCTGGTCTAGTTGCCTATAATTGTTCATAATGTCAAGTGTCTTTAACTATCTTCATAGGGAAATGTTGCCTTGGCCATCCATCTCGATGTTGCTGTTGCCCCTTGGAATCTTCCCCATTGTGTTCTTGCTGCTGGTATTCTGAAGGCACTCATGGCATAGGGGAGTAGTGAGCAGACATAGTAGCTCTCCCCAGTGGTTTGTTTACCTACTTTAGTCATGTGCTTGTACCACATGTTAATGTATACTCGAGAAGTATCAGTAGGATAGAGTTTCACCCCACCATGTCTGCGTCTACACTGCATCTACCTCTTTATTGTGCTTACCTGTCCATCTGACATGGTCGTTCCACCTGCTGGAGTAGGGATTGTGTTGGTAGATGATACAGCTGTATTGCTAGCATTATGTGAAACTCTCCAAAAGATGAGGGCGAAAATACTACATGAGAATAAAACACACAACCCAATAATAATTATTTTAATCATGCCCTCCATCACTTACACCTCTTGGATCCTTGTGTAGTTGGAAGATGTCAGTAGCCTGCCTGAAATGCTCACAAAAAAGCGTTACTTTTTAGTATTTTATTAATTCAAGCACCACAAATGAAATAATCTGCCATAGCAATAAGGAATAACTGTTCCCACAACGCTTTATTCTGTGTCACTGTTGTGGCAATCGGGCCAAGGACACAAATATTACAGGGCCACTTCCACTTGGGGCCCGGATGGACACAGTCATGTCGCCTTTGGCGCCAGGCTCCTGAAAAACAATAAGCAGAAACATGTGTTTGGGTCAAGAATACCTTTGTTATGAACATGGCACCTCATTTTGGGTGCCAAGCATATTTAACATAGGGAACTTTCATTACTACAGCAGCCCCACGTGTACTCTTGGGTGGGGCAGCTGCTATTGGGTTGCCTTGCACGTGCTAACTCTCTGGGAGTGGCAGGGTGTGGTAGGCAAGCCAGTCCTAGTGGGCGTGCCCACAATCACAGCTATATAATCTGCTCCAATCCCTGAGGCAGACGCTTCGCCTTATTCTGCACTTCCATGCAGCGTAACACTCATCGCCGCCTAGGGTTAAACTTACCTTTGGAAATCCTGTTACCTGTCTCCATACTTACCATCTGAGGAACCTGCTCTCACCTGTGCGCGTCTTCAAATCTTCCGGAATGCTGACATCTTCGTCTTGGCACCGCAGCTCACCTTTAAACCTTCCGGAAAGCTGAAATCTTCACCTTGGTACCACAGTTCATCTTCAAATCTTCCGGGACGCTGAAACCTTCATCTTGACACCGCAGCACGACACGCTCCACCCGCGACCACAGCACCTGCAAGTAAAAAGAAAAGGCAAGGTTAGACACTTAACAGACATTAAGTTTAAGGTCGCCGTACCACCGAACCTCGCGCTTTTCCTTAAATCATTACTTACCTGTTGTCGGACATTGCGGTTTCATCCATCTTCCTCCCGGGCCGCACTCCACGCCTCCACAGCTGCTTTTGGGCCGCATTTCCACCTATTGGGAAGAAAATAGAAAGAGAAAATGTTATTCAGGAATTAACAACACTATTGTGAGCAATAATACCAAGACAGAAAACAGAAAGGGGAAAAGACGAGAGACATTGAGAGACACTTACCATCAACCAGGGGAAAGCATAGTCACAGCTGGAATGGACTATTACTTACCAGGGATCAGTGAATGAACTAGATCCCATCAACAAGCGCCCCTGCCCGAAGTAGCAGGACGGAGCGCTCATTATCAATAATTAACAGGTGAGCCTTATGGGCCGACACATGCCCACAGAAATCGCACCTTGGGTTGAAGGGTTAGAGAGGTAGAACAGTCACCGACCAGCTTTCTCACATTTTCTCATATCCACGCAGGAGCAGTGCCACCAATTGTCGCCGTCCACAGTTTATCAGCAGGGGAAGGGACCTGAGGGGGGTGATCTAACTCCTGGGAGGGCTGCAACCATGCGCCAATGCCTCCGCAGAGATCAGGTGATCGTAACAGTCACGCAGTACAGAGATTACTGATGGATTTTCTCTTTCCGGGTGTGGATATACTTGGGACAAATAAGCTATGAAGACACACTGGCGTCTTCCTGACCCAATACATCATACATTTTTTCAGTGTCTTTGTTATGCGCTGTGGGTACGGGAGTGCCTATATAAGTCTGCCCAATAGCATTGCGTGCTGCACCTGTGACCCATCAGCAGGTCTGAAGCCTTTCCTCAGCCAACGCAACAGCCTAAATGCACTGTGGATGTCACGTAGGCTGAATCCAAATACACTGTCACTTAATTTTCTTTGCTGTGCTCCAATGCCAATATTAAAGCCACTTATTCTGCTGCTTGTGCTGATAAATGTGACGGTAGATGTGTGCTTGTCACCATCCCGTCCTCTCTCAATCTCACTATTGCTCTCCCAGTAGGTCTTTCCCCAGTCATTTGGTCAATAGTTGATGACCTATCAATGTAAAGCATGTCTCCACCCTCAAGTGCATTCTCCTGTACCTTTCTAGTGTCGCTGAACTCTTCTATTTTGGCTGTACAGTTGTGTACATAATCACCCTCCTTTATAGGGTTGGCAATGTGAGCTGGGTTTGGCAGTAACACCTCTTACCCTGAAGCGCTGTGTGTTGTCAATGTACTTTTCAGTCTTTTCAGCATTGCAAAGAGAGCATGTTCCACATAGAGTGGTGCTGCATCCCATGGTAATACTCTCTGACTTGTCTACTGCGAATGCGGCAGCAGCCAGTGCCTGTTCGCATGCATAGTGTTATTACTGGGTCTAATTTTCCACTGTAATATGCTAGAGGCTTGTGCCCCATGTCCGTCTTTTGTGTCAGTAATGCAGTCCTAACCACTCCATTTGAGTGCGAGAATAAGAAAAATTCACTTTGATAGAAAGGAAATGTTACGCTCACCTGGCTCCCACAGGGGTGTCGGTCGGACCCGGACTGCTGCGGCCTCCACCCACGTGATGCGTAGTGCAGCGATGACTGACTGGATCTGCCCTCCTAATCTTGTCTGCTTTACCCGTAGAAATATTCTCCTACAAGTGGAGAGATAGATTTAGCCACTTGTGGATTCAAGTGATAGCACCCCCACTGTCCTCCCCACTAATCACCTCTGAAGCGCCCTCTCAGCAATCTCACCTTATATTCTTGAAGGATGAGCTCTCCATCCTGCGAAGCACGCAGGGGCGCGTTGAGGACCAGTTACTTCACTGGCCTGAAGATATTGGAAGAGTTGTAGACAAATCCTGATTCCAAAAGGTCCTGACGAAGAGCCGTAAGTATATAGTTCGTAAGAGTTCAAAATGTCTGGAATTCACTCCTGTCCAATTCCTCTTTTATCTTGCAGCTTTGACCCAATAAGAGGATTGACATCTGAAAGCGCCCCGGTAAAAGTCTGTTACCCAAAACTGTGTGGTAAATAATGCCAAGGGTTAAACTTGAGCCTTATCTTACAGGTGCGGCATTAGAAGATGTGGCGTGCTGAAGAATTATACCTCCGGCGGTAAAATCAGGTAAGCATATGGCGGCTAAAGAGATTGTCTCTGTCTGTTCTCTCAGCTCACCTTGTTGTTTCTTGTCCCCCTTAGGTGCCGGGATTCGGCGATGTAAAGATGGAGACAGCGCCGGATCGAAGAGATGCTGCGTGGAACGGTGAGTATGGCGCGGCGCTGCTGCTGGCGATGCGACGTGTTTAAAACCAAGTCTTTCCTCTGTTTTGAAGATGCGATGAATCCGGAATCAGGTAAGAAATCAGGTAATTTTTTTTTTTTTTTTTATTGGTTTGTACAAACCTTTAAAATACATCATTTGTCAGAATCCAATCGTAAATACAAGGCAAGACGAGACTAGACAAGGCAGAACATATAAGCATGAGATAAGCATGAGGTAAAGTTCCATCCTTTTGTCAGGGATCAAGCCTTTGGTGCCAGCAGAGCCTTATCGAGAAGGTCCCTATGGGCTTCATCTAAGGGTTTACACAGTGTTACGCACTACCCTGAAGTCCCTGTACTGCGGCGTCAGATAACTCAAGGCTCCTTTCAATCTCATGCAAAAATAAGGTCAGCGCCCTTGTCAGTTTTGTGTTGGAGCCCGTAAACATCAAGTGCCACCATTCTTCAGCACTCCTCAGTGAGTATTCATTTAACATTTGGCCTAAGTGTTTAGTTCTTAAGGATCTATGGAATGGGCAGAATAGGACAAGATGTTTGAGTGTTTCAATGCAGGTTTTACAGAACCTGCATACTGTGTCTGACTTGTCCTTTCCAGCCCAGTTCTTTGTTCGTTCTTTTGTTCTAAACAGATTTAGGCGAAATCTCATGAAAGTGGCCCTCCTCCTGTTGTCTGGGAATAAGACCACATAATTTTACAATTTGTTAAACGCTCTTGCTTCACTAGGGGCATCTCTCATTGTTTTCGAAGTCCTTCGGTCTGTGCTTGTTTGAATCCAGTCTAGTTCCCAAATCTTTTTCTTTACCATCAGTGGATGTCGTGCAGCGTTTTGATATTTGTCTCGTACATGGTCAGAAGCTCTTCACATTTTTTTGACCATATACCTACCAGCCCATCTGGGTTCGCGTTTCCAGGATTGCTCAATATTTTGTATTGGGGAGCGGCGTCAGGCAGCGTGATTTTCCTAAATAGAGCCAGGGCGTTCCACGCAATACGAGCCTCAATGGATATCAGGCCTAGCTCGTATCGCAAGTACACTGTTGAAGTGCTGTTTGGTAGGTGTAAGGTTTTCACCCAGAAGATGTGTTCTAGGGTTGACCAGAGTTCCACTGGACACCCAAAGGCATTTTCGGCTCCATATATGAGAGCTGGGACAATCTTCTGTTGGTAGAAGGATATCACTGGCTTAAGCGAGAACTTCCCATATCTTTTATTTAGGATCATGGCTTGGGAAGCAAAATTTCGGCATTTTGTTTTCGCAGTCTCCACCCAAGGGCTGTCATTTAAGTTTGTGTTGACTTGCATGCCGAGATATCTTGTGCTTTCTACCGTAGTTAGTTTTTCTTTTCCTAAATGCCAACAGAATTTATTGCTTTTCCGGTGACGGCCCGTTTGCAGATTTTGCAGCGTCAGAATTTCACTTTTTGTGTTGTTGATGTACAGGCCGTTGTTATCCGCGTAGCGTTCTACTGCGTACATTTTGCGCTGAAGGCCGATTGGAGTAGTGTCTAGCAGGATTAGGTCGTCAGCGTACAACATCCAGCTCAGAACAGAGCCATGTATTTTAGGGGAAAAGGATCGAGGCTTATCAATAGCAATGCCGATGTCCGAGAGGAATAAATTAAATATGATTGCCGCCAGGGGGCAGCCCTGTTTAACTCCACAAAAGGTGTTGATTTCTTCTGTAAGAGTTCCACGTTGTTCAAGGCGCACTCTAATGGTTGTTGCAGTGTGGATTTCTTTAATGGCGGCTAATAAGCTCTCCGGACAGCCCCAGTTTGTCATCTTGGTCCACAGAAGTTCTCGGTCGATGGAATCGAAAGCATGGGAGAAGTCTATCAGGGCCAAGTAGACCTTTTTGCCAGATCTAATTGCTTCCATCTTCAGCAGATTTATTAGCAAGAGGTTTAGACCACAGCCGACCCCTTTTACAAAGCCCGTCTGTCGTTCGTCAAAATGGTTGCTGTCTTTGATCCATTGTGACAGTTTCTGTTGGAGCATTGTTGCATACACTTTTCCTAATACGTCCAGAAGCGCTATTGGTCGGTAGTTTTTGGGCTCAAGGCGATTTCCTTTTTTGAAGATAGGAACTATTATTGCAGATTTCCAGGAATTTGGAGTTACACATCTTCTGCTGATTCGGGTGAATAGTTCTTCACAGAACTCTGCCCATTGCTCGGGATTTTGCTTTATAGTAAAGTTAGTAAGGCCGTCCGGCCCTGGGGCCCTTGAGGCGCTCACGTTCTTGATGATTTGAAGTAGATCCGCTTTGGGAAAAGTGAGGTCCCATTTTGTTAGATTTGGTGTTGTCGGGGGCATCCATTTCCCTTTTTTGCTGTACAGATTTTCAAAATGTGAGGTCCACCCTGCTTCTGAAACTGTGTTTGTCGTCAGTGCTCTTTGGGGAGCTCCTTCATTGTTAATTAGGCTCCAAAATTCAGATGAGTTTTTATTTTTCATCTTTTGCAGCATCAGTTCAGCATCGTTTTGGAGCATTAGAGCCTTGTGAGAGCGAATCCAGTTTTTGTACTTCTGTTTTGCAGCATGTATACCTTGCATAGACATTGTAGGATCTTTGATTTTTATGTGTCTGATAGTTGCACGAAGTTCTCTCTTTCTCCTCATAACCTCTGCGTCGAATTTGTGTTTGTTTGCAAATCCAGGGTTTCTCGATCCGTGTTTTTTTTCCACAAACAGTTTGAGAAGGTGGACGTATTCCACTCCAAGATCAGTCTTGATAAATCTTTCTGAGATTTTGGCGACTTCATCAGGGTGGAGTGAGAGCCTCACACGGTTAGGCTCTACCAAGATCTGATGGTTCCAGCATTTGTTAAGGGGTTGTTTCGCAGCTCGCAAGGTTAGAATTATCATCTCATGATCACTTTGGGTCATCTGTTTTACTACAAATGACAAGGTTGATTGTTGGATCTTTTCTGAGACGAAAAAATAGTCCAAGATGGATTTTTGTTTGAATCGTCTCCATGTTGGTGCAGCAGGTATGTCTCCGGCAGTATTTCCGTTAAGCATTTCAAGATCTCTAGCTTCCATTTCTACCATCCATTTTACGGCCAGGTTATTTGATACATTGAGGACTTCATTGTTTTTCCGTCTTAGGTCTATACAGTTGATATTCAAGTCTCCGCATATGATTATGTTATGTGACTCATTTTTGATCATTAGGTCGTCAATTATTGAAGAGACTTTATCTATAAACAGAGTTGTCCCGGCCAGGGTATGGTTCCAGTATAGGTTCAGTAGATGGAAATGGATTATATTGTCCGGTTTAGGGTCTGCCGAAGCTATTGTTGTTACTTGAATGAATGGCGACAAATTCGCAGTGTTTATTGTACGGCATCCAGAACTTTTTTTGACTAAAGTCAGCAGGCCTGCCATGGGTCTTCCTCTGGTTTTTTTGACGGCCGGATTAAAGGCCACTTCATAGGTGTCCACGGTCGGGCAAGTAGTTAGCCATGTTTCCTGGAGGCAGACCACATCAAGCTCATCCGACCAGGGATCTTCAAGGAGGTGGGAGAAGCCCCTGGTGTTCCAGGATCCAATCCTGAACTCCAGTTGCTCCTCTACCACATGGCATTATCTTCTTGAGGGTCTGCATAGAGCTTCCGCCAGCCAGGACCAATCTTTTTGGTTAGTACTTGATTTTTTAAGGATTTTTAAGTCACCACTACTTTGTTCAGTGGCACCAATACCTTTAATAGTGATCTTGATGTTATCGTCTTTTGAGAATTTTCCCAAAACATTCCCAGTAAAACTACAGGATGGTTGAAATTTCTTGGAATCGGATCCAAGGTATAGTTCACTCTCACTAAAATTGTCGAACAAGGTGGTTTCAGAGTCTCTCTTTACAGAAGACAGTTCTTGATGTACATTGTCCGGTTTAATTTTTTGAGTTTCTGTCGAGTGCTCCGTTTTGGCGTTCTCAGACACTTCTGAAATGTCATAGCCCATGGACATGAGTGCAGATGCGGCATCCGTGACAATGTTCAGGACAATTCTGGATCTAAAGTGAAGGATGACTTTATCATTTTGATCCTCGTTCTCAAATTCTACGGTCTTGATGTCATCGGAACGAATCGTTCTAAGAGATGGTACGTGCTGGAATAAGCATAGAACGTTTGTTCGATTTAAGATGAGATTGTCGCTATGTTCAATGCGTTCCAACCGGGCTTTGTGGAGTGATAAGCCTTTTTCGCTGCATCCTTTGTCTATTCTGTTTTTTTGACGCTCTTCATTAAGATATGAGCCATGAACTAAGTCCTTGGTCTCGTGTCCGGCCGGTCTTGATCTAATTTTGTTCTCATTGTTAGGATCAGGCCTAACATAGGATTGTCCTTTTCGGGCGCCATTATTTCTTAGGCCCTCTTCCAGATCTAGAACCCTTTTCGTCATCGGTTTAGAGGTTGGCTGTGAGTACACAAGGGCTTTTCGTCTGTCTTCCAAGGTTTTAAAAGTAGGACTCACAGGGACGACCTTTTGCATCTCCTGTACAGTGGACATTTCAGGTAAAGTGCATATTCTTGAGACTCCAGTTGGTAGTTGGGTGATTTCCAAGTCATATTCGTCGTTTGTTTTTTTTTGTAATTCAGGAGCAACTGCCTGGACTTCTACTTCCGTGTCAGCAGCTAGGACCTCGGAGTCCAGGTCCTCATACACGGAGAGGTTAGTGAGGTCAATAGAGGTTTCATCTGCAGGTTCAGAAGGCAATATCGGGATCTTACCATTTACAGTTACACTGTCAATGGAAAGATCTTTTTTAGGTGCAGAACCTCGTTCATCTGTGAGAGTATTGTTAACAGTGACGTTGACAGTTTTTAAGTTCCGGAGAAATTTTCTTGAGTTATTTCCAAGTCTCTGGTTTTTAGTTTTTTGATTTTTTGTTTTTTTTGTCTGTGCTGGTTTGGAGGCCCTTGGGCCTGTTTTCTGAAATGTGGTTCCTTTAAATATATCAAATATTTGACTTTTTGGCTCGTCTGTTTGTGGAATTGAGGATGCCCTGGACACGCAAGGGACACCCGTGTCCAATGTAGATACTAATGTCGAAGGTGTTTGTGGGTCCAGCGTCGCAGGGTTGGATGAGCTCTTGCTACTTTCCAAGACACTAACAAAGTTCATTTGTTTGAGTACGTCGTCGGTCGATTTTTTTTGACCGAGGGCAGGGACCTCCGGCAAGAGTTTTGTGATGTCAGGTGTTGGGCCCTGATTACACCAGATTGCAGATGCTGAGTCGATCAAGCTCCCTGAGGGGCTGGTCGGTTTGTTTGGGACTAAGCAGTCAGCATTAGGTGCTGTTGTTGTTAGAACATCTGTTGGCTCACCAGAGAACTTTGTAGATCCCAATGTTTCTATAGTGATTTGCGGCCTCCGAGCTCCAGTGTCCTTATAAAGATTGCTGGCAGATATGGAGACAGGGGGGTCAATGGGCGATTGCCCATTGCAGTTTTTAAGGCGGCCTTGGGGCTCCAATCTCGCTTGTAGATTTGTGTCCTGATGTAAGACCTGTTGTTGTTTGAGCGCGCTTAAGGCTTCTTTGGCGATCTCGGCCAGGAGTTTTCTGTCCAGTTTGTTGTTTTCTTTCTGATGTGTTAGAGTTTGCAGGGCTATGGTTATTTTGGCCTTAACAGTCTCGTTTTCCCTTATTTCGGTGTTCAAATCTTTTTCAATGTTAATTTGTTTCGAGTTCATAAGCGCCACTAACGTTGACAGGTCCTTCACGTTATCATTTAATTGCTCATAAAGCTTTAGAAAGGGGCAATCGAAATTCCAGTAGAAGACATTAATATTGATTGAAGATCTTTTGTGCAGGTCGCGTCGAGCCTGGCGTTTGAGCAACAAGTTTTTTTGTGTGCTTGGGCTTTTGTGTACTCACGTTCTATGAGTGAGGAAACAGAAGAGCGAGTCTCAGACAAGGTCGAACTGGAAATGGAAGAATCACTTGCCACGCCATTTTGTGTGCTCGTGTATTTTACACATCTAGAGTTAATTGGTCGCGTTTGCAGAGTGTCGTACCTTTGGGGGGCCCGTGCTTGAGAGCAAGATATGCTGGGTGAGGCTGGGCACACAGGTTTTTCTTGATGGGGCGGTGTGTTGCTCAAAGTGACCATCGGATTTTGGTATAGGGTGGTCCTGTTTACCCCTAATTGTGCATCATTAGTGGGTACTGAGGGTGTCCATTGTTTTTCTCGACCTGCTGGAGGGCTGGCTCTTCTAGTTGCGAGATTGCGGTCTCGATTTATTTGTGAAATTCCCTGTAGGATTTTGTTTACCACCTCTAGTGAGTCTCTCCTGTTGTTCATGGGAGCCGGGGAGGCGGGTCCTTCATGTGGAGTGCTTAAGGGGTGTTGTGGCGTGGTCAGGGAACAAAATACATCTTCTTCTATTTCAGAGGTTATCTCAGCATTGGTATTCTCCAAGACAGTTTGGTCACAAGTTTTCGAGGCTGCTTTAAAGGGCGCACATGTGAGGGGCACGTTCGTGATTCAAGAGGTTCTGACCGATTTAGGTCTGGTGTGCCTTTGATTTTGTCAGTATTTCTGCAGTTTTGCGCTGTGTGGGCACGCCAAGCTAGTACCATCAGTTTAGGCAAAGAAGCTGTGGGAAGATTTCCGACATGATACGATATAGAGGGTGGTGAGTAGAGTATATTCAAACTAGAACAGGGAGCACTGGGAGTGGACTCGGCTTCCCGCTCCATGCCACGCACGTCCAACACGGGTGCGGCCACACGGGACTCCGCTCCAGACTCCGCTCCCCCCCCAGCGTCCGCCGCCGAGTCAGACGCGGACACCTCCAGAGCAGAGGCAGGGGCAGAGGCAGGCAAGCGGCAGCGAGGAGCAACCCCGTCCTCGTCCGCCGATCCGGCCACTGGGCCACACCCGCCGACAGCCCACACGTCTCCCTGAATCAAGCCACGTGGGCCAAAGTGAGTGGAATAAGGCGGTCCTGGGTTTTCTGCTGTGTTTTCTGCTGTGTTCACGGCCGTGAAGCAGTCTTCGTGACCGCCGGCCTCCTTCCTCTCATACCCCCCCTCCTCCTCTGGACACGGTAGCAACGCTCGCAACAAGGGGTCTTTGGTACCATCTACAGAATTGCGTAGTGGAGAGCAAGGGAGAGGGGTAGGCAGGGGACCAGGCGATGAACAATGCTTTGGGTGCTTTGGGTGAGGGTGGACACACGAGAGCATGTCTACAGATGAAGGCTTGGAGACCAGTGATGGGGTTTGAGACTGGAGGGCGTTTTTCTTCGCCGTGTATTCTTGGAACACGGCTGACTCGACTGAGTCGCAAGTAAGCCTGCATCTGAGAGAGTTCCAATAGGGCACACATGTGTGTCTTTTGCAGATTTCGTGACAGTGTCATTAAGAAGAGTTAATTTAGTACTTACACAAGATGTAGCCAATACTTCAGTGGAGCTGTAAACCGCCACGCTGTTCCCGCGCCGCTGCTGTAGTCTAGTGTGGGGGGGGGAGGGCAGACGGTTGATGTAAGCTTTCCCACGGTGGCTGGACAAGGTTTCCTCCATCGGTAAGGAGCTGCCTGCCCCTCACCCTCACCTCCACACCAGAACACCAAAACACACTGCGCACACCGCGCGCTTCGCGTGTGTTAGAGGTTTTAAACTACTTCCTCCTGGAAGCAGTAACAGTGATGGTAAACAGACTCCAGGTAGCAGGTAAGGCAGGTAAGGCAGCAGAAGAAAGAGCCTGGGCAGTCTCAGGCTCACCAAAACACACTGCGCACACCGCGCGCTCCGCGTGTGTTAGAGGTTTTAAACTACTTCCTCCTGGAAGCAGTAACAGTGATGGTAAACAGACTCCAGGTAGCAGGTAAGGCAGGTAAGGCAGCAGAAATCAGGTAATACTCTTGTCCTAACCTTTGCTTCTTTCCTTCTTTCTAGGTGCTCCAGGTTCGAGGCGGGCGTGGCAGAAGGCTGGATGCTGCTGCTGGCACGGTGAGCGTTATGCTGCTGGATGCAGAATAACGGGTGTGGTTTAAATAGCCTCCAAAGTAGTCCCAGGTAGGTATTCCTCCCTGACCACACCCGAGTAACAAAATAGTCCCTGAGGTAAAGTAGTCCCTTCCAGGCCTCACATGGGCTTGGATCTTCTTGCAGCATGGTCTGCATCAGGTAAGTGTGCACCTATGAGCCTGACGCCTATGGCGCCAGGACTGATGTCCCATATGAGCCTGGTGCCATAGGCGCCAGGACTGAACCCAGAACGCCCCTAGCAGGGGTTGCTGGGTTTTCTCAAGGTGAAATGGTGCCTGCTCCCGGGGCTGATGGATGTGGTCTGGATGCCCGGGGGTATGCATCATGACAGGAAAAAGGAAAGGAAAAGGTTTTGTCACGATTCGTCACCCCTATGTGCAGTTCCTCCGCTGGGTTGGGTGTAATCGATAGGATCGAACACATTGGGTCCGTCTGTGGGCTGTCCTATTGAGGGTATAATTACATTCTATTTCCTAAGAATGGGTTGCCCTCCACTGCAGTAACCCCCCCCAGTTTCCTAATGTTATTTGTTGTCATGGAGTCTGTGCGTGCCAGTGTCCTGTCGTTTGGCTGTGCTGTGTAGGATTGCTGTGGGTTATTTTGCATCTGCGGTATCTGTGGCATCTGTGAATACTGTTGCACTGGCGCCTGCATTTGTGGTGTCTGTGACACTGGCTGTTGTGTCTGCTGGTATGCATTTGGTATCTGTCCTTGCTGTTGTGTCTGGTCTGGGGCATAGAACTCATTCTGTTCCCCTGGGTATGCTGCCTAGTATTGCACCCCCACATTCTGTGGAATACTCCCTCTGCTTCTACATACACTAGAGACACGTCCTATCTGTCCACACACCCAGCATTGGGTGGGTCTCTTATTTCCCTCCGATACCCTCCAGAGAACCCTTCTGGACCCTGCTGCATTTGTTGACCATATCCTTGATACCCTCCTGGAAATCCCCCTTGGCTCTGTTGCATTTGATGCCCATACCCATGTCCCCTTGGTGGCCCCTCTTCCTTGAAACCCATACTGCGCATCCCCCCCCCCCATGAACCCTCTTTCTGCGGGCAATGGTGCCTACTGGGTTTGTGGTGCAGTTTGACCTCCCACACTGCTCCTTCCATGGTGTATTTAGACAATTTCCTCTGCACTAACTTCACCTCCTCCTGCTTTCTATCCTCATGCTTGTTCCTCGCTGCAATAATGTACTATTGTAAGCTGTATTTCGAGGGGATTGGGTCCTCCGACGTATTCCATATCTATGACCGTAATCACCACAGCTGTGCTGCTTCAGAAAATCTTTCTGCGTCCTGCGTCGATGACTTCGATACGCCGCCCTCGAGGACCTACTCCGACGGCCGACGTCACTGGATGTTATAAGTAGGACGTATGACGCCCGTAGCCTCAGTTCCGTTTTTTCCACGAACGTGTTCGCTTCGGAAATCTCGGCGCACCTCCACTCTTTGGAGTTTCTGTTCTTTATCGGTTCTTCAAACCTGTTTGTTTGTGAAGTATATTCTTCGTGAGATGTCTACCTTGTCTTCCAACCCGCGTCTGGGCTTTAAGAAGTGCAGGGACTGTGGGTCCAAGATGTTGGTGACGGACTTGCACAACGCCTGCCTCTGGTGCCTCGGGGAGGCCCATGACACAGATGACTGTGTCGACTGCCAGTCGCTTAAGTCCAAAGCCTTGCGGGAGCGCAAGAAGAAGTTGTCGGTAGGTAAGGTGTCCAAGCCACGGAAGACGAGGTCTGCGGGGCTTTCAACGGACGATTCGAGGGGCGACTCTCCGCATCGTCGTCAGAAGTCCAGTGGGCCTGGGTCCTGGAGTAGGTCCCGCCACTCCTCTGCCTCTTCGAGGCACTCCCGGAAGCGCCGTCATCGGTCGCCTTCCCTGTCCTCAGCCGAGGACTCCGCCCGTCGGCGGGTCGCTTATCCCACCAAGCATGCGACGCCGGAGGAATGGGCTTCCTTCGGGAAGAAAATGTTGGCGATTCTCGAATCGCAGGGCACTGGTCCGTCTGCCCCTCCAAGTCGGGTCGGTCGTGATCGATCGAGAGACACGCTCGCATGCCTTCGGGCTCGGGTGGTCGGCACGATTCGCGGGAACGGTCCCGCTCGGACAAGGGGAATCGTTCTCGTCATGCCCGTTCCAGGTCCTGGTCTTCGACGTGCTCGAGACCGTGTGCACATGTGGTGTCTTCGTGGAAGACGTCGATGCCGGTGGCGCCGAGGTCGTCGACTGACTCTTTCGAGGCCCCGCCTCCGAAGAAGTCATCAACGCCATCGGCGCCCAGGCTATTGAGGGACATGCTCGGGGCTCCGACCTCGAGGCCTGTGTCGACGCCGTCGATGCTGTCGGCGCCGCGTTTGGCGTCGATGCAGATTCATTCGACGCCCTCAACGCCTTTCGAGGCTGTTTCAACGGGGGTACCCTGGGGCTCGGTGGAACCCCCTAGAAAAGGCTCTGGCTAAGGTCAAGCATGGCTTTGTTCCACATTATGTGCCTTCATACCGCCATCTTGAGTTTATTTCAGAGGTGGATGAGGGCTCTGATGATGGCATGGTTCCTGATACGGTGCCAGATGAGATTCTCTCGGGCCATAGCCAAATTGAGGACCTGCGTCAGTCCCTGCATGACGCCAGTGGGCTGGACACCTCTCTGGAGGTGGAGTTTTGTAGGCCTGAGCTTGGCACTCATGCCGACTCCTCGTACCGGCGCCTTCTGTCTAGGGTCACCGAGTACTTGGGGTGCTCTGCTCCCCCAAGGGATTTTCTTCAGGATGACCTTACGGATATCCTCGACCAAGGTCCACCAACTGACCCGGTACTGCCGTTTCATATGGCTCTACAGAGGAGGGTGTCGGCGGCTTGGACTGCTCCGGAGAGTCTCCCGGCAGTGGGCAAGTCTTTGCCGCGAAAATACCGCCCAGCCAGTAGCGACCCCTGCTACTTGACCAAGCACCCCATTCCGGAGAGTTTGGTGGTGCAGACGGCTACGGCCCCGGCAAAGCAGACGTTGTATCCTACCATCCCTCCTGATATGGACAACAAGCGTTTTGACAGCTGGGCGAAGAAAGTGTTTTCTTCAGGGGGTATGGCGCTTCAGGCGGCCAACTCCGTATGTACCTTGTCACGTTTCACGCACACTCTGCGGAACTGTGTTTCCTTAGCGGCTGAACATATTCCCGAAGGGGACGAACGGGATGGTTTCCTTGCCATGGTTCAGGATGGCAAGGATGCCATGTGTGAGGCCGTTCAGTCGGGTTTGGACATGGCAGATTGCGTCAGCCGGTCCATGGCGGCGAGCACCGTAATACGCAGGTTTGCGTGGTTGCGGAAGTTGGGGTTTGCTCCTGATGTGCAGGCCCGGCTCCTCAACATGCCCTTTGACGGGGAACATCTTTTTGGCAGCAAGGCTGACGAGCCTTGAGAGGTTGCAGACCTCCAAAGCTGCAGCGAAGTCGTTGGGCGCTGCAGTTCAACAACCTCTGCCTTTTCGTCTTAGGGGACAGCAATGGAGGGGAGGTTCCTTTCGTTATTACTCATCCTTTGGTAAAGCGAGAGGAGCTGTGTTAGGGAGAATGCTCTGTTAAGGCTAATTTCCCAAACCTAGTGAGTGCCTCAGCAGCTTTGCTGGATTTTTGGGGTTTATTTTTTTTCTCCTGCTAAGAGTGAGACTCTTTTTCTCCCACTCTTAGACATGATTTGAGATATCCTTTGACTTTGTGATGTGTTTTATGGGCTATGGGGTCTTTTACTCCATAGGGTTTCATGTGGTTTTTAGTAAGTGTGTTACACAGCACCCTCATTGCAGTAACACAGGGGTGTCATAGTGACCCCCATACATAGACTCCATACCCTGGGGCTGACTACTGTCTCCCAGGGCATGTAAAGTCACCATTGACTTTACTAGTCTTAAATAGGGAACAGAACCAGTACAAACCATCATCTTGTAGAAGTACTGGTAGGGGTAATTAGATTGCCCCTGGGTCTGTTTTTTGAGGGGGCACTGTGCAGTCCCCCCTCGTAGAGTTTCTGGCTGGTGGCAGTGGTTACCACGCAAAATATTTCTTAAGAATATTTACTATGGGATTTTCCCATTTATTTTAAACGCACCACTTTTTGGTGCAAAGTTAAAGATACCGCTGGGTTATTTATTTAATATTTATTCCCCGGTTGGGTCTTTCGCCAGGACTGTTTT
The DNA here is from genome assembly GCF_040938575.1 of Ambystoma mexicanum. Lineage (NCBI taxonomy): Eukaryota > Metazoa > Chordata > Amphibia > Caudata > Ambystomatidae > Ambystoma > Ambystoma mexicanum. Next base: position 732,899,141 of record NC_090937.1, on the reverse strand, counting down.
AAAAATGGCATTTGTGTTCGCCTATGTAACTCCAACCCAAGTCGAGCCCTTTGTTCCACTTTTTGGCGGGCTTCTACACAGAAGCCTTCAAAAGTGGTGCCACTCTGTCTGGGTATAAAGGATGTGTGGGAGGGGGGGGGTTTAGGCACCCTGGACTGAGTTGCCACGGCAACTCAAGTCACACTCTTGTGTGATTGGCCCAGTGGTGAGCCGTCCCGCTCACCACTTAGCATGTTTGAGTGACAGCTAGGACTGATGAATGGGGGTTTGCTGCATAAAAGCAGGGCTTTGGGGACTGGAATTTCAGACGTCCCCACAGGACCAAAGAATCCGAAGAGGGAGAAGCTGAGCCGACCTTCAACGATGACACCACCGGTTGAGCCCTGCTGAACCGTCTCACCACTTCTTCCAACGACAGAGGAGATCTTCATCCCGAAGAGTCTTCTTCCTTTGACTGGTGGGATAACCAGTTTGCCTGCCTTTTCGCCTTCCCGGATCATCTCGTGGCCGCCTTGCCTGTGCCAAGCACCCCGGCACCACGTTTTACCACTACCGCGAATAAAAGGGTAGTACCTTTTAACCGGAGAACTCCGCGGCTGGTTTCTTCCCTGGCAGTGCAACGACCTTCAGCTTTCCTCCACGTTGAGATCTTCTCTTCCCCTGGACGACGCCATGACTTGTACCCGCTGCCAGGAACAACTGCCCCCGCTGGAGGATTCTCTCCACTTTCAAGGTACTGTGTCTGCCTGGTCTCCCTCGCAACGGTCTGTGTGGGGTGTCTCTTAAATCCTCAATTTACCACTTGGGTTGGCCCTAGGCTGGCTAACTGAACTTTTCTGAGCTGAGCTGATTCCTTTTTAAACTCTCTGCAAGCCTTTTAAACTGTGTGATCTTGGGCGCATTGGTGTTCTACTCTCTCCCAGAGGGAGCCTGGCCTCTAACCTTTTTGCTCACAAGTAGACTTTGACTTTCCTGCCTTGCTGAGTGCTTCTAAAGTATTGTTTTGTGCTGTTCCTAATTTCTACCTTTTCCCTCCCTTTTTCTTAACTTATTGGAGTGCCTCTGTCTGGAAATAAGTGGTGTTAACTAAGACTTGTCTAATAAGGAATAAGGGATGTATATATATATTAATAGTGATTGTGTTTTTGAACTTGCTTACGATAATAGTGCTAGAGTGTTTCTAAGTGTGCCTTTAAATAAATAATTATATACTTGATACCAAAAGCTCTGGTCAGTGTTTGCTTGTGCTACTGTATTTTGGTACCTATCTTGTATACTCTATATACTGTCTAACTCTTCTTGAGAGAGGTCTGGCTGCTCAGCCACAGCTACCAGGTAAATCTGGGTGGTACAGACTACTACCATTTGGGTTTACTGCCAACACCTGTAGTCTTAAGCATTTTGCAGTGGTCCCTAAGGGAAATGCACAGGTTTCTGCCTAACAAGCTGCCAGTCAAAGAGGCCACCGTAGGAGTGCCAGAGGTGGAAAACAAAGTACTCGAGGTGCCAAGGCCGCTCGGGCAGTGGCCTCTTTGCCCTCAGGCAACGCTGCAGCCGCTTCAGCTCAGTCATGAGGCCATGTCCCATGGTTTGCCGATTGGGGGAAGGCTGATGCAGCATCTTGTAGAGTGGCGTGCCATTACTTCAGATGTGTGGGTTCTGGAGATCATAGCCCACGGCTACTATCTTCCTTTCCGGCAGAGGCCTCACGGCAAGCCACCGGGGAATCTCTCTTTGAAGAGTCCGGATCCGCTCCTTGCGCAGGAAATTCAATCCCTGCTGGAGAAAGGCGCCATAGAACTGGTGCCTCTATCGGAGAGGAACAAGGGATGGTATTCCCCTTATTTTTTTATTTCCAAGAAAGACGAGGGATTGAGACCCATCATGGACTTGCGCGGTTTTGAACAAACTCCTCAGGAAAGACAAGTTCAAGATGGTTACTCTCTCTCTCGTCCTCCAGGCCCTTCAACTTCAGGACTGGTTGGTGTCTCTCGACCTCAAGGACGCTTATTTTCATGTGCCGATACATCCAAAGCACAAGAAGTACCTGAGGTTCGCGGTTGGCGACTCACACTTTCAGTTTCGGGTCCTGCGGTTCGGATTGACCTCCGCCCCGAGGGTCTTCACCAAGCTCATGCTAGTGGTGGCAGTGCACCTCAGGAAAGGGGGGATTCACGTATACCCCGACCTGGACGATTGGTTGATCAGGGCGCGCTCTCCAGAGCAAGTCATGGATCATCTGTCAGTCACCTGCCACTCCCTCCACAAGCTGGGCTTCTCCCTCAACTTAAAGAAGTCCCATTTGACGCCAGTTTAGAGGCTCCAGTACATCGGAGCAGTGCTCGACACGTCCCTGGGGCAGTGTTTTCCTCCCCAGGTGAGGGCTCATCACATTCAGCAGATGGTGCACAAGTTTCAGCTTGCCCAGAGTCTCCCAGTGTTCGAGTGCTTGAGATTGCTCTGCCTCATGGCATCCTGCATTCTTCTGGTGCCAGAGGCCAGGTTGCGGATGAGATCTTTGCAATGGGCACTCAAGCTCCAGTGGTCTTAGTCCTCCGGCAGGATGTCGGACCCTGTTCAGGTGCCGTCCTCGGTCGCCCAGGACCTTCTGTGGTGGGCCGTCGAAGACAATCTGATGAAGGGGGCTCAATTTTGGCTACCCTGGCCGGAAGTGACGATCGTGACGGACGCATCCCTCACGGGATGGGGAGCTCATGCCAACGAGTTGACAGCCAGCGGTCGTTGGTCTCCGTCGGAGTCCAGACTCCATATCAGTCTTTTGGAGCTGAGGGCCGTCAGGCTAGCCCTGAAGGCTTTTCTGCCGACTGTGCGAGGGAAGAATGTCCTGATCCTGACGGACAACACGGTGGCCAGGCACTACCTAAACAAAAAGGGGGGCGGGGTCACTTCCTCTGTGCAGGGAGGCGATGCAGCTCTGGTTCTGGGCAATCCAGCAGGAAGTTTCGATCTCGGCAATTCATCTGACCGGAGACGAAAACGAGACGGCGGACGCTCTGAGCAGGCAGAGCGCGATCTCTCACGAGTGGGAGTTGGCTCAGGAGATTCTCCTGGAGATCTTTGCCCTTTGGGGGTCCCCTCAACTGGATCTCTTCGCCTCCAGTGTCAATCGGAAGTGCGAAAGGTTCTGCTTGTGGGAATTTCATCTAAAAGGAGCCTTAGGAGACGCGTTCGTGGTGGAGTGGTCATTCCCACTGCTGTACGCGTTTCCTCCAGTCCCGGTCATCCCGCAAGTGCTGCGGAGGTTACGAAGGTTTGGTTCCCGGATGATCCTCATTTCTCCGGCGTGGGCCCGGAGGACGTGGTACCCGGACCTTCTCGACTTATCCATCTGCCCTCCACGTCGTCTTCCCTACCGAGACGATCTGCTCTCACGGGAGGGGGGGGGTCAGGTTCTCCATCCAGAAGTCAGATCCCTCAACCTTCATGCTTGGTTTCTGAAAGGTTGAGATATAAGGATTGGGACCTTCCTGAAGACGTGATGGAGATGTTGCTTTCAGCCAGAAGGCCCGCAACGAAGTCCCTGTACCATTGCCATTGGCGAATGTTCTGCGACTGGTGCCGGGTTAAGAATGTTGATCCTTTTGCATGTGACATTCCCATGGTTCTGTCTTTTTTGCTTTCTTAGGCCCACAGGGGTTTGCAAGTGGGTACCGTTAAAGGTTACCTGGCGGCGCTGTCCATATTTAATAGCTCGTCTGATGAGTGTTCATATTTTAAAATTCCTTTAATTTCTCAGTTTCTGAAAGGGCTCACTAATGTGTTCCCTCCATCACCTTTCCTGGTGCCTGGTTGGGATTTGAACCTTGTTCTCAAGTTTCTGATGGGTGTTCCGTTTGAGCCTTTGGATTCATGCCCTTTGTGATTGTTAACTCTTAAAACTGTATTTTTGGTTGCGGTCACTTCCGCTCGCAGAGTGAGTGAGTTACAGGCACTTTCAGTTAAGCCACCCTTCACTGTATTTCATAAGGACATCCTTCTTTTCTTCCGAAGGTGGTGTCGGAATTTCATTTAGGCCAGAAGGTGGTTGTTCCAGCATTCTATCCTCCTCCACATCCTGGTAAGGAAGAGGAGAGGCTCCATAGGCTCGATCCTAGGAGAGCTTTAAGCTTTTATATTTCACGCATGTCCCGGGTCAGAGTGGACGATCAACTCTTCATTGGTTACGCTGGAAAGCGTTTGGGACAAGCTGTGACGAAACAAACTTTGTCTCGCTGGATTATTCTGGCTATTTCTGAGTGTTACCGATTGGCGGGTAAGGACCCACCGGTCGGCTTGCGGGCCCATTCTACCAGGGGTATGGCTCCCTCTACTGCCCTACAGAGGGGTGTTCCTATTCGTAACATCTGTGATACAGCCACCTGGGCTTCGATCCATACTTTTGTACGTCACTACTCCCTCGTTTCCATCCGTGGGCAGGATCTGGCCTTTGGCAAGGCAGTCCTTTACTCCGCAATTTGATTGGGCTTTCTAAATTTCTGTATTCTAAATTGTTTTCCCACCTCCTTGCATTGGTACTGCTTTGGGAGTCTGTCATAGATATGGAATACGTCGGAGGACCCCATCCCCTCGAAGAACAAGTTACTCTCTTACCTGGTAACGTTCTTTTGATGGGATGGTCCGACGACGTATTCCAGATCGCTCCCTCCCTGCCTTCCCCGCTACAGAATTTCTTATGCAATTGCAGCTTACGTTTCCGCAAGGCTTTGTGTGGTCTGACTGGCAGAAGACTGGTGCCACACGTTCTGGGAAAAAAACTGCAAATGAGGCTACGGGCGTCGTGCGTCCTACTTATAACATCCAGTGATGACGGCCGTCGGAGGAGGTCCTCGAGGGCGGCGTATCGATGCCATCGACGCAGGACACAGACACCGAAAGATTTTCCGAAGCAGCACAGCTGTGGTGATTACTGTCATAGATATGGAATACATCGTCGGACCATCCCATCGAAAGAACCAGGTAAGAGAGTAACTTGTTCTTCTGACCATAGTTTTGCTTCCATCCCCACCAACCTCTTTAGTTGCCTTTGCACCGGTTCTGGTAAGCCTTGGCATAGAATATGATAGAATAATGCCACTGTTTTATCTCACTCATTTGAAGGTGTCATAACTCTTGAATAGCCTGAATATATTGTAAGGGGTCTTTGCCTTCCTCCATTCTGTGTGCCATTATTGCACTAATATCTGACGTGTCTGGGTATTGTGTCTGTAGAGCTTGCCCTACGGCCGCTCTGCTGTTAGCAATTTGCGAACCATTGTGCACAGTGTTCTGTGTTGTTATTCCTGGGTACACTGCCCTTTTCCATACGTCATCGGCAGCCTCTCCGAGGACCATTACTAGGAAACTTGTTATGTCCCCTACTGCTAATTGTTGTCCTGCTATCATCCTTTCAATTTTGTATATCCATTTACCCGCACCAATGGTCAACGGAGGTAGCCTACTCTTAAAATTCTCCTTGTCGATATGTTTCCAAGGTATGTACTGAGGTTGCCCCCTTCCCTTTTCCAATAAGGGGAACTTTGACAGCCCTGCCCCCCATCCAGTCTCCCGGTGTTTTTGCTGGATGTTGAATGCCCTTGCCACTTCTCCCCTACTTTGTGCTGGAAGGTCTATAAGTCTTTGCACTTATGGGATTAAGTCATCCAGGCTGTGCAATGTAGCCCTGGACTGTCGTAGTCTCTCGTCCTTTTCCCCGCCCAACCCCTCTGTCTTTGCTCCCCACGTGGAGCTCCGGTCAGTGATTTTCCCTGCTGATCGACGATGAAGTGTTGCTACTCCCTCATCCTCACTCCCTCCCAAGTCATCATCTGACTCAGTCTCTCCCAAGTCACTGTCAAAATCTTCATGAAAGCTCATCCCCCTCAGTACATTTGCTCCCTGTCGTTCTCCAGCATGGGATCTGGCATGGATTCACATGCTCATGAATATTCCCGTTGTCAGGCTGGGAATCCTCTGTAAAAGAAAAACAGTTTTGCTTTCACTTACAAAACTGTATTTCTCCCATAAAATAATCACTGTCCTCTGAATCATACTGCCCCGAGCCAATGATAGCCCTCTCCCTAAGCCCCTCCTCTGGCAGCCATCTTCAGATGTTTACTGCACGCTTCAGTGTTCGGATCCTTGAGGCTTGCTCTGCGAGCTACTTGTAGGTTTTTCATTTTTTTTTCTCAGAAAAAGGTTCTATTTTTGTTCCGAAAGAGCCTGTGTGCTCTCCTCTTCATCTGCTGACAGCGGGGATCCGTTGTCGGTGAAGTTCAGTGCCCCTCAAGGGCGATGATCGTCAAAGTTTCCAGAAGGCCATTGGGCCTACTTCGTGCCCTTCCGAACATGATGGAGGAAAAGAAAGAAGGAACATCCATCTTCAAGCCCTGCACCAAGTGTGGGCTCCGGAACGTGTTTGTGGAGGACAAGCACCTACAATGCCTCTACTGCCTGCATCCGGACCACAAGGAAGGGTTTTGCAAGATTTGCTGTTGATTCTCCAAGAAGACGACAAAGGACAGGCACAGTAGACTGGCGGCTTGGCTGAACACCAAGGTCTCTGCCCCGTGCCCTGAGCAGGGTCATGCCTCACCCAAGGACGGTCGGTCCAAGGAGTGGGCTTCTAAGTCGTATGAGGGCGCCTCATCCATGGGGGCCCAAGATAAGGCCAAGCACTGCAAGTGCTGGTCCTCTGGGGTTGCCGCGGATGCATGTCCCATGGCAGGCAGGGCACAATCGTCATCAGCCTCTATAGCCAGCCGGCAATCGAGCTCCTCCTCGAAGAGAAAGTCATCCAACCCGGCTAACCTGCGGGAGAAGCCCGAAAAGCTGCGGATGGAGGAGAAGGCGGCTGAGCTGCCCAAGTGGGCCCAAGCGTCACAAGAAAAGACTTAGTCGATGATAGAGCTGGTGGCGGCTGCTCTTTCCAAAGCTAAAGGGACTGACCCTGATAGGGTAGCCCCCACAGTACTGAAGGTATCCCTCCCTCTGAGGCGAGAAGCCACCGTGGTGACTTTGACACAGTCTGCCGGCACTCCGGAGAAGGGGACCTCCCCCTCGGAACCCATCTCCAGGCCCTCAGGCTGTAAAAAGGGGGAGGGGGCAAGGAGACCCAAGATCAGTCCCTGACCGTGGCTCGAGCCATGGAAATTTCGTCCACAGAGGTTGAGGACATGGAGTCCTTGCACGCGGCCTACAAGGACATGGAAGAGTATGATGACGAGGGCACAGGGCCCAGTGTTCCAATTCCGCCATTTCCGCCGAGGGATGTGTCTCTGGACATCCTATCAACCCTCCATACCCTGGTGTCGGAGATGCAGAAGAGGATGCCATAAGGGCCTGTTCAAACGGTCCCCCAGTCCCCAATCAACCACCGACTAAAAGAAAGCGCCATCCGACACCTCCTTTTCAGCCTCCACAACCGCGTCGGGTCCCATCTCCCCCAGCATACCCAGGTACGGGGACTGATGCGGCATGATGATGGACGACAATATCATTGGAGCTGGCAGCGGGTCCCAGCAGCCTAGGGCATCCCCACCGGATGAGATGGGATCATTTCATTCTATGATCGCCAAAGCCTCAGAACTGTTCCAGCTCGTCCACGAGGAGACCAGGAAGGAGTGTTTCGTGTATCAGAGGCGCAAGGCCAAGAGGAAGACAATGATGGCAGTACCCCTCCTGGACGGCGCGTGGGAGAAGGGCCTAACCCTCTTGAAGAACCCTTGCACGGCTCCAGCCAAGCGAGATAGGCTGGAGATGAAGTACCGGTATCCACCCCCAAGTGCCTGAGGTTGCAACCATCATCGGATTAAGTGGTTTCGGTGACCATGAGGAAGTGGTCATCTATCCCGTCCTTGTCGTCTTCAGTCCCTCCAGACAGCGAGGGTAAGAATTTGGATGTCATGGGGGAGAAGGTAATCTATACCGTGGCGTCCACCATCAAGTTGGCCAACGCACTGGCGATCCTAACCAGGTACGACAGGGAGCTGTGGTATAAGCTGGGGCCTATTCTGGAGTTCCTCACTGACGACAAGAGAATGGAGGCAATCGCCCTCTTCCAGGAGTGAGATATAGCGTCGGATCACGTCATCACGGTAGTGCAGGACATTGCTGAGATAAGGTTCCGTCTGATGGAGAATGGTGTCTCCCTTTGTCGCGAATGCTGGATGAAGGCCATGAATTTCCACCAGGAGGTCCAAACAAAGGTGCTGGACATACCTTTCAACAGATGTAACCTTTTCGGAAAGGCCATCGACAAGTCCCTAGAGGCCTAGAGGCCCTCAAGGCGGATATGGAGACGACCCGTGCCGTCGGCACACTCCAACAGCACCGCTCTTCCTTTCATTCTTCCAGAGGAAAGCCGGGCAGGTTGTCGAAAGGTTTCTCCTCCTTGTACTATCAGCCTTTCAAATCCATGACCCAGGAAACCCACAGAGGCTGTTCCCAGGCCTACGGACGGAAGAGGTCAGCTTTGTTGTCACCAGCAAGGCAGTACGCTGAAGCAAGCCTAAACCGGGCAAGGCGTCAGGGGCCCCCTCCCTCGTGCACCCCAATGGAAGGCCTGCTGACGAGGTTCATCAGCTGGTGGGAAAAGATCACCACCGAAAGATGCTCTCATTACCCAAGGACATACCCTGGAATTTCAGCACAGGTGTCTGTAGATCCTGCCGGTTGCCCATCAGGAGCAACATGCCCCTCAGTTCTTGGAGGAAGTATGGCCCATGCTGCGTAAAGTGGCGATCGTCTACTGCGGCTGGAGGTGAATTCTAGAACAGTGACGTCTAAACAAGTACCGTCTCAGAATTTCAGGATAATTACGTTGCAGCACTTGCTCAGCCAACTGGAAAGAGGGGATTTTTTGACATCACTGGACCTGGGGGACGCCTACTTCCATGTCCCCATTCACAGGAAACAGCACACGTTTCTATGCTTCGTAGTGCAGGGACACCACTACCAGTTCAAGGCCCTCTGCTTTGGCTTAAAATTGACCCCCAGAGTGTGCACAAAGTGTCTGGCATCGGTGGTGGCCCATCTGCATCTACATGTGATTCACATATACCCGTACCTCAGCAACTGGCTCATCTGGTCCTGATTGCGGGAGATGGTAGTCTGATGCATGGAGGCAGCCGTCAATTTGCTAACGGATCTGGGATTATCCATCAATTATCCAAAGTCCTGCTTGACACCATCGCAGAACGTGCTGTTCCTGGAAGCCGGGCTTGTTGCAGTGTCTTGCCCAGCATCGCCCTCGGAGGAGAGGGTAGCAGCCATTCAGGGGAAGCTGTTGCCGATGAAGACGGCCACGGTGCGAACCATCAAGTTGTTGCTTGGCGTGATGTTATCCTGCATCTAGCTCATCCAGCTCTGCAGTTACAGATGCAACCTCTTCAGGAGTCACTGGATGCTCGCTGGGTGCAGCTGTCAGGAAACTTCACAGATCACTCTTGACGACGAGTTCTGTTGGGTGATAAGGTGGTGGGGCGACCGCTCCAACATTGCCCGTGGCACAGGGTTTCAGAACCCTCCATTGCAGGAGATGGTCACAACGGACGCTTCCCTGGAAGGCTGGGCGCCCATACCAGCGGGCTTCATGCTAGAGCCCTCTGGCTGTCGGAGCAGAAGGATCTCCATATCAACATCCAGGAGCTGGCTGCAGTGTTCTGGGCCCTCAAGTCGTTCCTTCCATCTCTGAAGGGCAAGGTGGTGAGGATCTTCACGGACAACACCACCACAATGTTCTACATCGGGAAACCAGGGGGCACTCGCTCCTCGGCTCTCTCTCCAAGGAAGCACAGGAACTGTGGCGTTGGGCCATAAGACAAGAAATGTTCCTCATCCCCCGTCACCTAGCAGGAGTCAAGAACACCATTGCCGACACCTTCAGCAGGGAGTTGCGCTCATGCCACGAGTGGGAACTTTGGCAGGACGAGGTGGGCCACATCTTTGCCAAGTGGTGCAGGCCCCAGACAAACCTGTTTGCGACAGGGGCGAACTCCAAATGCTAGAAGTTCGCCAGAAGATTCCATCAGCTGAGGATCCTGGGGGACGCGTTCTGCTTCCTTGGGAAGGGATGTTTATATACGTATTTCCTCCATTGCCTCTCCTGCTATGAATCAACAACAGACTCAGACAGTGTCAGTGCAGGAAGATACTCATCGCCCGGCATGGCCGAGGCAGATTTGGTACCCAGACCTTCTCAGTATGTCAGCGTCGCTGTTGGTCAAGCTACCAGTGGTCCGAGATCTTCTCACCAGAGAAAGTGGCGCAATCCTCCATCATGACCCAGCATCGCTCAACCTGAGGGCTTGGCTCCTGCAGCCTTAAAGTTTGGAGGATATGGGTTGCTGGCAGACTGAAGGGAGGTCCTTGCCAAGGCCAGGGCATCGTCGACTCACTTGTGCTACAGTGTAGCATTCAGCTACCTGCTCCCGGTCGCAGAAGATTACCCCTCTGAGGGTCATAGCCTGCATGTTCTGCCGTACTTGTTATCCTTGGCCAAGGCTGGGCTGGCGCACGCCTTGATCAAAGTACATCTGGCTGCTATCTCCCGCTACACCAGGTCTCCAGGAAGGTCTTCACTTTGGTCTCATCGGCTCGTCAAGGAGTTCCTCAAAGGACTGGTTCGATCTTTCCCACCGGTGAAGGTGCCTGCCCCGGCGTGGGAACTCAACGTGGTTCTGACGAGGCTCATGGGGTCCTCTTTCGTGCCTATGCATCAGGCCCCTCTCAAGTTCCTCTCGTGGAAAAGTGCCTTCCTCGTGACCATCACCTCCGCCAGGAGGGTGGGTGAGATACTGGCCTTGTCCTGCAAACAGCCATACCTGACTTTCCACAAATTGACGGTGGTCCTGCGGATGCACCCCTCTTTAATGCCGAAAGTTCAGTCGGAATTCCACCTCAACGAACCTTTGATGTCACCTGTTTTTTTCCCAAAACCTTTGTCTCCGGCTGAGAGGGCCGTGCACTCACTGGACGTTGCTTGTGCTCTGAAGTTCTGCGTGGCACGCACAAAGAGTTTTTAAAAGACTTCACAGCTGTTTGTGAACTTTGGTCCTGTGAACCAGCGGAAGACTTTGTCCAGGGTTTCCATCTCAAGGTGGTTATCTGCCTGCACTGTCATCGGTTGGCGAACCGACTGCTGCTCGGCCATCCGAGAGCCCATTCCACCAGAGCAATCGCTGCAATGACGATGTTCCTGGCTTGTGTGTCCCTGCTGGACATCTGCAGGGCTGCTACGTGGAGGTCCATGCGCACCCTCATGAAGTTCTACTGCGTCAACAGGGATTCCAGGGAGGAGTCCAGTGTCGGGCAAGCATTGCTACGCAACCTGTTCGCTTGAGGTGAGTCTGTTCCAGAGTTAAGAGTGAATTACTTCTGTTGAGCCTTGCCACCTCCTGTGGTTGTGTAATGTTGTACTGCTGTGTATTCGTTATTCATGAGCATGTCAATCCATGCCAGGCCCCATGCTGGAGATGTAACAAGTTAATTAACTGTAACTATTGTTCTCCAGCATTGGTCTGTCATGGATTCTTCTTGGTCATACTGCCACTTTACGTGCTTACCAAATCTGAAGATGGCTGCCAGAGGAGGGGCTTAGGGAGAGGGCTGTCATTGGCCGGAGGCAGTATGACCCAGTGGACAGTGATTGCTATATGGGAGAAATACAGTTTTGTAAGTGAAAGTGAAACTGTTTTTCTTTTACTGAGGATTCCCAGCCTGACATTCTGTAGAACAATAGTTACAGGTATGTAACTTGTTCCTTCCCCTTCTAAGTCAATGAAGTTCTCGCAGTCTCCCCTCACGGAGGACACTGTGTTGGTTTTGTTTGGCAGCGTAGCTGCCCTGTCACATTTCTTGCTGCGCTCTTGCTCCGCTTGCCTATCCCTTCTTCTTTGTTATCAAAAGTGGTCGATCCCACCCTTAGTCTTATGTTTCTCACTGCATGCTCCTCCTCCTTGTGTTTGTGCTCTCTTGATAGCTGCTACATTTGCCACTTCCTCTGTTTCCTCTTTACTAAAACTTGCCTTTCTTTCTCATCTTCCTCCCTTCTCTCTGTTTTTGATCTCTCTCCTTCTCATCTCTCTCTGCTCTTGCTCTTTCTCTTTGCCTTTAGCTTCTCCCTTCGTACTTTCTCACGTTCTTCTTGTTCTTCTTCCATTATCTCTGCCCACTCTCATGCTTCCCTGCACTCTTTACCAATTGCTACTTCCATACTCGCCCTTTTTGGTTCTCCCGCTGTCTTCCCATCTTATTTCAGGAGTATTTGTCCTCCCACCCATTCGTCGTTTGATGCTATGTTCTCCAGCCCTTCCCTTGTGCTTGTCGGGGTTTCGCTGTGCACCCCTTTTCCACCTCCTGTTTGTCCGGCCCCTTTCTGCCCCTCCTCCTTGCTATATGGTGCAGGTTTAAATATTGGATTTCAGTACCCCTCCGCTGCTTTTCACTGCCGTATAGGGTACAGTCCCTGTGTTCCTGCTGCAGCCCCTTTGCTCTCATGTTCAGGAGGATAGGGAGTGGGACAGGAGCAGAGGCTGAGGGCGTTTCGCCCAGGGTCTCTTGTTGGCTCAGCATCCAATGACGCCAAACTTTTTCCAGAGCTCAAATATTGCCAGACGATTGCTCAATTTTGTTCCCCTTATACATCTCTTGCAAATGTGTGTGTTATGGTTGCTGCACATATTTGGAGAAGCTCCCATTCTTTGGCCATGGTTTAGTCAATTAACCTTCTGTGCTTTTTGTCCATTCTGCACTATATTTACAAATCTTGTCCTTATATTGTGGAAGGGCCTTACATAGGTACTGTAGGGGCTTGTCCCCTGCGCCTTGACCACAATACATTGCTTTTAATACTTACTTGACCTCTAGACCAGGTTTTCGACAACTCTGCAGTTATTTTTCAAAATATGCCTTGTCATGCACAATGTCAAATTTCGAAATAACAATTGTGTTTGTACTGTCACAAGCCTCTCTGGCTCTCAACCTACTTTCCAGGCGTGCTCTGTGCACCGCCCTTCTAGAACTTTCTGCCTCCTCAAGCACACCCACCAATGTCGCGCAAGCGCCTTCCGCGTACTGCCACAGAACAGCTTCCTCCATCAATTTTTTGACTGTCAAAACCAAAATTCTGCAACACCTCATGCTCTCCTAGTCCTAAACACAGACCTCCCTATTGACGTCACCTCTGTACTAAATAAGGGAATGATAGAAATGATTACCAGAGTTCACAACAATATTTTCGAGGGGATTGGGTCCTCCGACGTATTCCATATCTATGACATGTAATCACCACAGCTGTGCTGCTTCGGAAACTTTTTCGGCGTCTGCGTCCTGCGTCGATGACGTCGATGCGCCGTCGTCGAGGACCTCCTCCGACGTCCGACGTCATCCGATGTGATAAGTAGGACGCACGACGCCCATAGCCTCAGTTCCGTTTTTTCCGCGAACGTGTTGCTTCGTGTTTCTCGGTTCTAAGCCTCGACTCTTTGGAGTTCTGTTCTTTCTGGTTCTTCGAACCTGTTCGTTTGTGAATTTCCTTCGGCGATGTCTTCCACTTCGTCTTCAACCCCGCGTCCGGGCTTTAAGAAGTGCGGGGAGTGTGGGTCCAAGATGTCGGTGACTGACTCGCACGACGCCTGCCTCTGGTGCCTCGGGGAGGCCCACGACACGGATGACTGTGTCGACTGCCAGTCGCTCACGTCCAAAGCCTTACGCGAACGTAAGAAGAAGTTGTCGGTAGGTCGGGTGTCAAAGCCCCGGAAGTCGAAGTCGGCGGGGCTTTCGACGGATGATTCGAGGGGTGACTCTCCGCGTCATCGTCGGAAGTCTCGTCGGTCTTCTTCTAGGAGTGGGTCTCGCCACTCCTCGGCCTCTTCGAGGCATTCTCGGAAGCGCCGTCACCGGTCGCCTTCCAGGTCCTCTTCCGAGGATTCTACACGGCACGTCGGTTACCCCAGCAGCCGTGCGACGCCGGAAGAATGGGCTTCCTTCGGGAAGAAAATGTTGGCGATTCTTGAGTCGCAGGGTACTCTGCCGTCCGCGCCCCCGAGTGGGGTCGGCCGTGTGAGGTCGAGAGACGCCGCTCGCAAGAGTGGTCGGCACGAGTCACGGGAGCGGTCCCGTTCGGACAAGGAGGCTCGTTCTCGCCGTACCCGTTCCAGGTCCCGGTCCTCGACGCGTTCGAGACCGTGTGCTCCTGTGAAGTCTTCGAGGAAGACATCGACGTCTGAGGCGTCGAGGGCGTCGACAGGCTTTCTCGAGGCTCCGGCTTCGAGGGCCTCGTCGAAGCCGTCGACGATCAGGTGGTCGAGGGACACGCTCGGAGCTCCGGCTTCGAGGGCTGTGTCGACGCCGCCGATACTGGAGGCGCTGCATCTGACGTCGACGCCGATCCTCTCGGCGCCGTTGCCGTTTTTCTTGGCGTCGGCGCCGATTCGCTCGACGCCTTTCGTGTCGGAGGTGCCCCGTGTCACGGGTGTACCCCCTAGGAAGGCTCTGGTTAAGAGCAAGCACTCTCGGGTGCCTTTTCGCCACCTGGAATATATTTCGGAGGCGGATGAGGATTCTGATGGCCTGGTTCCTAGTCAGGTGCCAGATGAAATTGTCTCGGGCCATAGTCAGTTTGACGATTTGAGGCAGTCACTGCATGATGCCAGTGGACTGGACACCTCTCCGGAGGTGGAATTTTGTAGGCCTGAGCCTGGCTCCCATGCCGATTCCTCGTACCGGCGCCTTATGGCTAGGGTGTCTGAGTATCTGGGATGGTCTGCTCCCCCAGGGGAGTTTGTGCAGGATGATCTGACGGACATCCTTGATGTTGGTCCCCCAACTGACCCGGTACTGCCGTTCCATATGGCTTTACAGAGAAGGGTGGCGGCGGCTTGGACTGCTCCGGAGAGTCTCCCGGCGGTGGGCAGATCCTTGTCGCGTAAATACCGTCCAGCCAGTAGCGACCCCTGCTACTTGACCAGGCACCCCACTCCGGAAAGTTTGGTGGCGCAGCCGGCCACGGCCCCGGCAAAGCAGGCGTCGTACCCTACCATCCCTCCTGATAGGGACGACAAACGTTTTGATGGCTGGGCGAAGAAAGTGTTTTCTTCTGGTGGTATGGCGCTTCAGGCGGCCAACTCCATTTGTGCCTTGTCACGTTTCACGCACACTCTGTGGAACTGTGTTGCGTTAGCGGCTGAACATATTCCCGAAGGGGTTGAACGGGATGGTTTCCTTGCTATGGTCCAGGATGATAAGGATGCCATGTGTGAGTCCGTTCAGTCGGGTCTGGACTTGGCTGAATGCGTCAGTAGGTCCATGGCGGCGAGCACCGTGATACGCAGGTTTGCGTGGTTGCGGAAGTCGGGGTTTGCTCCTGATGTGCAGTCCCGGCTCCTCAACATGCCCTTTGATGGTGAACACCTTTTTGGCAGCAAGGCTGACGAGAGCCTTGAGAGGTTGCAGACCTCAAAAGCTGCAGCGAAGTCGTTGGGCGCTGCAGTTCGCCAACCTCTGCCTTTTCGTCCTAGGGGACAGCAGTGGAGGGGTGGTTCCTTTCGCTATTACTCATCCTTCAGTAAAGCGAGAGGAGCTGGCAGTCAAAGAGGCCAACGCAGGGGTACCAGAGGTGGACGACAGGGTACCCGTGGTGCCAAGGCCGCTCGGGCAGTTGCCTCTTTGCCCTCAGGTAACGCCGCAGCCGCTCCCATTCAGTCGTGAGGCCATGTCCCATGGTTCGCCGGTTGGGGGAAGGCTGGCGCAGCATCTTGTAGAGTGGCAAGCCATTACTTCAGATGTGTGGGTTCTGGAGATCATAACCCACGGCTACTGTCTTCCTTTTCGGCACAGGCCTCGCGACAATCCACCGGGGAACCTCTCTTTGCAGAGTCCGGATCCGCTCCTTGCGCAGGAAATTCAAGCCCTGCTGGAGAAAGGCGCCATAGAACTGGTGCCTGTAGCGGAGAGGAACAAGGGATGGTATTCCCCTTATTTTTTGGTTTCGAAGAAAGACGGGGGATTGAGACCCATCATGGACTTGCGCGATTTGAACAAACTCCTCAGGAAGGACAAGTTCAAGATGGTTACTCTCTCTCAAGTCCTCCAGGCCCTTCAGCTTCAGGACTGGTTGGTGTCACTCGACCTCAAGGATGCTTACTTCCATGTGCCGATCCATCCCAAGCACAAGAAGTACCTGAGGTTCGCGGTTGGCGACTCGCACTTTCAGTTTCGGGTCCTGCCGTTCGGATTGACCTCCGCCCCGAGGGTTTTCACCAAGCTCATGGTGGTGGTGGCAGCGCATCTCAGGCAAGGGGGGATTCACGTCTACCCCTACCTGGACGATTGGTTGATCAGCGGGAGCTCTCCCGAACAAGTCCTGGATCATCTATCGATCGCCTGTCGCTCCCTTCACAGGCTGGGCTTCTCCCTCAATTTAAAGAAGTCCCATTTGACGCCAACGCAGCGGCTCCAGTACATCGGAGCAGTGCTCGACACTTCCCTGGGGCAGTGTTTTCCTCCCCAGGTGAGGGCTCTTCACATTCAGCAGATGGTGCACAAGTTTCAGCATGCCCAGACGCTCCCAGCGTTCGAGTTCTTGAGGTTGCTCGGCCTCATGGCATCCTGCATTCTTCTGGTGCCAGAGGCTCGCCTGCGGATGAGATCTTTGCAGTGGGCACTCAAGACGCAATGGTCGCAGTCCTCCGGCAGGATGTCGGACTCGATTCAGGTGCCGTCCTCGGTCGCCCGGGACCTTCTGTGGTGGGCCGTCGAAGGCAACTTGATGAAGGGGGCTCCATTTTGGCTTCCCTGGCCGGAGGTGACGATTGTGACGGATGCATCCCTCACGGGATGGGGAGCTCATGCCAACGGGCTGACAGTCAGCGGTCGTTGGTCTCCGTCGGAGTCCAGACTCCATATCAATCTGTTGGAGCTGAGGGCCGTCAGGCTAGCCCTGAAGGCTTTTCTGCCGTCTGTGCGAGGGAAGAATGTCCTGATCCTGACGGACAACACAGTGGCCATGCACTACCTCAACAAAAAGGGGGGGGCAGGGTCACTTCCTCTGTGCAGAGAGGCGATGCAGCTCGAGTTCTGGGCCATCCAGCAGGAAGTTTCGATCTCGGCAGTTCATCTGGCCGGTGCCGAAAACGTGACGGCGGACGCTCTGAGCAGGCAGAGCGCGATCTCTCACGAGTGGGAGTTGGCTCAGGAGATTCTCCTGGAGATCTTCGCCCTTTGGGGGACCCCTCAAGTGGATCTCTTCGCCTCCAGTGTCAACCGGAAGTGCGAAAGGTTTTGCTCGCGGGAATTTCCTCCAGAAGGGGCCTTAGGAGACGCGTTCGTGGTGGAGTGGTCATTCCCGCTGCTGTACGCGTTTCCTCCAGTCCCCGTCATCCCGCAAGTGCTGCGGAGGTTACGGAAGTTCGGTTCCCGGATGATCCTCATTGCCCCGGCGTGGGCTCGGAGGACGTGGTACCCGGACCTTCTCGACTTATCCATCTGCCCTCCACGTCGTCTTCCCTACCGAGACGATCTGCTCTCACGGGAGGGGGGTCAGGTTCTCCATCCAGAGGTCAGATCCCTGAACCTTCACGCTTGGTTTCTGAAAGGTTGAGGTATAAGGATTGGGACCTCCCTGAGGACGTGATGGATGTGTTGCTTTCGGCCCGAAGGCCGGCAACAAAGTCTCTGTACCGTTGCCGTTGGCGTAAGTTCTGCGACTGGTGCAGAGTTCAGAATGTGGATCCTTTTGCATGTGACATCCCCATGGTTCTGTCCTTTTTACTTTCTTTGGCCCACAGGGGCTTGCAAGTGGGTACCGTTAAGGGTTACCTGGCGGCGCTGTCCATCTTTAAGCGCTCGTCTGAGGAGTGTTCTTACTTTAAAATCCCTTTGATTTCACAGTTCCTGAAAGGGCTCACTAATGTGTTCCCTCCGTCACCTTTCCTGGTGCCCGGTTGGGATTTAAACCTGGTTCTTAAGTTTCTTATGGGTGCTCCGTTTGAGCCTTTACATTCTTGCCCTTTGAGGCTGTTGACTCTGAAAACTGTGTTTTTAGTTGCGGTTACTTCCGCTCGCAGAGTGAGTGAGTTACAGGCACTTTCAGTTAAGCCTCCCTTCACTGTATTTCACAAGGACAGGGTTGTCCTTAGAGTTCGTCCTTCTTTTCTTCCGAAGGTAGTGACGGAATTTCATTTGGCCCAGAAGGTTGTTCTTCCGGCATTCTATCCTCCTCCGCATCCTGGTAAGGAAGAGGAGAGGCTCCATAGGCTTGATCCTAGGAGAGCTTTAAGCTTTTATGTTTCACGCATGTCCCGGGTCAGAGTGGATGATCAACTCTTTATTGGTTACGCTGGTAAGCGTTTGGGGCAAGCTGTGACGAAACAGACTTTGACTCGCTGGATTATTTTGGCCATCTCGGAGTGCTACCGTTTGGCGGGTAAGGACCCACCGGCTGGCTTGCGGGCCCATTCTACCAGGGGTATGGCTGCGTCTACTGCCCTGCAGAGGGGTGTTCCTATTCGCAACATCTGTGATGCAGCCACCTGGGCTTCAGTACATACATTTGTACGTCACTATTCCCTTGATTCCATCCGAGCACAGGATCTGGCCTTTGGCAAGGCGGTCCTTTGCTCTGCTATTTGATTGGCTATTCTACATTTTGATTCTAAATTCTTTCCCTCCTCCTTGCTTTGGTACTGCTTTGGGAGTCTGTCATAGATATGGAATACGTCGGAGGACCCAATCCCCTCGAAGAACAAGTTACTTTCTTACCTGGTAACGTTCTTTCGATGGGATGGTCCGACGACGTATTCCATATCGCTCCCGCCCGGCCTTCCCCGCTGCAGAATTTCTTTTGCGATTGCAGCTTACGTTCCGCAAGGCTTTGTGTCTGACTGGCAGTTGACTTATGTCACACGTTCTGGGGGAAAAAACTACAACTGAGGCTATGGGCGTCGTGCGTCCTACTTATCACATCGGATGACGTCGGACGTCGGAGGAGGTCCTCGACGACGGCGCATCGACGTCATCGACGCAGGACGCAGACGCCGAAAAAGTTTCCGAAGCAGCACAGCTGTGGTGATTACATGTCATAGATATGGAATACGTCGTCGGACCATCCCATCGAAAGAACGTTACCAGGTAAGAAAGTAACTTGTTCTTCTCAATACACAGATGTTTACATATATCCACGGCTGTCATCCTGACTCCTAACAGGGAATACCAATATTCCCAGTGTTCAATCTGTACTTACAGTGTCGCCTTGTAGATAAAACGGATCCGCGAGACTTAACCAGAACACCTTCCATAATTTAAGCTAGCTCCATTTGCTAAGCCCTATATATGGGGATACCATCATCCATGACCTGAGCTAAAACGCCAAATCCACAGGGAATCCAATATTTACAGAACTTCTGTCACCCGTACCCATAAGGCAATAGTCTAGGCTATTTGCCCGAACCTTTTACCTCAAGACCGAATGTTTACTAACCACAAAAATGACATCTACCTCTGTTCCTTTCCCTAGTATACTTCACAATACTTGACAATACTTCATGCTACTCAACAATAGTACACAATACTCAACAATACTACAACGATGCTCAACAATACTCCTCACCACCCCATACGCAGCAATTCTTTACCACCCCCTTAATGTCAAGACAGTTTCATCTGTTAGCTTCCTGTTATTATATCGTCCCCCAAAATTAACTCCTAGGTTTGAGAAAAAGCTATTGGCCCTCATTGGTAATAACTCTAAAGACTCTGCTGCATTTGTTATTCTTGGGGACTTAAATCTTTGGGAAAACAACCCATTAGATGTAGAGGGAAGGATTTGAAATTGTCTTTGGAATCTATCAACTTCAAACAGCTGGTCTCTGCTGCAACTCATAATGGTGGTAACATCCTAGACTGGATTGTGGCAAAAAAACAGGAAATAATAATTATGTCAATTTTAGAATGTGCCTGGTGAAATCATCACTTTGTCAACTTTGCATGCTTTATGCCATCCCCACAGGCATCATTACCATTCAGGAATAAGCCACTTATGACTTGGCGGAATTATAAAAATGTGACTAGTGAGGCGTTTTTAGGAGCAAATCACACTGCTCTTGCCGTCACTACAGGGCTATACCTCCCTCGATAACTTTACCTGTTTATTTAGAAAGGCCACCAATCAAGCATTTGAAATGCTGGCTCCTCTTAAACCAGCTAAGAATAATAAATACACTGACTAAAATAAATGGTTCTCCGTGGAAATCTTAGAAGCTAGGAGAACCGAGCGTAGAGCGGAGCGTCTTTGCAGAAAGGCTCCCTCAGTTGAATCAATAGCAAGTCATAAACAGGCCGTTAAGGTCTATAAATTAACCATTTTTAGAGCCAGAGCAAAAGAATTCTGTGAAAGAATTCAGCAAGCCAAATCACAGTCAAAGGAGATATTCTCGATTCTACAGGAGTGAAAAAACACCCCAGCTAGCTGTCGGGAACAAGAGAGTAATGCACAGTGTCAAGCCATACATGATGGGTTTATTGAAAAAAACTGAAAAACACCAACAGGCCATCAGACACCAGAAAAGTTTACTCTCTGATACTGACATAACATATATTCCTGTGGCTTCTCCAGAGTATGACCACCTTGAATCTTTTGTTTTTGAAAAGGTATCAGAGGCTGAGGTTTTAGAGGTTATTCACAACCTAAAGCCCTCCTCGTGTAAAGGGTCAATTTTTCCTGCCAAACTTTTTAAGGACTATACAGAGACACTGGCTACATTGGTTGTCCAGTTTGTGAACCGGTCTTTCGACGAGGCATATGTTCCAGGAGACATAAAAGAAGCCTGGATTACTCCACTTATCAAAAAGTATAATCTAGACCCTTCTGTCCCAGGAAACATTTTACACCCATCACAAATGTGCCGTTCCTACTCAAAATAATTGACAGTATTGCGTACCTACAATATCAAAAATGTGTGGAAAACAACAATATTTTGGCTAGTGAACAATCCGGCTTTCGAGCAAAGCATGGTACGGAGACGACCCTCTTAGACCTTCAGGCGAATATTGCTAATATCATTTCAAAAAGGGAGTACTGCCTTACTTATGCTCTTAGATCTCTCCTCTGCGTTTGATTTTATAGACCATGATCTTCTTCAGAGAGACTAATAACAGTCAGTAGATGCTCCCCGTCAGCAGCCAAATGGTTTAAATCCTTCTTGGGACCCAGAATGGCGGCAGTGGCAAAAGGGAATTTCACCTCACTTAAAACCTGGCTGATGTACGGTGTCCCTCAGGGGTCAGGTCTGTCCCCTCTGCTTTTTAATATTTTCTCTAAACTTCTGTGTGACATGTTGCAAGTATTGGGCGTCCGGTTTAACAACTACGCCGACGACACCCAACTGGTCTTCCAGCTGTCTGTAATATACGAAAGGGTCGCTCAAAGAGTCAGGGATGTGTTTTGCGCTATCCAAAAATTGATGGCGACAAATTCATTTGCGCTAAATGAAGAAAAAACAGAACATTTAATAGTCGGTACCTCCCAGAAGCTAAAAAAAATTGGATGACCAATACAGAAGTTTCAAAATTAACAATAACAACATAATGGTATCAGATCATGTAAAAACATTAGGAATCTACATGGACTCACATCTCTCATTTAAGGGGCACACGTCATATCTAAAATCAATCTGTGCTTTTTACTGTAATCTACTGTGGCAAATTCGCCCATATCTGACTGAGCAAAATCTTGCCTTAATCGCTGGTGCCATAATTTTGAAATTTGACTATTGCAATAGTTTATTGATGGGCACTTCCAAGACTAATATCACAATACAGAATGGAGCGGTAAGGGCTGTTTTCGGATTGAGTTGACGCTCTAAGATCTCATCAGCTAGGCGGAAGCTACACTGGCTCACGGTCGAACAGAGGATCAAATTTAAAGGCGCAATTATAGTTTATAAATGCCTAGATGGCACTGCACCAAATTACCTTGCTAGTAAAATAAAGAAAGCACCCATCAGTTCTAATAATAATCATGATTTGTATCAACCACGTCAAACCATTAAAAGAGTTGGTAGCACTAACTTTATTTTTTGGGCACTAATGGTCTGAAATTCCCTGCAGCCTACGCTCAAGAACAGTGGGTCTCTCGCTGTGTTCAAGAAACAACTTAAGACCCGGCTGTTCGATGAAGGAGCAGTTTAGCGAACTGCTAACTCTGTTTCACGCCTAGGCTATCAGATCCCAGTTGTAGCTATGTGTGCTATGTTGTCTGTCCTTGTGAGCACTATGAGGCCTGCAGGCGATTTAAAGATATATAAAAACAAAGATAGATAGATAGATAGATAGATAGATAGATAGATAGATAGATAGATAGATAGATAGATAGATAGATAGATAGATATTGCCGTGTGGCTGAGTCAATACTTACACTGTGTGATCCACTGACGCTGCTCGGCCACTGGCTCTCCCCAAGGCTGCCACACCACCCTTCTAGCCTGCTGGGCTCCTCACGGACCGCAGGCAGGATATTTCCAAGATTGCTCCTGATGGCTTCTGCACGGGGTGCACTTCCCGTGTGCACTCACGCTCCGTGATGCGCCTCTCAGTCTCAGCTATATGCCGAACAGGCGTAGTGAACCATCACTCTGCTACCACTTGTTGGCTAGGTATGCCAGAGAGGACCAGGGTTCACACTGCGCAATCACTGTTCAGAGCACCCCCAGGTCCCAACAAACTCTACCCCGGCATACAAATGGAGGACTGAGCCAAGGGCAGTTTAGAACTGTCCTTTATTTTCCATAACAGACAGGTATCATACAGGAAATAATTATCCAGCAATCACAGCTCCTGAGCCTGTGTCAGGGGCTTTTGTTACATTCTGACATCACAAATCAGGGCTTTTCCCTTAAAACCTAAAAGCCTGCCTGATTGAGTGATTGGGGTGGTATCACGTATAGCTGGCACAAATAGAGGTTATTCTACTGGCCCTCGCTTGTCAGGTGGATTGCCTGAATCCATCCCTAAAATAAAAACGATCTATTACATTGTTGCAGGGTCGCAGGATTACCATTGGCCCTTGCCCTATGCCATCTACCCCTGGATTTGTGTTCCCTGATTGGCTGGAGCGGATCTCCAGTAGCCTGGACCTAGCTTTGCTCTCAGCGCTCAGTGCACCATCTCAGGATTATGAGACCGACTATGTGTTCCCATTGTTGCTGTCAGTATTGCCACTTTGCCTTTTAGAGTGCCTGCAAGGTTGCAACATTGTAAACTAATGTATGTATCATTTCATTCTGCTTCACTAGATACTGCTCCTCTTCTCACCATGGGTAAATGGTAGTTTTTCAGTTCAGCTGCACCATGTGGGTGAAGACTGCAAAATTGAGCTTCCTGGTCTGAAATTAGGGAGGATTTATTCTGCAGTTTTGCAGGTGGCGCCTTGTCTCTGAGTTTAGGAATGTGCTGCTTGTCTCTGACCTTGGCTGCGGCCCTGACCTGGTGCTTCGTGCAGCCTAATTTAGCTTTACTTCATCTTTTGTTCTGAGGCCTGTGGCTTCATGTACCTCTACTATAGTTATGCTATAATTGCTATATGTCTATATTGTGCTATTCCTCTTATAGGTTAGTAGTATTTTGGTTCTTCCAGGTTCCTTGTACGATCCTGTCATTCCATGTGGTTTGTTGCAATAAGCTAGTGCAAGCTTTCTCTGCATCTCTTGTTGCCTTGCGTTTGGCTAATGAGAAAAAATAATAAAAGCTTTCGACGGTATGTATATGCATCTGTCCTCTATATAAAGAACTGTGTATGCATGTTCTTCGTGTGTGCACGTGTGTCCATGTAACTTTTTGCATGGATGCCAGTGTCTTTCATGGCTAACATTACTATGTTGTGGTGTCTCTAATGACATTGGCACTGCAGGATATTGGTCATAAATCGATCGGGTCCATTGAGGCGTCTGCATCCATAATCCGTGTTGGGGCACGTTTATCCATGATGTCGTTCGCTGGATAAGGTTTGAATGGCTGTCTGAGAGAATATCTGTTCGCGTATATATTTGTCACTGGTCCTCCTGGGGCCTGATTCGTCGGGCTGTCATGTTTATAGGGGTCAAGAGGGGCATTCCAGGGACCCTCTCTTCACTGTACTATAGTAAGTCCAATAAAAATGTGAATACAAAAAAATGTATTAGAAAAGAATAAAATTGTCTGACATAACTTCCAAGAGCAGCATGAATAAATGAGGAAAGCAAAACCTTTGAAAGGTTAAAGGTTTGCCACACGTTCCATTCTTCAGCATGATTTCATCATGCTAATGTGATCCTTCACCACATGCTCAACAAATATGGAAAAAAGAAAATTCTACTTCCCCTTGAGTGTAACACTAGACATGTGATCTACTATCACATTTACTATTGTAAACGATTGAAAAAAGAAATGCCATGTTTGCTGTGCTCTGTATTGCATTAATAGAATTCAATGGAGAAAACATACTACATAATGATATTCGCTTACAATAAAAGCCCTTTGCTAATTCAAAACATCCCTAAAGGAAGTAAATTGTATTTTCCGAATTACATCTTACTTATTTTTGAGCCAAAGTGTAAGTGCAAATATTATGCAAAATTACTGCAACAATTAAGCAAATAATGTGCACGCAAGCAGCATGCACATTTAAAATGACAACTGACACACTTTCAATGTAATCAATATGAAAAAGACATCTATACAAAACATATTCAGTAGATAATTAAGCCCCAGTGGGCATAAGATAATACATCAAATATTAATGATCTCATTAATTTAATCACAGCAATTATCAAGATAGAAAATTACAGCATCATAATAATGAAATATAAACAGATCTAATCCATACAATAATGCACATAAAACCATTTCTAAATGTATTAAGAGTTTAATTAAGAAAGACAAATAGCTCTTCATCACCATTGTTTCCATTTGGTAGCATGGTCCCAAATTCAACTATTAACTTTGATTCTAACTGGCACAATGTGTTAGGTTCTCTATTCCCTTTTCGTATATGTTCTGGAATATGTGCAATAGCTAAAAATGTCATTAACGTTACATTAATACCACAAACTTCTAAAAATAGGTGAATTTAAAGGGTAACTGTATTATCATGTGCAGTTGCTGACAATGTTATTATTGTTGAGAACCCTGTACCGGACCATCCCGAATACAAGTCCGTGTTAAACACTTAGCATGATGAAATCGATTGAAGGGACTGTGAATAGATCTTGATATGAGCTACTAATGGAAAAAAGTCCTTTTATCCCATTTCAAGGATTCTAACCTCACATAAACTTTTTTGTTTGATTGTTAACTAAATTGTAATATAAATCAGCACAAAAATGCTCAAGATCCCGGATGAAGAGTGACTAATCTCGAAACGTGTAGCTTAATCTAGTCCTTATCAAAATTAAATAATTATGAGAATGTATCAATATAGTTTGTGTATTCTTCAACAAACCGAAGTAGCATTAAAATGGGAAATAACTCGCCACTATTGCCTTGGGGAAGTCGCTGTCAGGAACCAGTTTGTTTTTTGTGTATTGCTCATTTTCTAAGAGAGTCAGGGAAGCGTTCTTGATTCGTGGTTCTGCTGTGACATCCCAGCTGAGTACATCCTAGCGCTGAGCGCAAAGATTGCCGTTTGTTCTGATATTAATTTTTCAGCTAAACTGTAACTAGTATCACCATTTTTGATAGCTCTATAATGCTGAACAATAAGTCATTTTAAAGATCCAATAGTAGAACCAATGTGCATCAGTTGACATGGACATAATATCACATGAACTACAAATCTTATTAAACTAGTCCTCACAGTTTTGATTTTCAATATTTTTATCATTGGGCCTCATTACAAGTATGCCGGTCCGGAAATAGCGGTGCCGGTAGCACCGTACCGGCATCGTTTTCCAGACCGGCACATTCCGAGTCACAAGTGCAGAAACACTGTCCCCCATAGTGCTACCGCACCCTGTAGCACCGTGACCGTAAACAGCAGAACGAGTCGTCGGACGTCGCTAAATTACTGGCACGGCAGTAGTACAGGCACATTCGGAGATACACAGAATTTTTTCAATTTTTAGTTTGTGACTAGCAGTGAAGAAAAGCACCCAGTGTATATATGACACTGAACAAAAAAGAGGGAGCCACACATATGATGTCATCTGTCATGTCATCAATGCCATTTGTGATATCATCTTTAATGTCATGGGTGTTAGTCCTTGAAGTGCACAGTGGTAGCGCGAGTTATGGTTGCTTAGCTTATCATAACTGGCGACTTTCTGGGGTTTTTCAGTTACCATAACGTCCCTTTAACAACGTTTTTTGTTAGTGAATTTAGATTAGTGTCATAGATTTTTATTAGGGCACTATAAACATAACGTTGCTTTAGCATAGTGTATTTAACAATGATGCTATGTTTGTAGTATCACACCTTCACCATAACATCCCTTTAGCAATATTTTTTGTGGCTGATTATGATATAAAGCTCCTTTCAGAGTGTCACAATGTAAGTGCCAATGAAGGGAGGCAGTGCGATGCGCATCGTATAGCCACTACATGATTGTATGCTAAATGGAAGAAACTGTGGTACTATGGAAAACACTGCAGTGGAAACAGGTAGAAATGTGTGGCTGTTGAAACAGATGGTTCTGCGTGTTGCAGTGTGTTTTGAAGAGCGCAAGTGCACAACAGCAAGCACAAACATTATTTCTATACTTCCAAAAAGGGGCAGCAAGGCAATGGGCCTCATTACGAGGTTGAAGGTAAGTACTGGTCATTACCGGCATGGAGCAAATACCGTGTCCATCCTGGTAATAGACCGCTAAAAGCGGCCTATTATGACTTTGCGGGCACATGCTTTGCGCCATGCCGGTAACGACCATACCGCCCTGCTGGTAAAGGGCGAAAATTCTCCCTCACCGGCATTGCGCGAAGCGTAGATAGCTCCACCGCCATCCAAGCCATCTGTATTGGCGGTGACCGCTATTAGCGGTTACCGCTAATAAGCGGAACCAGAAATAGCATCATCGCACAGGAACGGGAAATAGCACGGCGGCCATCTTTAAAAACACAATCCATTGCCATCCTCTGTAACCAGGACCCAAATCCCGACCACACCTCTACCACACCTGTGCCATCACCTGCAGCATATAAGAATGCCAAAATCACTTTAAAAAAGCACAGACCGCCTGCGCAAGGACCGCTTTTCACAGGAGGAGCTGAACATGCTCACTGAGACGCTGCAGGAAAATGCAGATGTTGTTTTTTCAACCAACATGTCCCGACTCGCATTGCTGCGCAAGAAGGCGATATGGGCGGAGGTGGCGCAGAAAGTGAGTGCCGTTGGCACCACCCCGCGCACACCAAAAGACGTCAGGAAGCGCTGGGACGACCTGCGCTTATGCGTGCGCAACATCCTCGCGGTCAACCGGAAACAGGGGATGGATACAGGTGGTGGTGCGGACTCCCCCATCAAGTTGAACCGTGGGAGGAGATCTGCGCAAGCACAATTGGGATGGAGGCCATAGAAGGAGTGGGGGACATGGAGCGAGGAGCCCCATCGGCAGATGCAGGTAGGTGTCCCAAAATAAACACCCTAAAGTACAACACGATGATGTCCCCCTGAACTGACAGTGCAATGATGGAAAGCAGGGTCCACCAGACACATTTTTGCAAGACTGCCTACAGGCAGTGCACAGCACCAACTCGTCCACATGCATGATGCATCCCATATATGTCTCTTCCCAGACGCATCCCTTCATTACCCACCCAAAAGCCAAGCAACCCGTATGTCACTACCCCAATGGCAATCTCCTGCCATTCCATAGAAAAACAGCAACCCCAATGCATGCCTGATGCACGTTGACCCATCACTAATGCCCTCCCTCTCTTGCTCCCCCACAGGCACGCAATCAGACACCGATGACCAGGACACCAGGGAGGATGCCGCAACGCCCCACAAGGCGGCCAGGGGCATGGAGGGACCAAACTGCCGCTCTACATCAAGGGGAAGAGGGCAACCTGCAGTATTGCACAAGGCCAAGACAACACCAGCACCTCCAGCACCAATGTCCATTATGGCCAACACCACAGCACCCACACCAGCCACCAACACCCAGGAGCCAGTGGCTGAAGGCACTGTTTCGGGTGCCAGCAGTATTGTTGGGGAGACAGCTGCCACAGCAGCCGTGTCCGATGATGAGGCAGAAAGTCTCACACAAGGCACAACTGCCGCTACAGGACCACTGCATTCGCCACAACTCTCACCAACCAGCATTGACAACATGAGCTGTCTCCTGGGGAGTCATGGGCCGCCAGTTTCAGCCCCATGCAAAGCCTGCATGAGGAACCAACGATGGCAGTGGCATCTCATAGCTCCACCAGTGCCCCAAACAGCCAAGAGGGGATGAGGGCAATTCAACAGCGGCAGGAGGAGCTGGCAGGGCTGTTAACCCAGCATATCACAGAATGTGGACATGCAAGGGATGAGATGAGGGAATGCTCTTCCATCAAATCTACAATGCAGGCCATGGTTCCGGCACAGGTGGCCGAACAACCTGCCACATTGTCGAATGCCAGCTCCACGAGGTCCAGCCCCCTGCGTAGGTCTGGGCGGAACCTGCGCAGGTTGGCCAAGGGTCCACCTGATGCCGGAAGAAGAGAAGGGGTGTAGGTTCTGGCAGGCATCCTGAACTCATGTTGACTTACGGTGCATGTGAGTGCACACCATGTGTGGGGAAGTTGAGGGGGGACGGCGGAGAGGGTGTGTGGGGGAGTTGAGGGGGCAGTGGGGGAGAGGGTGTGTGGGGGAGTTGAGAGGGGAGAGGGTATGTGGGGAAGTTGAGGCGGGAGAGGGTGTGTGGGGGAGTTGAGGGGGCGGGGGGAGAGGGTGTGTGGGGGAGTTGAGGGGGAGAGGGTAGGGTGTGTGAGGGAGTTGAGGGGGGAGAGGGTGTGTGGGGGAGTTGAGGGGGGAGAGGGTGTGTGGGGTGGAGGGCTTGTGCACTTTGTTTCTTTAATACACCTGTTGGAAAATCATAATTCACATGTGCAGACATTGCTTATTGTGTACGTGTGCTTTATTGGTGAACACTCTGCAGTGTCCGTGACACACCCAGTGCCCTGAGTGCCACCTCCATGTCACACTCCCCATCCATGTGTGCTAGAAACATTGGTTAATCAGAGTCAGACGCATGTCACGTCCCTCCTGTGCATCGCTGCCTCCTTGAAGTGCAGCCCCATCTCCACCCTCCTCATCCTCGTCGTCAGGTGGTTGCAGTTCAGCGTCAGGGGGCAGAGGCACATTCCGTCTGATGCACATATTGTGTAGCATGACACATGCCATGACGATCTTGCCCACCTTCTCATGGCCGTACAGGAGTGCCCCACCAGACCTGCTGAGGCAGCGAAACCGTGCCTTCAAGAGGCCAAATGTCTGCTCAATCACCACACGGGTACGTGTATGCGCACGATTGTAGTCCTCCTCGTGCCTGTTTTGCGGGTTCCGGACTGGGGTAAGGAGCCACCTCTTCAAGGGATAGCCTGCATCACCTGCTTGTGGGCAACAATGTATATGTGTAAGTCATCACATCATATGGGACCTGTATCAATGACACCATAGCATGCATTTATTTCCTATTTGCAACCACATATCCATGCATGAATAGAGACACACGATGTGACTGCTATGTGTGTATTCCTCTTATGGACAGGTGTGCGTGCCATCGTCTAGTGGGCGCAGAGGGGTCCTATTCCTTGTGAGTGCTCATGCACTGTGTTCGTTCTCGTTGGTTGTTCCCATGATCTGGTTGATGTGCAGTCATTTCTATGCTTTCATCCTGTCACCGTTGATGGCAGCCTCATGATGATCTCACTATGCACGACAAATGGTGACATGCAGTTTTGGTGGACCTTTGTGTTAGTGTAGTGGTGTTTTAATGTATTTGGCCCTCATGTGACTCCTTTGTACGCAGTAATGGAGGACTGTCCTTTCTGTTGATGGTATTTGGTGCTGTGCATTGGCCATACTAATTGCTTGTAGCTGCATTGTGTTGCGGTGGATACGGTCTGATTATGTACAGTGCCCATGTTGATGGCTATGGAATGGTTGTAACACTGCATCATTTTCATGGTAGGGCAGCTTACGTCTTGCATTATGGGGTCAGGTGTCAGGTCCAGTCTGGCCTGCTTTGGGGTATGAGCATGGTCCATTCTCTCAGGCACTCTCAGACAGGTGAAGTATGCATCTCCCCCCCCCATCTCAGCCAGGCGAGGTATGCATCTCCCCTTCACCCATCTCATCCAGGTGAGGTATGCATCTTTCCCCCCCATCTCAGCCAGGTGAAGTATGCATCCCCCCACCATCTCAGCCAGGTGAGGTATGCATCCCTCCCCCCCACCCCCATCTCTGCCAGGTGAAGTATGCATCTCCCCGCCATCTCAGCCAGGTGAGGTATGCATCTCTCCCCCATCTCAGCCAGGTGAGGTATGCATCTCTCCCCCCCCATCTCAGCCAGGTGAGGTATGCATCTACCCCCCCCATCTCAGCCAGGTGAGGTATGCATCTCTCTCTCCCCCCATCTCAGCCAGATGAGGTATGCATCTCCCCCCCCAACTCAGCCAGGTGAGGTATGCATCTCCCCCCCCCCATCTCAGCCAGGAGAGGTATGCATCTCCCCCCCCATCTCAGCCAGGTGAGGTATGCATCTCTCTCTCCCCCCCCCATCTCAGCCAGGTGAGGTATGCATCTCCCCCCCAACTCAGCCAGGTGAGGTATGCATCTCCCCCCCCATCTCAGCCAGGAGAGGTATGCATCTCCCCCCCCACCTCCATGTCACACTCCCCATCCATGTGTGCTAGAAACATTGGTTAATCAGAGTCAGACGCATGTCACGTCCCTCCTGTGCATCGCTGCCTCCTTGAAGTGCAGCCCCATCTCCACCCTCCTCATCCTCGTCGTCAGGTGGTTGCAGTTCAGCGTCAGGGGGCAGAGGCACATTCCGTCTGATGCACATATTGTGTAGCATGACACATGCCATGACGATCTTGCCCACCTTCTCATGGCCGTACAGGAGTGCCCCACCAGACCTGCTGAGGCAGCGAAACCGTGCCTTCAAGAGGCCAAATGTCTGCTCAATCACCACACGGGTACGTGTATGCGCACGATTGTAGTCCTCCTCGTGCCTGTTTTGCGGGTTCCGGACTGGGGTAAGGAGCCACCTCTTCAAGGGATAGCCTGCATCACCTGCTTGTGGGCAACAATGTATATGTGTAAGTCATCACATCATATGGGACCTGTATCAATGACACCATAGCATGCATTTATTTCCTATTTGCAACCACATATCCATGCATGAATAGAGACACACGATGTGACTGCTATGTGTGTATTCCTCTTATGGACAGGTGTGCGTGCCATCGTCTAGTGGGCGCAGAGGGGTCCTATTCCTTGTGAGTGCTCATGCACTGTGTTCGTTCTCGTTGGTTGTTCCCATGATCTGGTTGATGTGCAGTCATTTCTATGCTTTCATCCTGTCACCGTTGATGGCAGCCTCATGATGATCTCACTATGCACGACAAATGGTGACATGCAGTTTTGGTGGACCTCTGTGTTAGTGTAGTGGTGTTTTAATGTATTTGGCCCTCATGTGACTCCTTTGTACGCAGTAATGGAGGACTGTCCTTTCTGTTGATGGTATTTGGTGCTGTGCATTGGCCATACTAATTGCTTGTAGCTGCATTGTGTTGCGGTGGATACGGTCTGATTATGTACAGTGCCCATGTTGATGGCTATGGAATGGTTGTAACACTGCATCATTTTCATGGTAGGGCAGCTTACGTCTTGCATTATGGAGTCAGGTGTCAGGTCCAGTCTGGCCTGCTTTGGGGTATGAGCATGGTCCATTCTCTCAGGCACTCTCAGACAGGTGAAGTATGCATCTCCCCCCCCCCCCATCTCAGCCAGGCGAGGTATGCATCTCCCCTTCACCCATCTCAGCCAGGTGAGGTATGCATCTTTCCCCCCCATCTCAGCCAGGTGAAGTATGCATCCCCCCACCATCTCAGCCAGGTGAGGTATGCATCCCTCCCCCCCACCCCCATCTCTGCCAGGTGAAGTATGCATCTCCCCGCCATCTCAGCCAGGTTAGGTATGCATCTCTCCCCCATCTCAGCCAGGTGAGGTATGCATCTCTCCCCCCCCCATCTCAGCCAGGTGAGGTATGCATCTACCCCCCCCATCTCAGCCAGGTGAGGTATGCATCTCTCTCTCCCCCCATCTCAGCCAGATGAGGTATGCATCCCCCCCCCAACTCAGCCAGGTGAGGTATGCATCTCCCCCCCCATCTCAGCCAGGAGAGGTATGCATCTCCCCCCCCATCTCAGCCAGGTGAGGTATGCATCTCTCTCTCTCCCCCCCCCATCTCAGCCAGGTGAGGTATGCATCTCCCCCCCAACTCAGCCAGGTGAGGTATGCATCTCCCCCCCCATCTCAGCCAGGAGAGGTATGCATCTCCCCCCCCCATCTCAGACAGTTGAGGTATGCATCTCTCCCCCCAATCACCTACCCACATCGCATTTCCATGAGCCTAACATGCAACTCACCGAGAAGCCAGGATCTCTTCCCTGCATGTCACTCCATGTAGCGTGGTATCGTGGAGTTCCGCATGACCATTGAATCATGGGTTGATCCGGGGAATCGGGCAAAAGAATGTGTGATGATCTTGTTTGAGTCACATACCATTTGCAGGTTGATGGAGAGGTATAACTTACTGTTGCGGTACACTACCTCCATGGCATGTGGGACCACCAATTCCACGTGGGTGCAGTCGATGGCGCCAATGCAAGCAGGCATGCCGGCCAGTGAATGGAATGGAAACCAACTTTGGTGTTGGAGATCTTCTTGGCTGTCCGTGATAGGAAAATGTGGTCGCCTGTGTGCTTCAGGAGGGCATCAAGCACTTGGTTCAGTGTACGTGAGAATAATGGTTGTGATATGCCATGCATGTGCCCCACTGTGTGCTGGTAGGTGCCTGTGGCCAGGGAGTGGAGCACAGACACTACCTTCAGTAGGGGTGGGATGGCGATGCGTATTTCAATCAGGCTGACAATGTCGTCAAGTATCATGTCCACAATGGTGGTGATGGTGTCCCGGTCCAGACGGTACAGGGTGTGGATCTGCTCAGGGGTTAGGTTGAACGGACTGGCTCTGATGCGAGGGATTGGGGGCTGCCTGCGTGGTACCACTGGCTGCACTGGTGGGGCATGCTGGCCCTGCCTAACCCTCATTCTCCTCCTGCGTCTCCTCTGTGCTGCCTGATGTTGATGATGATGATGTTGTTGCTGGAGTTCCACTGCAATCATGTCCTCCAACCCCAGCAATGCTAGTAGTATGGGAATCATTTTGGTGTGTGACTGGGTGTGGGAAGGGGTGGGGTGTGCTCCTTTTGTGCTGGCCCAGTCTTTATTGCCTCCACCTGTGGCAGTTGGGAACACTGCACATTGCAGTTTACGGGTGGTCCGCGATGACGGTATTTTCTCCATGCCGGTAAGGTACTTTTCGGGCTTCAGTAGGCCGTTATTTGCATGTCCGCCTGACTTGTGATGTTCTCCTGTTTACGCCATGTCGGTATTGCCAGCATGAAGGGTCGCGTGCCCGCGCCCATGCCGCTATCAGCAGCACCGTTAATTACATTGCCGCTAATAGCGCGTTGGCGTGTCATAATTGTGCGGAGCGGTAAGCGATGCCGGTAATCCATTGCCGGCATCGTTTTTCCCTTACCTCCAACCTCAGAATGACCCCCAATGTGTGTAGAGCGTGCAAAATTCACAAATGCAGTAATATCAACAAGAACGCTATTTGTGGGGAAAACTGTTCGTGCTGTGAAACGATACGTTACCATTTGTACAGTATGACAATGGCTAAAAAGACATAAATACACTTCTTCACAATGTACCGTGCTTTCTCCATTTCCGGACCAAATAAAAAATAACACGCCTACATGGGTGTGTGCATAATGGGATACACAATTATGCAGGATATTAGAAACAGAGCATTACCTGGCCTACTACTGCCTCCCTCAGCACAAACAGTACTGAAAATCGTGTTACATGGTGTTCATTTGTCCCTCCACAATCAACAACAATAATATCATTGTGATAGAGCGTCACCAAAGTCTCTCCACACACCTTCCACCGCACTCTGTTTCCCATTCACTGTAAAGTAATGTATGTACAATTCACCCACAAAGCTCGTACAACACTCAGCCTTAAGCTCACCCTCTGCATTTAGGTTGACAAATATACCGTATACCACAGTCTGTGCGTGCACTCCACACCCAGAAAGCTTATTGCGCAATCTTGTGTCCTCCACAGTCCCAAATGTAAGGTGGCCATGTGCAAAAGGGGCGTATGTTACACGTACAACCCTGGAACTGTTGCGATTTGCGCAGACTTTTCCAGGTGTGTGCATGCGGGTGTAGGGGAATAAATGTCAACCAGGGTAGGGGGTGTCCTTTGTAGTGGTGGCTCTGAAAAAAGCTGTTTTGTTTTTAAGTTTTTAAACAACTTCTACAGTAACAACTCTTTTTTCAGGCTTTTATAATTGTTTTTATTTCTTGCACTACACCTCACATTCTAACAATATCGTCTTCAGTGCAGCCTGTAGATTGGAAAACCAAATGTCATTGCCACTGGGTGAAAATGAACTGCCATTTCCATTGAGACGGTACAGATATCGATCACCAATGTTGTCATTGTCACAGCAGTACATCCCAGCAGCATGCAAAAAGTTACCCATGCTTCTGTTGATAAGACGCCTTCCCACCTCGGCTGCCGACAACATCCATTGGGATAGTTATATACTGGACTTGGTGGTATACCTGAGAAAAGCACCTTCGCAGTGGCAAAAATTACCTGTACTTCTTTAATCATCTTTTTGAGTTGGCGGTACACACTTGTACAAGCTATGTAACCTAAAATCAATATTCCATAATGCATTACCACAACGTGTACAGTACCAACACTGGCCAATTGTCGACACTCTGCAAGCAAATGGTCGAAAGTACGGACAGCGACACCGCACCATAAAGTCTCCACTTCGTCCAAATTCAAATTGCCATTAAGGCCTCTTTCCACGGCATACTGGAGCAGATCTAGCATAAAGCAATTACCCGCTATGAAAACTGTATGTCTGGTCATCTCTGTCTCAGTACACAGAGTAATGAAACAGAATATGGCTGCCGTTTCCTATGACGCACACTCTTACCACTCTAACCACCTGATTGGACAATTGCAACAATCGCATTTCCATTGGCCAGCATGTTCAAAAGCACAGAATGTAGCATTTGGGACGCACAAAGTATTGTAAGGGCCGTGCCCCAGTAAATCATGACCAGTCCTCCTTCCCTTTCCACTATCCTCTTCCCACCACGCCCTTATTACGTATTGCTAAGTAATGACACACACATCCACCAAAGCCCTCCAAGACTTCAGCAGTTTACAATGTCAGTTCTCCACAAGACTTCATATGTACCGTTACAAAATCAGCCGGCCTACCCACCCTGTAATCTGTGCCCCAGGTCACCTCGCTCCGTACAGTTCCACCCCTCCACTGGTTTTCTACCAGCCCCCACACTTGGGGACTGTTTTCTATAACCCTAATAGTGCAGCCACCACTTCCTTTCTACACTTATCCTTGCACTTGCCAGCACCGGCGGTAGTTGCATGTATTTAGATTTTTTATTGTCCCCATGTACTGCAGTTTGCCCTACCCCTTCCCATTCACTTGCGCACTCTCAATGTCAGCTATCCTAGAGGAATCAATGTCTGTGTGGCCTCCATTCCGCATCCCTTTCCACGGCGCGCCTTCACACGCTTGTATGTAGGCGCGATACAAATGTCACAAAATACCATAGGACATCATATTATATAATACACACACTGCATTCATAACAACATGCTGCCTGCCACGTACCTTGTAAACTTCAGAATATGGTCTCACCGCTGTAATGCATGCACTACAAATGTCGAAAAAGTGAACCCACAAAAGCAGCAGGGAAAGTACATTAGCAACGTTAAACTAGTGCGTGCAGTGCATGCATACAAACAGGATGCATGCCCTTTACCTTGCACACTTTCACCATAGCCTCCTGCGTTTATCTATACCAACAAACCTTCTTTCACAGTGCTTATGTACACACTACAGCCAGCCACTGCCATAGGTGCCATCCCGGAAATGCCACATCTAACCTCAAAGTGCCACGGAAGCCGCGGCCTTACCGTGCTAGAAACTGGAGGGGGAGAGGGAGTTGGGAGTGTTTGGGGGGCTTGAGGTGGGTGGGGGTGTGGAATGTGAAACATGGGTGGGGAATGTGTCTTTAGGATTGTCTCTAAACACACTTGTATATATATTTTTCGTTTTATCGAGTGTTTATGTACATGCATTCATACAGTTTTTTTTTCCTTATTTTTCTCTCTTTTGCTCACTGTCTGTTTGCTTCTGCTCCTCACATTTTTCTCGCCTGAAGATGAACGCTTATCTTACATTTCTACAGAATTCTCTGCAACGCTTCGTGCAGAGTGGCAAACACAACAGCATTGCGAACGGAGGTAAAAAAAATGCCATTTCTTTGAAACCACTGGAAATCTGGCTGGTTACTAATGCTTTCATAGTCCGTGCAGAACATCCCTGCACTGCACATAAAGTTGCACATGCTTCTGTTTATCCAACATCTCATGTCAGCAATCTCTTTAAGTAAGCCAGCAAACGAGAGCACGACATGTGCACCAAATGTAGTCCTCCAAAATGCACGACCACCACATCTACAGTACCAACAGAGGCCACATATTTGCAAAAGAGATCCATACACCCGAAACCCCACCCATAAACTGTGTCCCAAAAAGCCTGCACTCCTTCCAACTGAAAGTCAGTATCAAATCCTCTTTCCACGGCATACCTGTGCAGATCGTGCACAAAGGTATCACCAACTATAAGCACTCACCGCCTGTCCATCCCTGCCAACCTCACTACATCAAACTTTTGGTGAATATGTCACCGCCCCTTCCGGTCAACCACACCCTTGAATGCTGTACACCCACTATTTACAGGTCACCACCCACTAACTGTCCAACCTACCCACAACTTTTTCACCACATTGGGCCTGCTTCAACAATTCAGCACACACCATAGTTACCAAGCACAGTGTAGGTGCACTTCTACCATATCCTCTTCAATACTAACAGTATGCAAACCCAGCACCCAGACTGCATTACTTTTCACAGCACCATCGCCAATTACACATCAAAAACTTTACCATGTTACAACTGTGTACTCACCTGTAAAACCAAATATGTACGCATAGCAGCTCACTTCTCTTACTCTATTGGCTATGAAATATTCTATACACCCACTATTTACAGGTCACCACCCGCTAACTGCTGCACAATCCAAAATGCAGTACTAGCCTCTTGATTGCATGTCCAGGCCTTCAACACTGTCACTGCTACATAATGGCACCATCCATTGCACCATGTCACCAACTTCGGCAGCCATTCACCCATTATGCTAGGCTTTACACACAATCACTGCAATGTAATGCAACCATGCATGTGCCCATATCACCAACTACGCCTACCCACACAGACACCACTTCCACCAGCACTCTTACCCAACCGGTACACGCACCCACCAATAACATACTGAACCTCTGCATTGCACCCAATCACGAAAACAGGTTGTGATCCAGACAATCTACAAAAGTACCACAGCCTCCACCACCCCTACCCACACCCATTCACAAAGTATTGTGTCACCACCAACCTACCCGCAACTTTTTCACCACATTGGGCCTACTTCAACAGTTCAGCACACACCATAGCTACCAAGCACAGTGAAGGTGCACTTCTACCATATCCTCTTCCATACTAACAGTATGCAAACCCAGCATCCAGTTCCCACACTACATTACTTTTCACAGCACCATCGCCTTTTACACATCAAAAACTTTACCATGTTATAACTGTGTACTCACCTGCAAAACCAAACATGTACGCATGGCAGCTCACTTCTCCTACTTTATTGTGTCTGAAATATGCTCTACACCCACCATTTACAGGTCACCACCCGCTAACTGCTGCACAATCCAAAATGCAGTACTACCGAGTGTGTCAGAAACTCCTAGCCTCTTAATTGCGTGTCTAGGCCTTCAGCACTGTCACTGCAACATAATGGCCCAATCCATTGCACCATGTCACCAACTTCAACTATCCACATACAGAGCACTACCACCAGCACTCCTACACAACCTGCCCACCGGCATGGAACTGTGTAGCAACAAATTGCACCAGTTACCATAATGTAGAAAGAAAACACTCTCTCCTGCACCCCTCTGCACTTTCATTCACATATCATGGCTGTCCCCACTTCCATTCCCAAACTATTGTGTCACTGCCAAACTACCCACAATTGGTTCGCAATTTATGTCATGTGCACTTCATTCCCCTTCTAAAAGTGCTATACCACCACTCATCATGTAAAGAGGTCTGCGCAAACAGGTTGCGGCACAGGCTATCGCGCCGTTACGACATCTGCCTCCAATCACCACATAAAGTAGTCTCCTGTCTAGCTACCTGGGACTTGAGGCAAAATGCGCGAAATCTGCAGGCACTCCTCTGTCTTCCACCTACCTACCTAATGTCAAATGAATCACTTCTCACTCTTCCACCCGTTCCTTCCCTTATTGCCGCCAACGCATTCCGTACGGTACATTTTCCAGACCCGTCCGCAGCCGCAATGTCCTCCGATACACCATGGCGGCTTTCCCCCAAAAATGTGGACGCTGACCACGCTTCCCTCCAGCCAACCACCGGCCGCTTCCAAATTTCTCTGACAGCACGCCATGCCTCCAGCTAATGACACTTCTGTCCACACGAAGGTACCGGTCGGATTTCCACCTGCCGCAAATTTGGTGAAAATCCGTCCAACCATTCGGGCTGTAGCCATGCGCAGTTTTTCCCCATTCAATCTATGGAAAAAAAAAATGTTGGGACTATACCCCCCCACCCCACAAAATCTCGCCCAACTTGGTGAAAAAATTCAGAGCCGGCCATATACTTTTTTTGCAAAGCTTGATGAGGATTCGTCCAGGGGGAACAAAGTTATAAGCCGCCGAAAAAGTGCTCTTCCTATGAGTTTAGCAACTTAACCATAACTACATGGCCGCTACCGCGGGCAATATAAATGAACGTAACCATAACTACTTGGCCGCTACTGCAGGGGAGATCCATGATGAGAGCTACCTGTGATACTGGTTTCCTGAGCAATTTTTATAGATTGGGGAAGTGCCTTTCGATGACTGCGGAAGCAACAGTCTTTTTGAACATATATATATATATATATATATATATGTGTGTGTGTATATATGTATGTAAGTATATATATATATATATATATCAGTGGAGGAAAAAAATCCAAACGGTTAATACCTATAAAAAGTTAGTCTGCATCCCAGCCAGTCCGAAACAGCACGGGACACTGCTTGCAAAAAGCTAGCTGCCCTAACTTCCAATCTAAGCATGAATTAGTCATCTCATGTCCCAGTGTAGTGAAACACTTGAATAATTTATGGAAATGTTCTAGCTTCCTATACCCATCAAAGGAATTCTATATTACGTTCTTATTATAAGGCCCAATTGCCTAATCATATATAGCAGTGTGCTTTAAAAAAAAGTAAAATAGCTGCTATTTCCCAAAGGGAGAAAAAAGCAAAGACCCCTAGAGGTCGAGAGACTGGGGGGACTCCAAGCAAATGTTAAATAACCTTAATGCCCATCTACAGAAATTAGAAAGCCTTGCTTCCAGTTTCTGTGTGCAGTTTTGAAGATATACAGTCATTATTTTACTGGGCAATGAGGGAGTGATGCACTTTGCATCTAGTGGCCCATGTCTTTCCAAGAGATACTTCTTTTGAGGTCTACATCTGACCAAAGTATCCAGTGATAATGTCACCGTGAAAATGGCCCCCAGGTCATGACATTTCCTAAAAAAATGCACCCTCCAGACAATCAAAACTTTCTCCAAATATTCTCTGATTAGAGGTGATAATATAAAATGATACCCCTCCTAGAATATTTGGGGAAATCATTTTAGGGGTCAGGAAAAAAGTCACCTACCTGGCGACTTTTTCACAGTGAGATCATCACATGGAACCCACATGTGCCTGGCTGTGTGGTGGATTTCTATGCTGTAAGTATGTGTAGTTTTGCTTTTTAAATGTTCGATGAAAATAGAATACTAATGTGCCACTATGTAGGCATTCAGTTTGTCTGTTCAAAGTAATTGCAATTGCAAAATGAAAAACAGTTTCTCAGGCAGATAGTGCTTCAATCATTGTGCAGTGTAGTATTGAATTTTTAAGTGGCAATATTATAAAATATTTAGAAGGCATAGAGATATTTGTAGCTATATGTTACTCACTTTTTCCACACATTCCCTTCTGCTAATGGGTTTTAGGTGCATAATGTGGAAAAAAAGGATTTGTTGGGATTCTCTCGAAAGTAAATGGGTGGCAAATAAGAAGAGATTTGAAAAATATCATTAATTTCCTGCTGTAAGGATTTTGAGCATGTTTTACTGGACTATCCAAGTAGATGTTTATTTTAATTAAGCACCAGTACCTTGAACTAATAATATATTGCAGTGTCATTTTTCACAGATAACTTTGATGACATGTTTGTAAAAATACATTATTGAATAGTCAATACAAGGAGTCCTGTACAAATAATATGTTTAGAACCAGAAAAGCGTACTTTGTAACCAATATTTACCCATACCAAAACAACATATGGAATGCAGAAAGGTAACTATCCTGTGGTGCAGAGTTCAAATGTATTGAATATATTGAATATTTTGACCGATCAACATAGGACAGTTACTGATTTCTTGAAGTTATGTATATTCTGTGCACTTTGCCACAAGTAAAACAAAAAAATGCGATCTACCCCTATGTTATCACTCTCTTTATATTGCTCTTTGGGAAATGCACAGTCTATCTATAACAAGGCTTACCTCGGACTTCCTTCTTTCCCATTATTCCTCTCTTGGCTGCATTACCCTTACAGAAACCTGGATTTCTCCCTCATACTCTGCAATCCTTGTTGCCCTACATGACCCTGCCTACACTGTCACCCACTCTCCCCGCCCTGCTGATAGGGGTGGTGGTGTCATACTGTTCACATCTTCCTATCTCTCCTACCTCCCTCTTTCGAATACACTATCTCCACCTATCTATCTACACTATATCTTCCCTGTGGCATTCATATTATATCGCTCTATCGGCCACCTGGTCCCACTGCTCAATTTATTAACCATCTTGCCCAACAAATTGATTCCCTTCCTACCCATCATCACCTCATTGTCACTGGTGACCTTAACCTTCCCCATCTCTCCACCCGTCTATCCACTGACTTTAACTCTATTCTCCCTTAACCACTTGCTCTCTTCTATCCATTCTTCCTATTCATTCGAGTGGCAGCTCCCTCGACTTATTCTCATCTTCTCTCAACTATCTGCCTCTAATATCTCCACTGCTGCTTCTCCCTCTGATCATTCCATTGTCTTTGCTTTAAAATCTCCAGTCATACTTCTATCTCATTCTCTCCATCTACTATTTCCATTACCATTACAAGTGTCCCTCCTCTAAATTCTCTATCTACCTCTTTCATGTACACCACTCTCTTTCCTGCAATGCATAATTCACTTTAACATTCACTGATAAAGCCTTCACTAACTTTAACGCTGCTCTTAACACTCCCTTCTCCTCTCACTTCCATTTTACTACATTTACTCATAAACTTTCCCCTCCACGGTCTTGGATTACATCTACCATTTGCACCCTGAAAACAACAATAAGGAAAAACGTTTGCACTTGGCAAAGATCTAGACACTCCTCGGATTTCCAACTCTACTTGACTGCTCTTCAAAACGACTCCTTTGCTGTTAGCTCTACCAAACGTGACTTCTATCTCTCTCTCATTTTGTCTCAATCCTCTCCATCTTGCACCTCCAGGAATCTCTCAACTCAATTCTCTCACCCACTAAACCCTATATCTCGTCCGCTCTTTCTGCTAACGATCTAGCTCTCTACTTTGCTTCATAAATGTGCAACATTTCAAAAATACCCTCACAAATGACCTTCTATCGCCACACCCGCTCACCTTTCTCCACCACCTCTACCCTGCTCTCCTGCGACAATTTCTTCCTTTGCCTCCACTAACCATTATAAGATTCTGGACCTTCTTCTCAGCGGTAACCTTTCATGTGCCCCCATATGCCCTCTATACCCACACATGATGGATCGCATATCATACTTCCCTCTTCAACTCCTCGCTTGACAGTGCCACTTTTCCATCATCCTACAAGTCAGCGATTGTCATCCCTATTCTAAGGAAACCTGGACTCGATCCTGTCTTGTCAACTTTCGACCTATCTCTCTTCTACCTCACTATTCCAAAATCCTAGACCGTGTAGTTTTCAACTGACTCACTGAGTTCCTTGATACACACAACCTTTGGGATCCTCTTAAATATGGCTCTGACATCTGCACTCGACTGATCCAGCTATCCTCAATGTGAGCAACTACATCTCTTCTGCATGTCATGCTAACCATTCACCTATCCTTATTCTTCTTGAGCTCTCTGCTGCCTTCAACACTGTCAACCATTCTCACCTTCTCTCAACACTATCTGTCCTAGGCATCAGTAACAAGGCCCTTGCTTGGTTTGCTTCATATCACACCTCAAGAAACTTCCAGGTATCCTGGAACAGCCGTATCTGCCCACTCACCCACCTTACTGTTGGTGTTCCCCAAGGGTCAGCCTTGGGTCCACTTCTCTTTGCTCTCTCTCTATACCTCTGCTCTTGGCACCTTGATTTCCAATGGCCTCTCCTATCAAAACGCTGATTACACTCAGATCTTCTACTTTTGCTCCTTGTCTGAAGAGCTACGGTCAGAAATGTCTGTCTTTCTGCCATCAAATAATGGATGGCATTTCACTCGCTCATGCTCAACTCCACTAAGACTGTTCTCTACTTCCCATCCAAACAGGCTATTTCTTCCTCTCCCCCTTCTATTTTTCTCTCCTGACTACCTTCCATATTCTGATTCTACTCACAACTTTGGTGTTGTCTTCGACCCATCTCACAACTTCTCGCTCTTCATCTCCAGATCTGCCACTTTGGCCAGACTTAATCTCAATGTAAGAAAAATAAGACATATTCTTCCCTTTAACACTGCTAATCACCTCTTTAGTACTCTCTTGATCTTACTACTGTGCAATTCGAATGGATTGTGTCCTCCCATGTATTCCTCATCTATGATACCTCATATATCCAGCTTCAGCAAAATGTTTCGGCAGAGGCCGCTGTGCTTCGATGCGGTCGACTCGATGTCCCTCGAGAGCCTTTGTCTTGAGGATGACATCATCGAAGGTCTATATGGAACGTGCAGTGCCCGTTGGCTTCAGTTCTGTTTTTCCGAGTAAGCTATCACTTCGTGAACTACGTACATCATGCTTCATATTGTTACTTCATAGTTGTGAAAATGTCTTACTCTTCAACTCCGACAACCCCGAAGACCGGGTTTAAGAAATGTCAAGACTGCGGTGCTAAAATGCTGCTGATGGACCCACATCGAGTGAGTTTGTGGTGCCTTAGTTTGGAGCACAAGAGTTCAGCCTGTCAGTCGTGTCAATCGACACAAAAAGCTTTGAAGGAGTGTAGAGGGAAATTTGTGG
Source organism: Ambystoma mexicanum (assembly GCF_040938575.1). Taxonomy (NCBI): domain Eukaryota; kingdom Metazoa; phylum Chordata; class Amphibia; order Caudata; family Ambystomatidae; genus Ambystoma; species Ambystoma mexicanum. Next base: position 732,855,347 of record NC_090937.1, on the reverse strand, counting down.
TAGGTAGACTCCCCAATAAATCCCCTTCACTACGCCGTCGAAAAAAAAATTGCTCTGACAAAGCGAGAGGCGGCTCTCCTCGATGGAAGAAAACTAAAAGGTCTAGGTCATGGAGTGGCTCTCAACACTCCTCGTCATCGACGAGAAAATGGAAGAAAAGGCATCATAAATCGCTTACTTCATCTTCCGCATCCTACCCCTCTCCAGAAAGGAGTATATCTTGCCCTACTAAGGCCTCTACTCCGGATGAATTGGTAATCATTCATGCAGGACATGATTAAAACAAATTGTGAGGAAGGCTCCCTCGAAGCAAGTAGGCCATGCTCCTACTGCGCCTTCTGAAGCCGGTAAGGAAAGACTAGAGACAAATCTCACGTGCCCTCAAGCCCAGGACAAAGGCCAGCTTTTCATCGAGAGCCGTTGAGGCCTTGAGTCTCTGAAAAATCACTGAAGACTCTGATGATTCATCGCAGTCCCCCATCAGCGTCCAAGACACCGACTTCTCCAGCATGGGGTCTGGCATGGATTCACATGCTTATGAATATTCCCCGTTGTCAGGCTGGGAATCCTAGGTAAAGAAAAAAATCAGTATCAGTTTCGTTTCTGATCTGTCTTTCTTAGTAGTAACCAATCACTGATCTCTGGGTCATACTGCCCACAGCCAATGACTGTCCTCTCCCTAAGCCCCTCCCCTGGCAGCCATCCTCAGATTTTTACCGCACGTTCAAGTGTTGGGAGTCCTCGTGCTTTAGCTCTCGAGCTTGCTGCGTTTTCGCGCTTTTTTCAAAGAGATTTTCTCATTTTTCAGTTAAACAGAGCCTCAAGCTCCACCGTTTCTCCATCCGATCAACGGGGACTCGTTTCGAATTTTCTACGCCCCTCAAGGGTGAAGTTTTCATCGAGTTACGCTACTTGGAGGAGTCCAGAAGTGTCTGAGGCCTACCCGAACATGGCCCAGGAGAAAGGAAGCTTGACGCCCGGAAAGCTGATCAGGGTTTGTCCTGGATGCCAGCTACAGAATGTGTTCAAGGAGGACGAGCATTCGAAATGCCTCTACTGCCTTCATGAAGACAAAACGCACGTGGAGAAGGACTGTGCGTTTTGCGGGAACATGTCGGAGCGGACCATGAAGATCGACATCTTCGCCTCTCCAACTGGCTGGAAGGGAAGAGCCCGTCAGGTGAGAAGAAGAAGAAGTCCGAGCGGTCTTCTAAGTCCTGTGAGGGCGCCCTGGCGACGGGGGCCCAACAGAAGGCAAAGCACCGCGAGTCCACGGCCACCGGGAGCGCCGAACGGTTGGGCTTCTCGGCTGCCAGGCAGGGAGCATCCTCTCCGGCGCCATCAACCACGAGCCAACGCTCTGGCTCGGGGAAGAGGAAAGCCGAGAACCCAGCGAAGCTTCTGGAGAGGCCCCGGTCAGGCTCGAAGGATCCAGCCGAGGGGGAGCGAGGCATTGACCCTCCCCCCAAGGGGAAGGCCACAGGCCCACAGAAGGTGGTGAAGGCCTTGATTCACCCTGCTAAGGCCTCTATCGAGGAAGTCGCGGTGGACCTGACACAACCTGTGGAGGCTACATCAGTGATGGCGACCTCGGGGCCCAGAGTTTCCCTGCCACCACGGAGGTAAGCCTCTTTCAGGCCCATCGAGAAGACCCCCGTGAAGACCCCGGCGGAAAAAGAGGGGGGGGGCTGTGGCCATCGTGGATACAGACACAGCCTCACAGGAGGAGCTGGTTGAAGTCTTGGAGGGCCTCGAAGAGGGCGTTGAGGAGGCCCGGTCCCACGGGAAGGATCCCGACGAAGAGGACGACGAGAGCGCCGGCGGCGCAGGCGAGGTTCCAAGTCATCCGTCGCGCCCGTCGCTTCCAGAGCCGCAGGACAACTCGGCGGCCATTTTGTTGGCAATACAATCCTTATGTACAAGATAAGGACGAGATTGCCCCTACCACCGACGGAGGAGCGGGAGCCAGGCCCGTCGGGAAGTCCCCCAAGCAAGAGGAGACAGACCCATCCAGTCCTGCCTTTTCACCCCTCTCGGCCTGCTCAACCTTTGCCCCCGTCCCCCGTCCCTGGGGATGACACGGGAACGGACACGGCCACGACGGGCAAGGATGACGACAGCAGTGATGATGGGACGGATATCCCATCGCCTCTGACTCGGGCCTCCCTGCCCGACGAGATTGGGTCCTTCCACGCTATGATTGCCAGGGCATCCAAGCTTTTCCAGCTCGCTCTGCCCCGAAGAGAAGAAGGAGGGGTTCCTATACCAATGGCGCGAGGCCAAGAGGAAGATGGTCCTCGCCGTGCCTCTGCTGGATGACATCTGGGACAAGGGACTCGCCCTTCTCAAGAACCTGTCTACGACGCCTGCTAAGAGGGATCGGTATGAGAAGTAGTACCGGGTCCCCGACGCAGCCCCCCTGTGCCTTAGGGCGCAACCGACCCCTGACTCGGTCGTCTCAGCGGCGGCCAAGAAGAAAGGGGGGGGGGCATCGGCCTCAACGTCAACTTCCCCGCCGGACGGCAAAGGAAAGAAGCTGGATGCAATGGGACGACAAGTTATCTCGTCGGCGGCAAAACGATTAAGGCGGCCAATGCCCTTGGGATCGTGGCCCACTACGACAGGGAATTGTGGTACAAGATCGGCCGCCTGTTGGACTGTCTACCGGACGACAAGGGGGCGGAGGCCCTGGAGATCTTGCAGGAAGGTGAGGTGGCGTCGGACCACGCCATAACGGTGGCAGCGGACATTGCCGACACCGGTTTCCGCCAGCTAGGCAACAGCGTTTGCCTTAGACGGCGAGGGTGGCTCAAGGCGACGGATTTCCGCCAGGACGTACAAACCAAGGTGTTGGACATGCCCTTCGACGGGAACAACCTGTTTGGGAAAACAGTGGATGAGTCCCTCCAAGCCATCAAGGCGGACACGGAGAACACGGAGACGGCTCGGGCCCTAGGAGTTCTCCAGCAACGACGGCTGTCCTTTCGGAACTCCAGAGGCAAGCAAGGTGCCTCCAAGGGATTTGGCGGTGGCTCCTCTACATCCCGCCAGGCAGCCCGCTCCTCGTCGCAAGAAGCCTATAGGGGACGCGGCAAGTGGGGTGGATCCTGCCGTCGTCGCCAGGGAGGCCAAAGCGACTTGGCGTCCTCCAAGCTAGACTGAACCGACCGGGGTGTCAGGCCCCCACCGAAGCGCCCCGGTGGGAGGCCGGCTGGCGAAGTTCGTCAGCGTGTGGGAGTCCATCTCCACCGGCCGTTGGGTGCTGGACACCCTGGCCCATGGGCACGCCCTCGAGTTTCTAAAAAAGTGCCCCCGCATTCCTCCCGTGGCCAGGAAGGAAAACCACATCCCTCAACTACTACTGGAGGTAAGGGCGATGCTCAAGAAAGGTGCCATCAAGCTCGTCCCGAAGAGGCTCCGGGGCTCCGTAGTATACTCAAGGTACTTCCTTGCCAAAAAGAAGACAGGAGGATGGCGGCCCATCCTGGACCTGCGATGACTGAACAAGTACATCAAGGCACAGAAGTTCCGGATGGTCACCCTCCAGCACGTTCCACATCCCCATTCTAAAAGGACACCGAAAGTTCCTCAGGTTCGTGGTCCAAGGACGGCACTACCAGTTCAAGGCCCTCCCGGGCACCCAGGGTTTTCACCAAGTGCCTCGCACCAGTGGCGGCGTGGCTGCGCCTGCAGGGGATCCACGTCTACCCCTACCTGGACGATTGGCTCATCCGTGCAGGGACAAGGGAGCTCGCCGTAGAACACACAGCGAAGACCGTCCAGCTGCTCACAGACCTGGGGTTCTCCATCAACTTCCCGAAATCCCACCTGGTCCCCTCGCAAGTCACACTGTTTCTGGGAGCCAAGTTCGACACAGTGGCGCATCTGGCCTCGCCGTCGGAGGAAAGGACAAAGGCCATCCTGGGCAAGGTGCAGCGTCTGCTGGCCACGGACGTGGACAGGGTGAGGTCCATCAAGTCCCTCCTCGGGATGATGTGCTCTTGCATATATCTCGTGCGCCTGTGCAGGCTTCGGATGCGCCCTCTACAGGAGTTCCTCGACGCATGCTGGATCCAAGTGAAGGGCAGCTTCGAGGACAGGATCCCTCTCAACGAGACCTTCCGATGAGCGATCCGGTGGTGGGGCACCCACGCTCATCTGGCAGCAGGGACAGACTTTCAGACCCCGGGCCACCAGGTAACGGTGATGACCGACGCCACCCTGGAGGGGTGGGGAGCGCACACCGGAGATCTTCACGCGAGAGGCCTCTGGCTCCCGGAGGAGAAGCCGCTCCACATCAACATCCTGGAGCTCTGTGCAGTGTTCTGGGCCCTCAGGTCCTTTCTCCCGTCCCTCAAGGGCAAGGTGGTGAGGATCTTCACCGACAACACCACCACCATGTTCTACATTCGGAAGCAGGGCGGAACCAGATCCCCTGCCCTATCCAAGGAAGCCCAGGATCTATGGCATTGGGCCGTTGCCCAAGGATGTTTCTGGTGCCGTTTCATCTGGCAGGGATAAAAAACACCATTGCCAACTCACTCAGCAGAGAGCTGCGCTCGTTCCACGAGTGGGAACTACGCCAGGATCAAATGGATTGACTCTTTCAGCGATGGGGCAAACCCAAGATCGACCTGTTCGCGACGGCGACGAACTCCAAATGCCAGAGGTTCGCCAGCAGGTTCCCCAGCCGAGGAGCATGGGCGATGCCTTCTCGTTCCCCTGGGACGGCCTGTTCCTACATGCGTTCCCTCCGTTGCTGCTCCGACTCATCAACCAGCTCAAGAGGTCCCGGTGCAAGATGATCCTCGTCGCACCGGTGTGGCCGAGGCAGATCTGGTTCCCGGACCTTCTGGACTTGTCAGCGTCCCCAGCGGTCAAGCTGCCGACGGATGCAGATCTTCTTTCCAGAGAAGGAGGCGCCATCCTTCATCACGACCCGGAGTCGCTGAACTTGCAGGCCTGGCTCCTGCAGCACTAGAGTTTGGAGGGTACGATATCCTGACTGACTGCAGAGACGTTCTTGCAAAGGCCAGGGCATCCTCAACTCTTAAGTGCTATGGACATAAGTGGAAGAGGTTCTCTGTCTGGTGCCGTGCACAGAAGATCAACCCTCTACGGATTACGGCACCTCAAGTGCTACCATACCTACTGTCGCTGGCCAAGGCTGGCCTAGCTCACGCTTCCATCAAGCTACATCTGGCGGCGATCTCCTGATACACCAGAACTACAGGACGGGCGTCCTTGTGGTCTCATCGACTGGAGAAGGAATTTATGAAAGGACTGTTCCGATCGTTCCCGCCGGTGAAGGCTCCAGCCCCAGCGTGGAAGCTCATCGTGGTGCTGACCATGCTCTTGGGGCCGCCATTCGAGCCTTTGCTTTCGGCTCCTTTGAAGTGCCATCACCTTCGCACGACGCGTGGGAGAGATTCAGGCCCTGTCCTGCAAGCCCCCATACTTGACTTTTCACGATACGAGGGTGGTGCTGAGGACGCACCTTCCTTCATGCCCAAGGTGCCGTCGGACTTCCATCTTAACGAGCCCTTGGTGCTACCAGTTTTCTTCCCGTCGCCTTCGTCGCCGGCCGAGAGGACTTTGCACTCGCTGGATGTAGCTAGAGCGCTTAAGTTCTACGTGGACCGAACGAAGAGTTTTCAGAAGACATCACAGCTGTTTGTGAACTTTGGAACTGTGAACCAGGGGAAGGCTCTCTCGAAGGCTTCCATTTCCAGATGGCTCTCCGGCTGCATCATGCACTGTCACCGGTTGGCAAACCAACCGTTGCCCGGCCGTCCGAGAGCCCATTCGACCAGAGCGATCGCTGCTACTACGGAGTTCTTGTCTGGTGTGCCCCTGCTGGACATCTGCAGGGCTGCTACGTGGAGGTCGACGCACACCTTCACGAGATTCTACTGCATCGACCGGGATTCCAGGGAGGAGTCCAGAGTCGGCCAGGCAGTGCTGCGCAACCTGTTCGCCTGAAGGTGGGCCTGGTGGGGAGGTAAGAGTTGCTTAATGTTGAGTTTATGTAATGCTTAATGTTGAGCCTTTTGCCACCTCCCGTGGTTGTGCATGTGTGTACTGCTATGTATTCTCATATTCATGAGCATGTGAATCCATGCCAGACCCCGTGCTGGAGAAGGAACAAGTTACTTACCTGTAACTGCTGTTCTCCAGCATGGGTCTGGCATGGATTCACATGCAAACCCTCCCTCCTTCCCCGCTGCGGCTCTTCACTTGGTCATACTGCCACTTTACGTGCTACCAAATCAGAGGATGGCTGCCAGGGGAGGGGCTTAGGGAGAGGACAGTCATTGGCTCTGGGCAGTATGACCCAGAGATCAGTGATTGGTTACTACTATGAAAGACAGATCAGAAATGGAACTGATACTGTTTTTTTTCTTTACCGAAGATTCCCAGCCTGACGACGGGGAATATTCATGAGCATGTGAATCCATGCCAGACCCATGCTGGAGAACAGTTATAGGTAAGTAACTTGTTCCTTCCTCGCCAAAATCAAGTTTGGTGATGACTCCATCAGCATCTGGCTGGAAACCATCGATGCCATCGAGATCGACATTCAAAAATCCTTTAAAAAATGTGCCGAAAAGGTTAAATCTCTCACGTCGATTTATGAAGATTACGAGCCTTCAGGCGACAATAATCCTCCTTTTGGGTTACAATATGGCACACCTAATGTTCCTGATAGTTTTATATTGGAGGAGTCTAGGATGCAGGATCTGTGTGATTAATTTAATTTACAATCAGCCAATGGGGTGGACACCTCTCCAGAAATGGATTTTGGCGGATCACGCAGATACCTCTTGCAGGCAATTAATGACCAAGGTCACTGATTTTCTGGGATGGAGCAGGCCTGCCCTCGCATTGGAACAGGATAACCTCACAGATATATTGGGCAAAGGTCCTCAAAGGGTTCCAATTCTACCATTTAATGTTGCTCTACAAAAAAGAGTAAGTGCAAACTGGAAGGCACCAAAATCAAGTCCGGCAGTCAATATAAATTTCACAAAATAAAATATACCGTCAAATAGTGACTGCAGCTAATTGTCTAAATACCCTACCCCAGAAAGAAAAGTCTTTTCTGCCGGAAGCATGGCTCTCAAGTCTGCCTACTCTACATGTGCCCTTGCAAAAAGTACCTTCACTGTGTGGGACTGTGTATCCATGGTGGCTGAACATATTCCTGAAGGGGAAGAAAGAGACTGCTTCCTGGCCATCGTAAAAGATGGGAAAAGAGGCCATGTATGAGACTCTAAAGTCAGGATTTGATTCTGCTTACAGTATCCACAGAGCCATGGCGGTAAGCACAGTGATACGCAGGTTTGCGTGGTTAAGGAAGTCTAGATTTGCACCGGGCGTGCAGTCTACACTCCTTAATATGCCTTTTGACGGGTCTCATCTTTTTGGCAACAAGAAAGCCTTAAGAAGCTGTAGACCTCGAAGGCGGCATCCAAGTCACTAGGTGCCGCCATCAGGCAGCCTCAGCCTTTTCACTCCAGTGGATCTTCTTGGAGGGGTAGATCCTTATGCTTCTACTCCTCAGTTGGAAGAGCGAGAGGAATGGCTGGTCAGAGGTCAAAGAAGATTCCCTTGTGGTCCCAAATCTCAGGCAGGATGTCAGACCTCCTTCAGATTCCGAGCAGAGTCTCACAGGGCCTTCAGTGGTGGGCCTGCCAGGACAACATTCTGAAGGGAGAACCTGTTTGGCAACCATGTACAGAGATAACGGTAGTTATGGATGCCTCACTCATGGGGTGGGGAGCCCACGCCAATGATCTGACAATCAGCGGTCGTTGGTCTCCATCTGAGTTCAAACTACATATCAGCCTTTTGGAGCTGAGAGCAATCAGACTTCCGTTGAAGGCTTTTCTGCCCTCTGTACGGGGAAAGAATGTCCTGATAATGAAGGACAACACAGTGGCCATGTACTATCTCAACAAGAGAGGAGGAGTAGGATCACTACCACTGTGCAGAGAGGCAATGCAGCTCTGGTTCTGGGCAATACAAGAAGGAATCTCCTTATCGGCAGTTCACCTAGCCCGAGTGGAGAATGCGACGTCGGACGCTCTGAGCATGCAGAGCACAGTCTCCCATGAGTGGGAACTAGCTCAGGAAGTCCTTCAAGAGATCTTCACCCTTTGGGGAACCTCTCAACTGGATCTGTTTGCGACCACTGTCAACCGGAAGTGCAAACAGTTATGCTCCAGGGAATTTCCCCCAAGTGGAGCTCTAGGGGACGCATTCGTAGTGGACTGGGAGTTTCCACTTCTGTACGCGTTTCCTCCAGTTGTCATCATTCCTCACGTGATCAGAAGGTTGAGAACATTTGGGCAGTCCATTATCCTAATTGTTCCCGAATTGGGCCAGGAGGACATGGTACAGGGACCTTCTGGACATGTCCATCTGTCCTCCAAAACATCTTCCTCCAAGAGAGGACATTCTCTCGTGAGAGGATGGGCGAGCTCTCCATCCAGTGGTCAACACGCTCAACCTTTACGCATGGTTTCTGAGATGTTGACATACGAGGATTGAGACCTCCCGCATGACGTAATGGAGATCTTGCTTTTGGCCAGAAGGCCAGCAGCAAAGTCTTTGTACTGCTGCCGTTGGAACAAATTCTGCAGCTGGTGCAGGGATAAGAATGTGATCTTTTCTATGCAAAATACCAGAGGTGGTATAATTTCTGCTGCATTTGGCCAATCTGGTTCTCCAGGTTGGCACCATTAAAGGTTTTTTGGCAGCTCTTTCCATCTTCAAGCACTCGTCTGAGGATATGTCATATTTTACAATACCTTCTGGTACTACAATTTCTAAAGGGACTCACTAACATGTCCCCTCCATCTCCTTTTCAAGTTCCTATTTGGGACCTTAATCTTGTTTCTCATGCGTTCCTCATTTGAACCACTCCAAATTTGTCCGTTCAGACTACTAACATTCAAAACCATCTTGTTAGTAGCATTAACATCAGCCCACAGGGTGGTGAGTGAGTTGCAGGCACTATCTTCTAAACCACATTTTATGTTTTTTTTTAATAAGGGCAAGGTCGTCCTTAATGTTAAACCTTCATTCCTACCTAAGATTATATCAGATTTTCATCTGGGACAAAAGTTAGTATTACCTACCTCTTACCCACCACTTCATCCTGGCAAGGAAGAGGAACGGTTACACAGACTTGACCGAATTAGGGTCATGAGTTTCTACATTTCAAGAATGTTGAAGTCTAGATGATCAACTGTTTATAGGATATACTGGTCATAGACAGGGACAGGCTGTAACTAAACTAACCTTGTCCAGGTGGATTATATTGGCTATTACTAATGCTATAGACTGGTCAGGAAAGATCCCACAGAACACTTTAGAGCCCATTCCAATTGGGGCATGGCTACTTCGGCTGCTCTGCAAAGAAGGAGTCCAATAAAAGATATTTTGAGGCAGCCACTTTGTCTACCATTCACACTTTTACAAAGCATTACTGCATTGATTCCACCATAAACCAGGATGTCCTGTGAATGCTAAAATTGTTGAAAACTATAATTCGAATGGATTGTGTCCTCCCACGTATTCCTCATTTTATGATATTCGTATCCTGCCAGCTTCGCTGCTTCGGAATTTTTTTTTCGGCAGATGGCACTGTGCACGAGATCGTGGCGTCGATGTACCTCGACGGGCTCCGTACCGTGTCGACGTCACCATCAGTACAAATAGCTTGCGCCGAGCCCGTTGGCTTGAGTTCCGTGTTTCCGATTGCTTCGCTCTTAAGAACGGCGCACTTTGAAATTTTCTTCAGAAAATGTCTTCATCTACCACTTCTATACCCAAGACGGGGTTCAAAAAATGTATCGACTGCGGTTTGAAGATGTCGATCACAGATCCTCACCGCATTTTTCCCTGGTGCCTAGGTTCAGACCATTGAACCGGCGACTGTGGCTCCTGTCAGTCGATGACGGAGAAGGTCCTTCGTGAGAGGAAAGGTAAACTGGCGGTGTGGCGGGAAGCTTCTAAGGCCTTCTCGAAGGCCTCGTCTAAAAGACATAAAAAAATCAAGTGATTCGAAAGAATCGGATCGTCATAGACACTCTAAGAGATCCCGATCTCGTAGAAGATCAAGGCGCTCTTCATCTTCCTCTTCAAAAAGAGTTAAAAGGAGACATAGATCTCCCTCTTCATCATCCGATACATCTACCGAATTGGTACAATGCTCGACTAAATCAGATTCCCCAAGAAAAAGCAAAGATTTTAGAAGGAAGATGATGGAGGTCTTTGAGAATGCGGCCTCAACCCCCTCAAAGAAGCCTCAAAAGAGCCAGACCCCGGTCGCTCCGTCTGACGACGCAGGGAAGTCAGGAACTACTGTGGTAAAACCCAGTAGCATGGGTGAAACTCGTAAAACTCAAGTCGACGCCAAGTCGTCGAAGATTCCTTGAGAATCGAGTGTTTCCCCGACACTGTATAAAAAACATAAGTCGTTGAAAACATCTTCGACATTGAACCCTAAAGCGTCTTTGACGCCTTTTGTCGAGGCAACCATCGGTTTCCACGAAGACTCCTTCAATACCATCGAAGGTTCCTTCGATTTATTCGACCAAAACTAATGAACAAGGCAGGAGATTTACTCCTTTACCAAAATCAGACTTCTTTAAGTCTATGTCTTCTATATTTGAAGAAAGTGGCTCTGAAGATGAGGAGGTTTCTCCTTTTGGAGTACAATATGGTACTAGAGATGTCCCAGAACAATTGATCCAGAATCGAAAATGAGAGACCTGTCTGACACTCTTCACTCTGCTAGTGGCATTGATACGTCACTTGAGCTGGAGTTTGCAAAACCTGACCGTGCAGAACATGCAGATTCAGGCTACAGGAGTTTAATGAATAGAGTGGTGGAACACATGGCCTGGGTTAGAGCCTCACCCACTTTTGATCAGGATGATATCACTGACATACTATATCGGGGCCCCCAGAAGGATCCAGTTCTCCCTTTCCAAAGGGCACTTCAGAGAACGGTAGAAAAGAACTGGGAAGCTCCTGACAACATTGCTGCAGTAAACAGTAATTTTCCTACTAAGAAGTATAGAACTTCTAGTTCTGATCCTGAGTATTTAAACAGGCATCCTACTCCAGAAAGTCTGGTTATTCAAGCTGCAATAACTTCAAGACAGACTGCATATCCATCTATCCCTCCGGATAGAGAGGATAAGAAGTTTGATGCTTGGGCCCGTAAAGTTTTTACTTCAGGTAGCATGGCTCTAAAGTCAACTAATGTCACCTGTACCCTGGCCAGGTTCACCCATACCCTGTGGGACTGCATTTCGGCGGCGGCTGAACATATTCCGGAAGGCGAGGAAACAGAAGGCTTCTTGAATATTGTCAAAGACAGAAAGGAGGCAATGGGGGAATGTCTCCAGTCTGGACTGGATACTGCTGAAAGTATCAGCAGATCCATGGCTGCAAGCACAGTGCTACGCAGATTTGCGTGGTTTAGGAAGTCGGGGTTCAGACCAGATGTGCAGGCCAGACTTCTCAACATGCCTTTTGATGGCTTGAGGCTATTTGGTATCAAGGCTGATGAAAGCCTAGAAAAACTACAGACCTCAAAAGCGGCAGCTAAATCTCTTAGCGCTTCCATGCGACATCCTCAGAAACCCTATTCGGGCTCATCTTCCTGGAGGGGTCGTTCTTTTCGGTACTACTCCTCTTTTGGTATGAGGACAGGCCTTTCAAAGAGGCAAGAGAAATGTTGCTTGTGGTGGACGAGGAAAGACTGCAAAGCCAAACTCAGGAACGGCATCTTTGCCCTCAGCCGCTCCTGCAGCCACCTCCAAATCACTCTGAGGCCTTATCACACAAAACCCTGGTGGGAGGCAGAATCTCTCAGCATCTGTAAGAATGGCGGGGCATTACTTCAGATGCTTGGGCACTGGAGACAGTAGCTGAAGGTTACTGCCTTCCCTTCCTAAAAAGGCCTCAGGACCATCCACTGGGAACCAACTCTGTCAAAATTCCAGGACCGCTCCTGTTGCAGGAAATTTTAGCCCTGCTAGAGAAAGGTGCAATAGAACATGTACCTGTAGCGGAGAGGAACAAGGGTTGGTACTCCCCATACTTTCTCATCCCAAAGAAGGACGGAGGATTGAGACCCATCTTGGACTTAAGAAACTTGAACAAGTTCCTCAGGAAGGACAAGTTCAAGATAGTAATCCTTTCTCAGATCCTTCAGGTTCTCCAACTCCAAGACTGGTTGGTATCATTGGACCTTCAGGATGCTTACTTTCATGTGCCAATCCATCCGAAGCACAGAACGTACCTGAGGTTCGCAGTTGGCGGTTCTCACTATCAGTTTCGAGTTCTGCCATTCGGGCTCACCTCCGCCCCAAGGGTTTTCACCAAACTGATGGCGGTTGTGGCAGCGAGTCTCAGGAGAGGGGGGATTCCATCTACCCCTACCTGGACGATTGGTTGATCAGAGCACGTTCTCCCGAACAAGCTCAAACATCTGTCGATCACCTGTCACTTCCTTCACAAACTGGGCTTCTCCCTCAATTTCAAGAAGTCTCACATGATACCATCCCAAAAGCTCCAGTTTATCGGAGCAGTTTTGAATACTTCCTCGGGCAAAGCCTCGCCTCCCAAGGTGAGAGCTCTCCACATTCTGCAGATGGTAACAAAGATCCAGAATGCTCAGCATGTGCCGGCCTTTGATTTTCTGAGGTTGCTCGGCCTCATGGCATCCTGCATTTTTCTGGTGCCAGAGTCCAGATTGAGAATGAGATCCCTTCAATGGGCCCTCAGAACTCAGTGGTCCCAGTTCTCTGGGAATATGACAGATCTTCTGCAAGTCCCGAGCGCAGTTGCTCAGGATCTACTATTGTGGGCTTGCAATGACAACATCCTCAAGGGAGAATCTTTTTGGCAACCATGGCCGGAGATAACAGTAGTAACGGATGCCTCACACACAGGGTGGGGATCCCATACCAACAATCTGACAATCAGCGGCTGTTGATCTCCATCGGAGTCCAAACTACACCACATCAACCTGTTGGAGCTGAGGGCAATCAGACTAGCACTGAAGGCCTTCCTACCCTCTGTCCATGGATAGAATGTCCTGATAATGACGGACAACACGGTGGCCATGTACTACCTCAACAAGACAAGAGGCGTAGGGTCACTACCACTGTGCAGAGAAGCAATGCAGCTTTGGTTCTGGCCAATACGAGAGGGAATCTCTCTATCGGCAGTTCACCCAGCCGGAGAGCAGAACATGGCGGCAGACGGTCTGAGCAGGCAGAGCACAATCTCCCACGAGTGGGAGCTAGCTCAGGAAAATCTTCTGGAGATCTTCGCCCTTTGGGGAACCCCTCAAGTGTATCTGTTCGCGACCACAGTAAACCGGAAGTGCGAAAAGTACAGCTCAAGGAAATTTCCTCAGAAAGGAGCTCTAGGAGATGCGCTCATGTTAGACTGGAATTTTCCACTTCTGTACGCGTTTCCTCGAGTCCCTGTGATTCCTCAAGTAATCGGGAGGTTGAGAGAGTTCAGGAAAACCATGATCCTAATTGCCCCGGATTGGGCCAGGAGGACATGGTACCTGGACCTTCTGGACATGTCCATCTGCCCTCCAATACGTCTTCCGCAAAGAGAGGATCTTCTCTCGCAACAGGAAGGCCGGGTTCTCCGTCCAGAGGTCAAGACACTCAACCTTCACGCATGGTTACTGAGAGGTTGAGATACAAGGATTGGGATCTTCCGGATGACATAATGGAGATTTTGCTTTCGGCCAGAAGGCCAGCAACAAAATCTTTGTACCGATGTCGTTGTAACAAGTTCAGTAACTGGTGCGAAGATAAGGATGTGGATCCTTTTCAATGTGGCATCCCAATAGTGCTCTCTTTCCTGTTGCATCTAGCCAATCTGGGGCTCCAGATCGGAACAAATAAAGGATATTTAGGTGCACTGTCCATTTTCAAGTGCTCCTCGGAAGAGGTATCTTACTTCAAAACTCCATTGAAAATTCAATTCCTGAAAGGGCTTACTAACGTATACCCTCCAGTACCTTTTCATGTCCCAACTTGGGATTTAAATCTAGTACTTAAGTTTCTAACTTGTATACCTTTTGAGCCTCTGCATTCTTGTCCCTTGAGGCTTCTAACACTGAAGACTGTCCTTCGTGTAGCCTTAACATCAGCCCGCAAGGTTAGTGAACTACAGGCTCTCTCATGTAAACCCCCATATACTACATTTTACAAGGACAAGGTAGTTCTTAAAGTTAAACCATCTTTCTTACCAAAGGTAGTTTCTGACTTCCATTTGTCACAAAAAAAATCATACTACCAACATTCTAACCTTTGGCAAAGAAGAGGAGAGGTTTTATAGACTGGACCCTAAAAGGGTTCTCAGTTTTTACATTTCAGGAATGTCAACATTACATCAAGATGACCAACTTTTTGTAGGTTATACAGGTCATAAATTGGGTTTAGCAGTGACAAAACAAACCATATCCCGCTGGATCATTCTGGCTATAATTGAGTGCTACAGATTAGCGGGGAAGGATCCCCCAGATGGACTTCGGGCCCATTCCACTAGGGGGATGGCTACTTCTAGTCCCTGCAGACGATATTTGTTCAGCTGCAACATGGGTATCAATGCATACCTTCATCAAGCATTATTGCTTAGATGTCTCTTCCTCCAGTGAGGGTTTATTTGCCAAGGCGGTACTTCATTCCGTTCATGAGAACAATAACTAGTACTCCCGCCTCCAAAATTACCACTGCTATGGGAGTCTATCATAAGATGAGGAATACGTGGGAGGACACAAGCCATTCGAAGAACAAATTACTTACTAACTGTAATGTTCTTTCGACTGGATGTTCCTCCCATGTATTCCTCATCGCCCCTTCCATCCTACCCCGCAGTACAGTTTACATTTCTTACACTTTCCTCTCACGAAGAGTCCATCAGTCATGAGGCACACCTGGCTGTTCCTCGAATATTTCCTCGAAAAAACAGAACTGAAGCCAATGGGCGCGGCACAAGCTATTTGTACTGATGGTGACGTCGACACGGTATGGAGCCCGTCGAGGGACATCGACGCCACGACCTCGTGCACAGCGCCCTCTGCCGAAAATGTATTTCCGAAGCAACGAATATCATAAAATGAGGAATACGTGGGAGGAACATCCAGTCGAAAGAACGTTACAGTTGGTAAGTAACTTGTTCATCTGAGCCCAGGTTTAGGGGAAGGTATTTTGTAGAATTTATATAGGATTTCGTTTGGACGCTGGACTGGACTTTTTCAAGGATCCTACATTGGGCTATGAAACTGTCAGGCATTTTTATGAATAAAGTTGAAACCTGGGATTGGATAAAACATTATAGGCATTTATCTACTCTAAGAAATTATGCACATGTTGCCAATGTTACCCATAGATTTTTAAAGCCCCAATTATATCTATTGAAAAGTCCTAGTCCATTGGTGCGAAATTTGATTCTTCGTCTATGTATTAATCAATGAGCTCTTTTAGTTGTAAAGGGGCCACAATTAAATCTTCTTCTTGGACGTGGTTGTTGTCAAATCTGCCATTGCTCAAACATACTTGAAATAGCTAAGCAAGTGTTTACAGAGTGCGTGACACTGGGCCCACTTCACATGTGTATATTCTGAAGCCTTTCATGAGCAATTATGTCCCGATTAAGACCATGGACTTCTGGTGCTATTGCTTAAATTCTGATTTTGAATCATTGCACATGTTGACTTTATTCTCTCTGGTGCCAAATTGGAAAATATCTGATACCAATATCAGATATTTTCCAATTTGGTCACGTTTTGTATATTAGAATTGGGGACGTGGGGAGTGTTTTAATGTGTTGATGGATGTATTTATTAGTTTTTTATTTAAAAAGAACAATGTGTTTAGTTTACAATTAACATAATCAGACCACAATGTGGAAAAGCCATATTCACGTAAACTCAGATCAAAATACAAAGAAAGGCCTTTTCAGGGGCACACTTATATCTTAGAAAGTCTAATCAAAATAGTTAATCCCCAAAACAATGCTCATGTCTCATTACAGAATGTGTCAGCAGGTACTAAAAACCAGCACAGCTCTGAAGAGAGAGATAAGTCCACCCATATCGCTCTCCAGTCTGCTTCTACCTGCAAAATTCCCTTATTCATTTCCTTAGATATTTGCTCAAGCAGTGTTGTCAGGGATATTATTAGAGCCTTGTTTGAGGTAGTCATGATCCTATCCCAAAGATTGGCAGACAATACCCTAGAAGACGAGTGGATGAAGCCTCCCAGAAGACGGATTCTAAGCTCCAAGAAGGCCGGGCACTCAAGGACCAAGTGAAACAAAGATTTGTTTGGGACTAGCCTGCATGCACGACATCCCTGCATTTCCTGAGGTACTAACAGTTTCGGCCCTAATACTTCCATTGTCGGAAGAACATTCAGACGAAATCTTAGTTATAGATCTCTATGCTTTTTTGTGAAGGAAACTTTAATACACAGGATTTTGTGTTGGCTGATGGGATGCGTTGGTACAAATTATGTTTATATAAATGTAATCTTTTCAGATCTTCATGGTCAGAGTTTCTGTCCCAACGTTTTATTTAGTTTTTTTATTATATAGGCACTATCTGTGCTCCTCACTTGTATCATATTGAAATTGTTCTTACATTTTTTATGAAATGTATAGAGGCAGCATTTGTGGTCCGGGACATTCTGCAAACGTTCCTTTAAGTATGAGCACAGAGTATACTCAGCGCCCTACCCATTTTAGTCAGCAGTGTTAGTGATCTTTTTGTATATTGAGCCCACCAAAATGTGAGGCCCAATTATAATCTGATTATGCTAATAGGGGTGGACTTTGGTCAACTCAAAACCGCTTTCCAGATTTTACCTTCCAATCTGTGAAGGAAAACCCTATTCGTAAACAAAATATGCTATGTCCCGTCCCCTTTCCTCCATACTTTTGGGACATTCCGTCCTGTGGGATGGGACCGGAGCACTTTTTGTAAAAAAGCATCAAATTGAAAAAAATTGGTCCTTCTTCTCTTTTTATGCTGGGTACTGCATGCAGCCGTAACCCCGCCCTCCTTAGCTCCGCCCTGCGCATCGCCCTTCAGCGCTTTTCTCCGCACGGTCGGGGCTGGACACACTTGCATCACCGGGAAGACCTTTTTTCTTTTCCCGTTGTCCTTCTCTCCTGCTCCGGTTCTGCGGTCGCGTAGTCCTCCCTCTATGTCAGATCGTTTGGGATGTGTCACTTGTTCCTCTTGCGAACGTCGTTTCGCTAGGGCGGATCCCCATTCTCCATGTTTAGAGAGTCTGGGACAAGATCACCTTTGGCACTCGTGTTTCTTCTGCGACTCCCTTTCGGTCCGGGCACTTCAGCGTCATCTTTCGTCGATGGTAGGATATCTTCCAGAGTTCTTCCATCACATTTTCAACTCTTCATTGATAGAAAGAAAAGACGCCCGGTAAGTTCCTTACTTTTCAGGGCAGCCCGGCCGGGGGACTCCTTCCCGGCGTCCTCCAGGTCAGGGAAAGGCTTCAAAAGCTCTGCTACCAGGGTTTCTCCTGAGGTGTCTCGTAGGCCTAATAGACGTACCAGGGTTTTCTCCGAGGCTTCCCGCGAGGGGCCTGCCGATACCGATCACGATCCCAGGTTCACCAATCAGGTGCTAATAGCTGGCATAGTCATGCTGAGGCATTGGGTACCGGAGTTTGCTCCGAGGTGTCCTTGTTTCGAGCTTACCACACAGACACCGGAGTGCGCTCTGTTGAGGCTTTCTGTACCGAACCACAGTTCGAGGCCCCTCTCGTTGGAGCTATAAAGACCAGACTCTGTTCCGAGGTTCCTCTTATCGAGGCTAAGGTGTGTACCAACAGAACCGAGAGACCTGTTAAAGTCTTGTCTGTGAGGTGCATTCCTCAACTTTCGCGCGCTCGCGATGTTACTGGTTCGGTTGAGGGGGCACTGAGGTCGCTGACCGTAACTCCTCTTTTACTGGCTTTGCCGAGGTTGCTCTCTTTGAAGCTAATTCAAGGGATAGGATGTCTAGCAAACATCCAAGACCCCATAGTACCGGCTCTGCCAAGGATCCTTGTGTCAAGGCTAAATTTTTGATCAAGTCCCCTGACCAGTCTGTGGAGCTACCTGCCTCATCTCCACATGTGACGCAGTTCTCCTCAGATGCTCACAAAATGGCGGGCCTTCCCGTGTGGTCTATGACAGCCATTTTAAATTCTTCCCTCACACCCACGCTGTCGACGGCGGGTGCTGGGAACCTTCTTTTTGGTGGACAACCTTTTCCACGCGGCAGTGTGAATGCGTTCCGCCCCTCTCATGACTGGCGTGCTCAGATGCCACTACCACATTCGGTCTCTCTTCCTCCTACATCTGCCCCATTGGTCTTTGTAGACCCGGTTGGTGGTGGGCCCTCTTGGCAGCCCTCCTCACTACATGCGTGGGGTTATGCCCCTCATGAGTGGCCTCTGCCCACTCCAGTGCCTAAGGTCTCAGCAGAGGATGCCTTTTTTGGGAAATTTCATATTCTCATGAACTCTGATCCCATGAGGGAGTACTTTAAAGGACCCTTTAGGGAAATCTGCCCTCAGGCACCGCATCCTGCCCCAACAGTTCCGGTCATGCACCTGTCGCCCTGGCAGTGGCCTCGCCTCTGCCTCCCGGCCCTCCTCCAGCTCTTCCACTTGTGCCTCCCTTGTCTCTGGATGACAAGACTCCAGCAGAGCGAGATGTCATTTTGATGCCAGTCGCATCGCAGCCGATGGATCCGGATGCACTAGACGACCCTCAGGCAAATCAGGATAGTGAGGACCACCCCGCTCTGTCCGAGCATTCCACGATCGGGTGCTGGACATGTCACTCCTTGACATACCAGTACCTGAGGCACCTGCTCCGCAGGAAGGGGTGCTTTCGGGGGCGCTGACCTTGTCTCTACAAGAATGCACCGGCCTGTTCCTTGAGAGGGACGTCCTGGCCGAGACCCGCAAAGTCTGGGATAAACCCCACACTGGCCTGCACATAAATAAAAGAAATGACGCCCGTTTCAGGCTTCACACCTCTGAGGAAGTAGCCTTGGTGTCATGCCCGCCCCCGTCCTCGACGGTAGTAGCGGCCACCACTCTGCAATCCAAGCCAGCCTCTGCGACCTCTGCAGTTCTGGCTAAGGAGACAAGTTGCTCGATTCCTTGGGCAAGAAGATTTTTGCCAACTCTGCGCTGCAATTGCATCAGGCTAACACAGAGCTCATTTTGGCGGCAGCAATATGAAACTGTGGAGGGAGTTGGCTGACTTCCAGGAGTTCATTCCTGTTGACAGGCTGGAAGACTTTAAAGGCGGTTTATCAGATGCCAGGGTATTGGCGCTGGATATGCTCGAGGGTGCTGCGCACCATGTTGACACCTCAGCTCGAGGCCGCATGCTGGGGGTGGACACCTCTCGTCAAGCTTGGCTTCATGCAACAAAGTTTTCGAAGGAGGTCCAAGATAAAGTCTGGACCTGCCTTTTGACGGCAAAGAGCTGTTTCATTCTTCAAAGGATGACAAGCTTACAAAGACTAAGGGGAGCATGCAAACTGCCAAGTCTCTGTCAGTGCTAGTGAAGCCCCCAGTCAATGCTCAGAGATCTGGATCCCAGTCTCGGTCCTCAGGCTTCAGAGGGTTCCAGGACCGCAGGTCTTGTAGGACTGATCCTCTGAGAGGTAACTCCCGTCGGAGATAGTAACAAGGTCGGTTTTTCTTTTGCTCTTTAGCCTCCACTTCAGGGATAGGTAGTCTCTCTGCTGAAAAGTCTGCCAAATTATATTTTTTGGCGCTCGGACAAGACTCTGGTGGTAGGACGAATCTCGTCTCATCTGGAGGCGTGGTCAACCATCACCGAAGACCGGTGGGTTTTGTCCATCACTTGGGCGGGCTTCCGCTTGCCCCTCTCCCCTACCCCAGCCTTCAATCCTCCCTTTCAGCAGTCGCGGACCCCATGCCTCAGAGCCGAGGTCCAGAAGCTTCTAGAGCTCAAGGCGGTGGAACCAGATCCCCTAGTGGAATGAGGGGAGGGCTTCTACTCTCGTCTGTTTACGGTGCCCAAACCCAACCAGGCTGGTATGCGCACCATTCTAGACCTTTCCCAGTTAAACCTTTCTCTTTTCCAAGAGAAATTCAAGATGATCACCCCCTGCCAAATAAGGTCCTCTCTTCAGAAGGGCGACTGGCTCAGCGTTGTGGTCCTTCAGGACGTGTATATGCATATCCTGATCTGGAGCCCGCATCGGAAATATCTGTGGTTCTCCCTGGGAGAGGAGCACTTCCAATTCCGAGTGCTCCCTTTTGGTCTCAGCTCAGCGCTGTGTGTCTTCACAAAGATGATGTCGGTCATTGCTGCCTTTCTACAGCTACAGGGCATTCATGTGTATGCATATTTGGACGACTGGCTTCTGCGCAGTCCTTGTCCAATGAAAGCCTCGAGCAATCTTCAGTGCCTCCTTCAGCTCCTGTCCGGTCTTGGGCTGTCAGTGAACTGGCAGAAATTCTTCATGACGATCTCTCAGGACCTGATATTCCTGGGTTTCCGTTGGAACACGATCGACTGCAGAGTGTACTTGACTGTGGACAGGATGGCGGATCTGTTAACCACGTGTCAAGTTTTCATTCAGTCAGAGAGCATGTCTGCCTGGTGGTTCCAGAGGCTTCTAGGCCTCATGGTCTCGTGCGTGCTTGCTCTTCCCCTTGCTTGTCTCAAAATGCGACTCACACAGATGGCTCTTCAAAGTTCCTGGCTTCAGGCAGTGGACCCGGACACCAAAGGGATTCTGGTCCCACCCTGCATGATGACAGATCTCCAATGGTGGTCATCTTCCAGCAATCTGTCGGTGGGTGCTCCTTTTCAGGAGTCTCCCCTCAAGCGACCATTACGACGGACTCCTCCCTCATCGGGTGGGGCACAATGATGGATCATCTTCAAGTCTTCGACCTATGGTCGCCACAGGACAGACAATTTCACATAAATTATCTGGAACTTCTGGCGATTGTCCTGGCACTCAAAGCTTTCAAACCAGTGATTGTTAACAAAGAGGTCCGCATCCGCACAGACAATGCGGTATCCTTGTAGATCTAGCCATTCAGATTTAGGAATGGGCCATTCAGCACAGGGTTTGGCTGCTGGCTGTGCACATTCCAGGCCAGCTGAATGTAACTGCAGACTCTCTCAGCCGGCAAGCGATGGTCAGCTACGAATGGGAGCTGAACACAGAGATCCTCTCCGACCTTTTTCGCCATTGGGGCACTCCAGAAGTGGACGTCTTTTGGACGTCATCCAACAGGAAACTTCCTTTTTATGCTTCCAGCAACGGGTTTGGGGCTTTTCCCCTGGGGCATGCCCTCGAGATTCTGTCACACAACATGAGGGCCTACGCCTTCCCACCTCTTCCTTTGATTCACCGGGCGCTATGCAAGCTCAGGAACACAATGAATTGTACTCTCCTGTTCATAGCCCCATGGTGGCCAGCCAGATTCTGGTTTTCAGAGCTTCAGCATCTGTCAGTCTGGTCACCGATCAGGCTTCCGCTGATTCCCGATGTGCTTCACCGAGCGATCAGCAGATGTGGCACCCTTCCCCACAATCATTCAGCTTGGCGGATTGGTGCCTGAGTTCAAATCTTTAGAAAGTTTCAACTTGTCTGCGGATAATATGCATATTATCCAGGAGGCTAGAAAGCCTGAGGTCTCAGTATAGGAGCAAATGGCTTAGTTTCTGTCACTGGTGTTTAGTAGCTGGATCCCAGAGAAGCTACCATCGACACGGTCCTGTCATTCGTTTCTCATCTGGCATCTTCAGGCATACATGTCATGTCTTGTAGGACTTATTTGTCGGCTAGCGCTGCTTACATGTTCACGGACCCTTGCTCTTTTTCATTGACAAACCCTGTCATTAAAAGACAATTTGCAGGTCTTTTGCATCTGTATCCACCTGTTCGCATCCAAAGTGTGAACTGAATGTGGTCCTCACTGCCTTATGCCATAAGCCTTTTGAG